>NW_006408642.1:3218370-3249001 GCF_000296735.1 Chrysochloris asiatica
GAGGATTTTTGTTTTCTTCACACTGAGATGCAATCCATACTGAAGGCTGTGGTCTTTGATCTTCACCAGTAAAGTGTTTTGTTGTTGTTAAGTAAGTATTTTAAGTCCTCTGAAATTTTGTTGTGTTCAGCAGGTTTTAGTTTTCTCTCTTTAATGTGTTGAGCCTTGGTGGATTTAAACCCTTATTCTATATAGAGAAACTTTTAAGAATTAGAAAGTAGCCCCTTGAAAAGTAGAAGTAAAATTCACAAAGATTCTTTATCATGCTGAGTACTGTTTTCATAGTACATGTTCAGGTTTGCAAATAACTTTTCTTATGAAAACTTCAGAACTTAACTGGCAAATGTTGAATGAACTTTAGCCCCCAACATCCAATAAAATTCATTATAATACTATTGTGGTAGAAGTGATGGTGTTCTTGAAAACACTGACTCATATATAAAGAACAAGAAAGCTTACACTGTTTTAAGTTGAATTATTTGATAACTGGCCAGTTCAAATGGCCAGATGTCAGCAGTTTGAAATTACCAGCTGTTCCACGGGAGAAAGATGAGGCTTTCTGCTCCTGTAAAGATTTATAGCCTCAGAAAACCTGTACAGGGTCTCTGTGAGTCAGAACCGACTCTACGGCACATAACCACCACCACCACCACCAATGTTGAATCAGAAGTCCTGGTTTGGTGGTGTGGGTAAATGCATTGGACTGCAAAGTCAGTCTGAACTGCATGGTCAGTGATTCAGGGTCGCTCTGGGTCGGATCTGACTCAACAACACTTAACAAAAACAACAGTGTTAAATCAGAGTCCTAGTATGGCACTGTGGGTTAATGAGCTAGACTGCAAAGTTGGTTTGAACCGCACGGTCAGTGGTTCAAGCTCTCCAGCCACTCCTCGGAAACTGTATACAGTCGCTATGAGTCAGAACAGATACAACGGCACTTAACAACAATTAACAAGTGTTAAGTCAGACTGGTCGTATAGGGCTGTAGGATCGAACCATAAAGTCAGCATTTCAAATCTCCCAGTTGCTCCTCAGAAACCTTATACAGGGTGAGTTGGAACCATCTCTACAGCACTTCACCACCACCACAACATATACAGCATTGAAATTAGGAAAGGTGTGTTCCAGGGCTGTAGTCTTTCACCGTGTTTATTCAATCTGTATGTTAAGCACATAATCAGAGAAGCTGGATTATATGAAGAACGTGGCATCAGGATTGGAGGAAGACATTAACAGTCTGCGATATGCGCATGATACAACCTTGCTTGCCGGAAGTGAAGAGGATTTAAAATACTTACTAATGAGGATCAGAGACTAGATTGTAGTATGTATTGTACCTCAATGTAAAGAAAACAAAAATCCTCACAACTGGAACAATAAATAACTTCTTGGTAAATGGAGAAAAGATTGAAGTTGTCAGTCATGGAAGTATCAGCCAAGAAATCAAATGACATATTGCAAATCTGCTGCGTAAAACCTCTTTAAAGTGTTCAGTAGCAAAGATACCGGTTTGAGGACTAACGTGTGCCTGAACAAAGCCATGGTATTTTCATTGACCTCATCTACATGTGAAAGTTGGACACTGAATAAGGAAATCTGTATAAGAATTGATGCATTTGAGTTATGGTGTTGGAAAAGAATAATGAGAACAAACAAATTTGTGTTGGAATAAATCCAATCAGAATGCTCCTTAGAAGCCAGGATGATGAGAGTTCATCTCTCGTACTTTGGACACATTGTTAGGAGGGACCAGTAACTGGGAAAGGACATTATGCTTGGTGGTGCTGGTTGTTGTTAAGTGCCATCGAGTCCGTTCTGACCCATGTTGTTATGTGCTGTGGAGTCAGTTCCGACTCATAGCGACCCTGTACAGGATTTCCGAGGCTGTAAATCTTTATGGGAGCAGAAAGCCTCATCTTTCTCCCGTGGAACAGCTGGTAGTTTCGAACCGCTGACCTTACAGTTCGCAGCCTGATTCGTAACCACTATGTTACCAGACCGACCCTGTATAGGGTTTCCGAGGAGTGACTGGTGAGCTTGAACCGCCGAACTTGCAGTTCAAACAGCTTTGCAACCTGGCGCATTAACCTACAGTGCCACACCAGGACTCCCTGTGGAGTGTAGTTCTACATTAAAACACATAGGGTCACCATGAGTTGGAATTGACAATGATAACTGGTTTACAGATTACAGATGTCATCAAATAATGCTTTTGATTTGTAGAGTTAATAAATCACTGGCTCCACTTTGCTAAGCAAAGATCAGAAGTACTGATAAAAATTGAGTGGAATACAGCATAGTACATATTCTTTTCTATTAGTGTCAATGAATGTGTGTATGTTTTATAGCAAATTGGTTTTCTTTAAAATTTGGAATTCTAAATCTACCACATGAATGCAAGTATATATTAAAAGAGAAAAAAATCTTTATATGTGAGTTTTTTCTGTGAATCCAATACGACAATTCCTATTTGAAGTAATTATAAAACTGCTCCTTGTAAAAAAATTTTACAAGTGCTTTAACTGTAAATTGTATTACTTTCTAGATATGTAGGACTATGAATGTTGTCTGTTTCTCTTGAATGAGTTTTAGTTGGTGGCTCTTAAGAAATTGGCCCATTTTATGTACATTGTTGATTTAATTGCATTTTTTTTTCCATTTTCATTTTTAACAATTTATTGTGAATGGGATCCAGGTTTACAGAACAAATCCATTCAACAGTTATGGCACAATCCCCACACTGTAGTATCACTCATCCCACTTCCTCCTGCTTCCATTCCTCCTCCTTTCCTAACCCATCTGAACTTTGCCCTTGGATAAATGCTGCCCTTTTGATCTCAAATGGTTGCTTATTCTAAGGAGTGGTGCCTTGGTAGTGTTGCTGTTCACTTTATAGACCTGCGTAGTGTTCGGCTGAACATTGATCTAAGGGGTGAGTTCATTTGCAGACCTGAAAGATGACTCAGGGCCATAGTCTTGGAGGTTCCACCAGTCTCTGTCCAACCAGTAAACCTGTGTTTGGGTTGTTTGTTATGTTTTGTCTTTTTGTGACTGGAGTTTGGTTCTACATTTTTATTCCACTCTATCCAGGACCTTCTAATGTGATCTTTTTTTTTTCTTTTTTCTAATATGATCTTATTCAGAGCAGTTGCAACTGGAAGTTGGGCACCAATCTGTTCTTCTGGTCTCAGGGTTGTGGAGGCTGAGATTGGTGTGGTAAATTTGTATGTTGGGCTAATTGTTTCCAGGTGTCTTTGATTTTCTCATTCGTCTTTACTCTAGATGGGAAGAGACCATAGTTGTACCTTGTACCTTGGATGGCCATTCACAATCTTTTAAGACACTGTTGCTACTCACCAAAGTAGGATATAGAACACTGTCTTGAGGATTTTGCTATGTCAGTGACCAACATGTCCCCAGAGGCCATGGACCTGACCCCACAGGCCAAGGAACTCATTTCCTCAAGGATGCTTGGTTATATGTAAAAGTTTTCATAATTTTACCCTCTGTATGCACCACTACATTCATGGATATATAAATACACATGTAAAATCTATCCTCTGCCAAACCTGTGCATATTTGTGGGTGTAGTCCTACTTACCTTCCCTCTCCTGTTCAGCCTGCCATCAAGTTGATTCAGATTCATAGTGACCTTGTTTAGGGTTTCTGAGGAGTGGCTTGTAGGTTTGAACTGCTATCCTTGTGGTTAGCAGAAAACCTTGTGGTTAGCAGTCCAGTGCTTAACCTACAGGGTTGCTTTAAGTTGGAACTTGCTTGCCGGGCACTTATCATCAACAACAAAAACATCCTTTTAATAAATGTGGAGTTTGTAGTTGACATCTCTTCTTTTGGTTTTGAATCTTTTTTTTTTTCTTGGTAAAGGAGCTCTGGTAGCGTAGTGGTTACGAATTGGGCTGCGAGCTGTAAGGTCAGCAGTTCAAAACTACCAGTGGTTCCGCGGGAGAAAGATGAGGCGGTCTGCTCCCATAAAGATTTACAGCCTCAGAAACCATGTGTAGGTTCTCTATGAGTCTCAACCGACTCCACGGCACATAACAACAACAAATCTGACTTAGAAGTTTGCCAATTTTATTATCATTTCAAAGAAGCTGGCTTTGGCTTCACTGATTACTCCCCGCTTTCCTAGTATTGTTTTTGGTAAGATGTAAGATAAGCTTTGGACTGCTAACTGCAAGGTGGCAATTCTAACCCACTAGATGCACCACGGGAGAAAAGATCAGGTTTTCTGCTGCTGTAAAGGTTTATGGTCTTGAGAGCCCTTAGGGCTGCTGTGAGTTAGGACTGACTCAGTGGCAGTGAGTCCTTTTTTCCTAGTTATTTAAAGTGAAAACTTGGAGTCCTTATATGGTGATGTAGGATAAGCACTCGACTGAAAGGTCAGTTTGAACCCACTAGGTTGGCTCTTCAAACCCACCAGTCACACATCAGAGACCCTATACACGGTTGCTAAGGGTCAGAACTGACTCAATGGCACTTAACAGTGAAGTGAAAACTTGATTGTTGATTTGAACCTTTCTTTTCTAATAACAATATCAAATGTCTCTCACTCAAAATAGCTCATCCTTGAGAGTCATGTGGGGTCTGATTTGTACAGCAGGAACAGGTGCAGCTCCCTCCTAGCTCAAGCTCACCTTGGGGCATAAACTCATGAACAGAGTAGCTGAAAACCAGTATCTGCATTATTGAAATCATCTCCTCCCCTTTTATATGCTTTTAAGTAAAATGGTCTTCAGTGTACTATTGCCTTTATAATAATGTTGAGGAGATTAATTCAGAAATACAACCACCTGTTTTATAGCTTTGTGTTTTTGTAACATGAATGTAATTGGATGAATTAATTAAGGACCAAAATTTTAATTAGGCAGTCGGCTATTTGTGTTATAACACAGTCAGATAACCAGGTGGGAAACTAGTAGCATGGCCAGGACACTAGTCTGCTGCTTGTCTGCCCTAAAAGTGATTTGGAAGGTTACAAGAACTGTGTTTATGACAGTGCCGGGAAGGGGAGCAAAGATAAGGTGTAAGATTTTCTTGCTGATGTTCAGGGTATAACATACCTGTGGAGCCCAAAACATGCCTTTGTTATTGATACAATTAAAATAAAGAGTTTTTATTACAACCTGAAATTTCCTTGTCCCTTACTCCTTTTTTTTCCATGGAAGCAGTTGGTTTTAGACATGATATTGGAGAATGCAGTGTTTTTTAAATCTATAATGCTCTGACAGAGCACCTGGATTTGTAAAGCATCTAGCATAGCATGTGAGCCAGTTTTTAACAATGTGTGTGGTCTGATTATTGCATGGCCACAAGCGAGGGTACAGAGCCAAGTCAGGGACGTTCATAGTAAGGTATTATGCAGACAGACGTTTTAGATAAAGCCTTTTTGATTTACATTTTAAGAAAAGGCTTGTTTCAGGTTTCTAAAGCAAAAGGGAAATTTTCTCTTTTTTTTCTCAGGTCAAGGAAATCCCAGCAATAATACCAACCCTGACTGGATGATCTTGAGGCAGATTCATTTGGGCTTTTATAGGGACTCAGAGGAGAAAGTTCACTTCCTTGTTATTGTTGTTGTTATCACGTTAGCCCCCCAACTCCTGGCAACCCCGTGTACTACGGAAAATCAGCTGCCTGAACTGTTGTGATCCTTACGGTTTTTCATTGACTGACTTTTCTTCCTAGTCCATCGTAGTCGGAAGCTTTGCTGAAAGTGGTTTTGCACCATTAGCAACATGCACATTCCTTTGTCTTTCCTTCCTTGTCAACAACTCCTCCATTGTTTTTTCCCCCTCTGTTTTTGACTTTAATATAGGCTGACTGTTCTTTATCTAACCCCTGCTAGTTTGAGTCCTTTTTCTCTTCTGTTATTTTTCTACTTTTGTTGGTGTTTGTCTGCCCAAGTTGAGAGGAAATTCTGACATTGGTGGTGTGAACTAGTTTTCCAGTCTAGTTTCTTGCTTTCTTATTTGTACACCATTTGCTTAGAGTTTTGAGGAGAATGGAGACCAAGGTTTGTTGCCTTTGGCCTCTGGAGAGTCTTACAGATTTCCAGAGGGTATGTAGTTCACCCTACACTCTCGTAGGGCACTGTACTTACATAGGCGTCACAAGTCAGTCCTGACATAAGCAGAATACCTTCTTTTATTTTTATTTTTTCCTTTTCATTATTATTACCTTTTATTATCAATAAGGAACCCTAGCGGCATAATGGGTTGTGCATTGGGCTGCTAACCCAAGGTCAGCAGTTTGAATCCATCAGCTGCTGCAGCCTTGGAAGCCCTGTGTAGGGTCACTGTGAGTCCGAATCGACTCAGTGGCCATGCATTTGGTTTGAGCTTTATTATCAATATCTTTATAAATACTATCTGTATTTGTCTTTGGGGATTGAATAAGAATGGTAACATCAGCAAATCATGCACTACAACATTGTATGTAGTACACATTACTAATGAGAAGATGTTTAAATAAATGTTATTCATAACAATTCAAATAAATCATAAGTGGGGACTACCTATATACCTGAGAATGGAGTTGTTAGGTCATATGGCAATTCTGTGTTTAATTTTTTGAAGAACATGTAGTTTTGTTTACATTGGTGAACTATTCAGGCTAAATAGAAAATGTCTGTTGCTTTTGAGGGTGTTATTTTTATCTCATTATTTTTACGGCTAGTTCAGTGTTCAGTGTAAGATAAATACCTCTGAATTTGTTCTTATAGTTTTATTCTGTTCTCAACTCTTCCATTTGTCGATTGAGTGCCAAGTGATGCTGCCACGTACGTCAATCTCTGGTTGTTGTCTGTTCTTGTTGGTTCTCTGTCCACACAGCTTCCTTTAGGATGTTCATCGCAGGGCTGGCTTTGGCAAAATCCCTTAGCTTCCATTTATCTTGGACTGTTTGGATTATACCATTGGATTCGATTGACATCTTTGCTGGGTAGAGGATTCTTGGCTGGCAGTTTTTTTTTCTTTCAGGGTTTTATATATGTCTCCCCATTGCCTTCTTGCCTGCATGGTTTCTCTTGAGAAACCCAAGCTTCATCTGATTTGCTTGCCTTTATATGTTTCACTTCTCTTTTCCCTAGCTGCCTTCAGGATTTTGTCCTTATCTTTGATTTTGTAGAGCTTGATTATTATATGTCTTGGCGATTTTCTTTTAGGGTCTATCCTTCCTTGGGTTCGTTGAGCTTCTTGGATTCTTATGTTTTCACTTTTCAGAATGTTAGGGAAATTTTCTTTTACAAGTTCTTCAACTGTGTCTTCTGTGGACTTGTGTGAATCTTCCTGTTCTGTAATGTCGATAATTCTTAAGTTATTCCTCTTCATGATGTCCAACATGAATCTTAGACCTTCCTCAGATTTTTTTATCCTTTTTTCTGCTTGTTCTTCTGTCTCAGTGGTATTGAGAGATTTATCTTCCAGCTCATTAGTTCTGGCTTCTGTTTCTTCAGTTCTGCTCCTTTGCCCGTTCAGTATATTGTCCATTTCTGATATTCTATTGTTAATCGTTTGGACCTCTTTCTGTAGGTTTTGAATTGTTTCCAACGCAGTATCTATCTTGATAGTTCCTGTAACGTTTTCCTGACTTCTTCCTTATTTTTCTCAACTCCATTGTAAAGTGTTTTGATACATTTTATAATCATTTTTCTGAATACCTTCTCAGGGATTTCCAAAGCCTCCCCTCCTTCCATTATAGACAGAAGGTCTATTTCCAACTCATTTGTCTCAGTCACTTTATCTCGGTATTGGACATGTGATGATACGGTCATCTGTTTCTCTTTTTTGGGCATATTCAGGAGTTATCTATGGCCTTAATACTTAGATGGGTATGTATTTTGGTATTTTTTATGTGTTCTGATTGCCTCCAGGTAGATGTGATCAGGAGATGGGATTCCCTTCTCACTCTTCTTGAGAAATTTCAAGATGCCCCTCTTGGTCGTTGTGATGTAACTCAGGATTTAATTTTTGGCCTATTTCCTTTTTAGTCTGCCTGTCCTGCTCCGCAATCCCTGTTTAGACCTTTTTCATAGTGATAAACGGTTCAGGGTTGGCTGTAGCTGTTTTTCACTGCCATTTGGTGTTAAGTGGAAACTGTCCCTTTAAATTTCGAGGAGATCTGTGTGTATGCATCATAGAACCTTTCACGGGTGATGGTGGGGGTGTCCACTTGCTCAGGCACCCCCTTCTAATCACCAGAATGGAGGTGTGCAGGCAGCAAGTGACCACTAAACAGATAGAAAAAAAAGAATGTCCACACCTTTATCTCTGTGGTTCTGTCAGGCATCTATGGCTGCTCCTATCCTTCCCCTGCTTGGTCTTTCCCAAGATGGCCGCTCAGGGAGCAACTGAGCACCTTGCATTAGAAAGCAATGGATTTCTTGCTTCTGCTATAAATTCCACTGGCTTTAAGCCTTCCAACTTTCTAAATATTTCTTTGTATGTGGTTCAGAGTTCTGGGACCATCCCTGAGCCTGCTTGGTCTGGTATTCTGTGTTGTTGCTGACGGAGCTCCTCACTGCACTTCTACCCTCTCTGCCATCTTGTTTGTTCCCTTAATAATTCTTTTATATAAAAGAATATTTTTGATAGTAATGACTGATTCTAAAAAATTACTGCTTCTGCTGTGTACTGTGTACTTGGTTTTGACTCATAGCAACCCTGAAGAGAGTTTCTGAGGCTCTAAATTTTTTCGGGAGCAGAAAGCCTCCTCTTTCTTCTGTGGAGTGTCTGGTGGATTTGCACTGCTGACCTTGCAGTTAGCAGCCCAGCATATAACCCACTGTGCTACCAGGGCACCTTAAAACATGACTAAATCTCACTACATTTTTGGTGTTTATTGAATAAAAAGTTTTCCTAAGAGCATATTCATTTTTTCCTTCAAAAGCATCTGTTTAATCTACGAATATCTTATGCATTTTAAAAAAACTGTAAATTGACTCTTATACATATTGTTACCTACTTAAAAGTCTTTTTTTTTTTTTTGCTTTCTTTTCCTATCTTTTTCTATATTCTTATAGCTGCTAAGATTAGATAGAAGAGTTTGAAATTGCTTTAGAATACAACTCTTTTTTTTTTTTTTTCAGTTTGGGTATGCACGGGTTTATTCTAAATAAAACATATTTAAACGTGTCTCGGTGTTCAGTGTATAGGAGCCATGGTGACATTACAGGACAAACACTGAACTGATAACTGTTAGGTCAGCAGTTCAAACCCAACAGCTGTTTTGCAGGAGAGAGATGATACTTTCTGCTCTGTAAAGATTTGTCACTTTGGAAACTCTTTACAGGGTCCCTATGAGTCGGCATCAACTTAATGGCAGTGGGTTTGCCTTTTTGGTTTGGTGATCAGTGCATGCTACAGACAAGTTGTATTTGAGTGCGTTCAACAAAAAAGGATATTTCTGTGTCATAAGAAAAAATATTTTAAGGCTAGGGCTAATGTCAATTTTTCAACAAAACTCAAGTGGACACCTTCCCAAATCATTGAAGCTTTGCAACAAGTTTGTGGGAAAACGACCCCAAATAAAGCCACAGCTTGTTCCTTTTCATTTCCTCTTTATTGGCAGGTGTGTTGTTTTTTTACTTTCTGCTTTCTCAGAGAAGAGAATGTGAATTTTAAGTGACACGTGAATGGTACAGTTAAGGAAATTGGCTCATTACAGTTCTGAGTAAAGCTAGAAAGCTGGAAATACAGGACAGACTTCCTTTTAGACAGTACTGGCTAGAGTGACTGTTTTATGGCATGATATGCTTGCATAATTGTAAGTCCTCAGGCATTGATCCATTGTGTTGTTAAATGCCTTTGAGTTGCTTCTGACTCATAGCTACCCTGTATAGGGTTTCTGAGGCTTTTAATAAAAATATTTGTGGAAGCAGAAAGACTCATCTTTTTCCCATAGAGTGGCTGACAGGCTAGAACTGCAGACCTTGTGGTTTGCAGTCCAGTGCTTATTTTATGGAGCCACCGTGCTCACAGATCCAATAATGTTGTTGTTGTTGAGTGCCGTCGAGTCGATTCTGACTCATAGCAACCCTGTATAGGGTTTTCTAGGAGCAGCTGGTGGGTTTAAACTGTTGACCTCGTGGTTAGGGGTATTGTATTAAAGTGGATCTAATAATATAAGTTTATTTTTAAACACTAAAATCTTAGGAACCTCATTAGCCACATATGAATTCTAACCAGCAAATGGAGTGATATTATTGTTGGTTGGTATTGCTTCATTAAATTCTTTTCCAGTAATTAATTTAAAAATTTTAAATAAATTACAAAACTGAACCTCCTGATTTGTTTATTTTGGGAGTGTTTATTTCTTTCTCTTATAAATCATATTTTTCATCGACTTGCTTACACTTTTTTTTTCATGTATTTTGTTTCAGTTGGTCGCATTATGTTTCAGCTCTTCTCAGACATATGTCCAAAAACATGCAAAAACTTCCTTTGCCTATGCTCAGGTGAGTGGATTATTATTTCCAATAAAGAGTCATAGCTATCAGTTTTACTTTGCTTCATAGAGCCGTTATTTTCTTGGGGAAAAAAAATGAGTTGTAAAATGAGTTTTGCAAATTAAAAAGATACATGTCTTCATTGATTTATGAATAACTCGTTGGCACTTAACAACAACAACATGTCTAAAATCAGGGGCGATTTCTTGAGGATAGGTAGAGAAATAAATGATCCCCAAAATGGAAAAGAATGAATTTGCTTTATGTAATGAAAGCTCTGTGCACTGTAGCTTATATTGTTGTTGTTGTTAGTTGAAATTACTTTAGCTTTATGTAAACCGGAACAAAATGTTTTCCCCTCCTGTGTCATCTTCATGATCATTGGTACATTTGAGTCCATTTTGGGTTAGAGTGGCAATCTATTTCATTGAGGGTTTCCTTTATTTTCACTTCTTCTTTACCAAACCTTGTGTCCTTTGCTAGTAATTGGTCTTTCCTGAAGATGTATCCAAACTAAGCTAGCTAAAGTTTCTTTATCTTTAATCTGAGGAACATTCTGTTTGTATTTCCTTTAAGACTAATTGGTTTCTTCTCCTGCAGCCAATGATGTATTCAGTATTCTTTGTCAACATCACAATTTTTTTCTAAGCCAAACTGCATCCAGCTTTATTAAAGACACTTGGTAAACCAACAATCATGGTATTTCAGGTACACAGGCAGACAGTCACTTAGAGTATACAGCAACTTTCAACTCCTTTCTTCAGTGGACTACCCAAATCAGAAAGCCACTATAAAATCCAGTGATGTGTTCATTTGATGGTCTAACACAGGGAAAGTTTAGAGTGAAAGTTGACATTTCAGATTTAGCATGTTGTTTAACAGCTTTTCACAAACCAACCCTGACTTTCGGAAAATGAAATTAAAATGGCACAATTATCAGTCAGAAAATTCACAGTCTAAAATGACGAACTGCTGCTCTTTTGAAGAGTGCCTTTGAGATGGCATCCCTGGATTGGAAAGTCCAGATTGCCTGGACATACTGATGACCAGTGTTTGGGGGTCAGGCCCAACAGGTCTCTTGAGTTTATGGGAGTCAAGTCTATGCTGAAAGCAGAGAGGGAGAAGAGGACAGGAAGAAACCAAAAAGGAATTTTAGTTTTTCCGTATCTTGAGGCATTTGTGCCAAGATCAGAAATCCCTTCTCCTGGGAACCAAGAGGATGTCTCTCCGAACTAGATGGGAATGGTTTTTTCTTCATTTCAGCCTAGCTTTGAAGATATTGTATTAGTGACATTTATCTCTTCCCCAAAAAAACAACAATAAAGTGTTCTGTGTACTAACTACATAACATCTGAAAGATAAAAGTAAAATAAAATTTTATGTTTTTATGAAACTTGATAAAAAGTAGTATTTCAAACTGTGCTGTCACCAGAGAAGCATACAGTTATCAAACATTCACGCACTTCACGTGTGACCTCCAGCACCTTCATCTCTCTGTGCTTTGTCTATTTTGGCATCTACGTTTTCTACAGGGTTAGTCCCATCCTTTTTTTTAACCCCTTTGAGTATGTCCTAGCCTGGGTTCACTAGAGAAGACAAACCAGTGAAACTTATATATGTATATATAAAAAGAAGTTTATATCAAGGAAGTAGCTCACATAGTTGTAGAGGTGGGAGAGTCTCAAGTTTGTGGATCAGGTAACCCAAGAGCAGTAGGTCAGATGCCACATAGATAGATAAAGTAGGAAGAAGACAGGCTGCTGACGACTCCCAGGATCAGCAGGTAATTAAATAGGCTGCAGGTTCAAGTTCAAAGAACTTGAGGTTGGAGTATGGGCCAAAAGCAAGATCCAGACCCAGCAGAGAAAAAGCAAGCTTTGCCTGAGGGTCCAATATATTGGAAGCATGCCACTTCCCAAAGAGACGTCCTTTTCATTGATTCATAGCAGACTCATCATAGAGTTGATTACATTATATTAGATTTTATGGGGGTTAACGACACCTCAACTGCCAAAACACAGAATCCTGGCCCAATCAAGTTAACACAAAAATTATCAGATATATTTTCTCTTCCTTCTTTGCAAGAACTTTATTAGCCTTACGCCCTGACTAGAGAGGAGCAAGTTTAGCAGATAACTTTGTGGCTTTCTTCTGTGATGTGCCCTTCACTTTGACTTTATTTTCCTTAGCATTCCTTTCAGCCTTACTTTGGGGCACATGGTGACGGCAGCAGGATGCATCAGCTGGATAATGTGGGGAGTATACAGGCTTTAGTCAATGGTGACAGTGGGATCATTGAGGATCATTCTTGTTTCTTAATATTACTCTACCAGCATCACAATTTGAATACGTCAACTCTTCTGTCTTCTTGTTTCACTGTTCGGCTTTCACATGCATATGAGGCAACTGAAAAGACCTTGACTTGGGCCAGGTGCACCTTAGTCCTCAAGGGGATACCTTTACTTTTTGACCTTTAAAAAAATCTTTTGAAGCAGATTTGCTTAACACAATATGGTTATTTGATTTCTTTACTGTTGCATCCTTAGACATTGTTGATTCAGGCAGAATGAAATTATTGGTAGCTTCACTTCTTTCTCCATTTATCATGATGTTGTTTATTGGCCCAGTTGTAAGGATTTTTTATTCATATTCAGGCATAATTTGTGCTGAAGGATATGGTTTTTGACCATCAGTAAGAGTTTCAATCATTTTCATGTTGGGCAAGCAAGATTGTGTCATCTCATATATTGCTAATGAGTCTTCCTCCAATTCTGATGATGAATTCTTAATGTGGTCTAGCTCCATTTTACTTTTTAACTTTTTACTGGGAGTTGATTAAAAATTTACAGAGCAAATCATTTTTCTGTTCAACAACTCACACAGCACATGACATGGATTGTAATTCCACATTGTAACAGTACTCTTCCCACTTCCTCCCTGTGCTTACCTTTTCCATTTACCTTCCTTTTCTATCCCTGCCTTCTAAGCTTTATTCCTGAGCAGAAGCTGCCGTTTTGATTCCCTGTAATTGATTGCCTTAAGGAGTATACCTCCCTTGTGTTACTTTATGTGTTTACTTTATGTGCCTGTCTGTTGACTGAAGGTTGAGCTTTGGGGTGAGTTCAGTTCCAGACCTGAAGGGTATCTAAGGGACATGGTTCCCAGGCTTCACTAGTCTCTATCTGACCAGTAAGCCTGGTCTTTATGATCGTGAATTTTGTTCCACTTTTTTCTCCCACTCTATCTAGGATCTCCTTTTGTGATCCCTTTCAGAGTGGATAGTCCAACTTCTTGACTTAATTATTTGTTCAGCGTACGCATTAAGTAAGGTGACTGAATACAACCTTGTTGTATACCTTTTCTAATTTTAAACCACACAGCATCACCTGTTCTGATCCCTATACGGTTTCTGCACAATTAAGTATTCTGTTTTATTCACAGTTCTGATCTTTGTTGTTGTTTAGTGCTGTTGAGTTAGTTCTGATTCATAGCGACCTGGGATAAGGTTTCCAAGGAGTAGCTGGTGAGTTTGAACCACTGAACTTGAAGTTAGCAGTCCAGTGCTTACCCAACAGCAGTACATCAGGATCATAGTTTATATAATTGTTGATGTTGTTAAGTGCCATCAAAGTCAGTTCCAACTCATAGCAACCCTTTATAGGGCTTCTTAGGCTTTTAAATCTTTGCAGAAGTAGAAAGCCTCATCTGTCTCCCATGGAGCGAGCGAGCGGTTGGCGGGTTTGAACCACAGACTTTGTCGTTTGCAGTCCAGTGCTTATTGTAGTTTATATAATAACATAGTAAACAATGGTTGGCTTTGCAGAATTTTACATATTGCAGTATTATGAACAAATTCAACATTCTAGATTTCACAAGAAATTTAAAGTTAAGAGGCAGAAAAGCTGTTCTTGGTTATATGTAATTTGATTCTTTTAAATATGTGGGTGGGGGAAGGAGAAAACATCTGTAATATTAATTTTGAAATTGAAATAGCAATTTAATTTTAAAATAATTTATGTTTAGATGTACACAGACACATCTTAATAATCATTGTTTGATTTTTTTTATAAGCATTTATAATCTTTATTGAGGAGCCCCTGTGGCACAGTGATTAAATGCTCAACTACTAGATTTGAAAGGTCAGCAGTTCAAACCTACCAGCCAGCCACTTTATGGGAAAAAGATGTGGCAGTCTGCTTTTGTTAAGATTGCAGCCTTGGAAACCGTATGAGGCAGTTCTTTGTCCTATAGGGGCTCTGTGAGTAGGAATGGACTCTTCAATACATTGTTTGGTTGATTTTTTAACCTTTCTTGGTCTCCTTTGTCATTTGAAGTCTATACCATACAATTTAACATTCATTCCCTGGTTTGTAGTATTTATTGTAGTTTGTGTGTATGTGTGTTATTTGTCACTCTTTCTACTTCTTGTATCTCTTACAATGTGTAGCACACAGGAGGAATTTGACAAAGGTTAATTAGTTGGTTCTTTATGTGGGAGAATGTGTTTGTATCTGAACTTCATTTCTTTTTTTGCAGGGGAAAAAGGCCTTGGGAAAACAACTGGGAAGAAGTTATGTTATAAAGGTTCTACGTTCCATCGTGTGGTTAAAAACTTTATGATTCAGGGTGGGGACTTCAGTGAAGGTAGAGCTAAAAGTTACGTTCCTAATACCCCATCTATCTGTTTCTAGGGTATCTCATTGTGACTTTTCATTGTAAATATGGTATCACTCAGAGTACAGTGTAAATATTAGGTGGTGAGTGAATTATCAGTTGAATCAGTATTTTAGACCAAGAATATATGAAAAAGCAAAATACTAAGACATTTTATTTTGCTTTTGTATCATTTGTTTTAATAATACTATTTATTAAATTTCCTGGTAATATGCTCCAAAGTACTACTCAATTCTTTTAGTTGTTTTGGAATTTTGTTGACATTACTACGTTTGAAATAAGTGGGTTGCAGATATCGTTTTTTGGTAGAACTTGACTCATTTTAATTGAACAGTCTTTAAATTTCAGTTATTTGCAGTAATTGCAGGGTGTTAGTTCCTTCAGCAAATTTAAACCCTAAAAATTAATTTATGTGTTGTTGTTGTTGTTGTTAAGTGCCTTCGAGTCGGAGCCGACCCATAGCGACCCTGTACAGGGTTTCCGAGGGTGTAAATCCTTACGGGAGTAGAAAGCCTCATCTTTCTCCCGCGGAGCGGCTGGTAGTTTCGAACCACTGACCTTAAGGTTCGCAGCCCGATTCGTAACCACTACGCTACCAGAGCTCCTTAATTTATGTGTAGTATTAAGTATATTTAAAATTTTCACTGTAGCTTAATAGCTCATTATTTTCAGGTAATGGAAAAGGTGGAGAGTCAATTTATGGCGGATATTTTAAAGGTAAGGTTAATACTTTATGGTCTTTTGTTTCAATTCTGATATAAAACAAGTTTGATCATGTACTTTTAATGAGAAGAGGTTTACTTATAGTTCACTTTTGCATGAAACTAATGCTGCATGAAAATACTTTATTGCATGAATTTGGGGATAAATTATATAATATATAGCTTTTAATTGACAAGATTAATTAAGGCTAACTTTATGGTTAAACATGACTTTCAGCATGGAGGTTAGGCAACTATATACATGAAAACTCCTATCTTCCTGCCTAAAACTGTCAACATATTCTTTTGTTTATAGAGAATGTGGTCTTTTGCAAAATGAAAAGGTAAGAGAACAAAGCTCAGTAACACAAATTCCAATTCTGTTCCCTTGCACCCTTCCTAATAAACTATGGACAGCCTTGGTCAAGTTGTGACTGGATTTCTATATTGCTTGAAGACTTGGAAATTCTGTATATTATTTCATACATGCATCTGTCTCTTTTTCTTTTCCCAATGGGTTGTTAGTTCCACATCAGGGAAAAGAATGTAGTTGTGTTTTTTTGTTCTTTTTTTTTTTTCCCTAAACGAGCAACTTGTTTTAATAAAAGTTGGTATTTCCTCTTTTCTCAAAGGTTTGTATATTTTCTTTTGTATACTAGAAGTATATGATTGTCTTTTACTCCTACAGTAGTAGCATTTGCATAAATCTTAACTATTGCACTTGCCCCAAAAAGCCTTAGAAAAGTCAGTTGCAGAGATTTATAGTGGGGTCCAACATTACTGTATTTTAACACTATACTAGTTTCAGTGTTATAATAGTCTTTTATATTTCTTTTGGGGAAAAATGGATTACTACTCTTTTTCAGAAGCCTGTTCCCAAGGTAATTATTTTTAAGAGTTTTTATGTTTCTGTTTGAGCTGAAGGAAGATTTGTTTGTATGACTATTAAAAGGAAATGTAAATTTCGTTTTCAAGGCATTTCTCCTACTTAATCTTTAAGACAGATTTTTTTTTTCTGGTACTAGTAGGAAACAGCTGTTTAGTTGATTCCTTTAGCATGTAGCCATTTGAGGCTACTGCTGCAGGCCACTTTAATTTGACTGTTCCCTCTGGCAGATATCTGTGTATCTTAAAATTATATTTGCCATTGAAATTTTTGTTCTTACCGGACTGTCTATGTATTTAATTTTGTTATCCTGTTCATTTGAAGGACTCCACAAACTTATTTTATTTTAGGCATGACCTTACAACTAAACTTATGTCATTTTTAGCTCTCATTGTCTAAGCTTCCCAGCAGTTGAGCAGTGACTTTTTCATATTAGACACATAAGAGGATTAGTAAACCTCTCCAGTACATTAGGCAGGATCATTGGAAATTTGGAGGCAATGAGATTTACTATAGAGATTTTTCTAAAATGTCTTTCTTAGTTCTACCCTAAAGTTAATAGATTAAGTTAACTAAAGTATGTTACTACTAAAAGTGACTGTTCTAAGGCTGTTTGTATAAAGTATTAAATATATGTTCTTTTTCTCAAGGCTTTAATTTAGTATTTCTTGGTCCTTTCATGCTTTTGTGATTTGATTAGTTTGATTTTTTTCTAAGTATTCAGTCAAGTATCTGTACTGGCCAGAAGAAGAATTTCATCCTTTGCTTTCTGTTTATTACTGTGAACATTACTCTTTAAACGTGGCTTATAATTGGAGACTGACGAATTTGTTTTTTCTTCAAACAGATGAAAACTTTATTCTCAAACATGACAGAGCATTCCTTTTATCAATGGCAAATCGAGGGAAACATACCAATGGTTCCCAGTTTTTCATGTGAGTAGGCGTAATTGAGAGATGAGCTTTTCTTAAACAGAGAAGTGCTGTTCATGAGAAAGATGGTATAGTTAAGCCAAGTTTAATGCTAGAATGCCAACTTGGATTTTATTATTAATTTTTAATTTTAAAATAAGTAGTAAGCTGTATCAGAGTGGCATCAGCAGTTGAAGATTGGAACTTAAAAATATAACTTGAAGGAATACATTATTTTATAAATATATTATCATCTTAGGAAATTGGCCTTAACTCTTAACCAAATTTGGGGCTACAATTTACCAATACTAGAGATGTGTGATTTGCTGGTAAGCTAGCATTGTTTAAAAAAACGCCGAACTCTCAAGTCACTGTGCATAATTGACTTAACTCATTGTTACTCTGATTTCCACTGGAGTTTATAATGAGGTTATCACTTAGGAAGCTTCAAAATGCTAAACTTATTTTTTAAAGGTAAACTCCTTTACACAAACATGCACCTAGAACACTTTTTTTATCTGAAGATTCTGAACAAGACTTATGGCATACTTTAAGTTCTATTCTTGTCTAAGGGTACTCAAAAACTTAGTTTCGCATAGTCTCATAATATAAAATGTGAAAGATTGTTGTCCAACATGATACTTAATGCTTTAATTGGCTGTAAATCTCTATAGCTGTTTTATATATGTTGGACACATATTTTATTCACAGCTTATTTCAGAAAAAAGTTTTCTTTGTCATCTTTCTGAGTGGATGAGTATGAATGGCGCTTCCCTGTCTTAAAAAGGAGTAAATTGTTCATAAGTGTTTATTTTAAAACTTCATAGTTTTAATTTGTGTGAAAAATGTATTTCCTACCTGATCTGATAAAGTTCAGATAAGGGGCATTCCTTTCCTGAGAATGTCCTAAAAATGGAAAACCTGATAGAACATGATGATGTTTAGAGTTATACAGAAAAAAGGAAGACCCAAAACAATTGGTCCTATATCTTAATGTGGCTCCCATAAAGGACTTGGTTATTACACTTCTTTAGTAGGGTAGTTTTCTATTCTTAAACTGGTTAAAGGCCAAAAATAATACGAGCAAAATGTATTTGAAGACTTCTTCTATAGTAACTAATGTAGGAGCTGTTTATTCTTTAAGCTTTCCCATTTCCATTTTTAAGCTTATCTGAACTATGAACATGATAAAATAATGATTCATTGGTCAAGAAGCTACTATCTGAGGGCTCTAAAGTTTCTTTTAGATTTCCTTTTTTACATAAATATATTTAAAATTTGATTGACCATGTAACCGTTAGTGTTACTTACAGCACATATGTAACGTGTCAATATTATATAGAGATTAGCTTGTTTTTAAAATGTTAGAGATAAAACTAGTGTATCTACATGCATTAACTATAATGTGTGAGATTCATCAAAAAATATATAGTATTTATGTTACTTAGTACTTAAGTCTTTTCTAGGACTGTTTGGTAGCAAAAAAATTAAGGCCATTGCTGTTTCTCCATGGTATAATTTTACATTGGATTGCTATCAAATCAAAAGTTTTGATGTCTATAAATTAGGATTAAAATTTTTAAACTTGGTTTTATAATTAAGTGTAGATGGCACTAAAATCACTATGAACTTGTGATTGAAGAAAAGAGTTTGCAATTAAAGGCAATCTTGAAAGCAATTGAGTATTTTTGTACACACTGAAAAATCTTGATTTTTTTTTTTTTTTTTTCCCAAGTACTCTTTTATGCCCATTTGCTGTCATTATGCTGGCTGAAAGTACCAGTTCCTTTAAGTCACAAGATAGAATTAAACTCATGTTTATGTTTCTAAACAAAACATTTCCTTGCTTTCCAGAAAGGATAGGTAAAATGGATTATGGTATCCCATTAAAGAAAACTCTGTGAATCTCTTTGTTTTACACAAAGTCTAAATCCTTGTGGAGTTAGAAGTAGTAAAAGGTCTACTGTCTTGTCTTCAAGTTTTGTCTGTAATCACAGAGAGTGGTGTTCAGTGTTGCGGTTCTGAGGTCATCTGAGTGCTTGCCTGCCTTTTACCTTGTTAGCACTCTTTGTATGGTACCTTGAGCAGCAGCAGTTCTGGGATCTGACAAAGTACACTAAGTAAGAATGGGTGGACAATGCCAAGAGCTGCCTTTATAGTGCCGTTTTAACAAGGACTTCAATATTTCCTTGAAAAATTGTATTTAATGCTACACATTTGTTGTTCTGCACATAAGGAATGAATTCAATGTTTTTAGTGTGAGATACTGTGAAATACCACTCAAGAATTCTTGTGCTTTGTGCATTAACTATTGTCTTTATTATTTACACAGTTAAAGCCTCCCTTTCTAAAGCAAACATCATTTTTATTAAGCATAAAATTATCTATATATGTATATATTGCTTCCTGTTGCTGGAATAATTATGCATATAATGAAATTCAGATTTCCTTCTATAAAGCTCTTTGTAATTACTACAACAGCTGCTTATATCTAATGCTGTATTTATCAATGATTTTGTTTGGGGGAAGAAAACTGATTCTTTTTAAAAATACTACTTTTCATGAAGCATGCTAGAAGAGATACATGGTACTGTCCCCATGGATCACTGGTTTGTTTATATTGAGGTGATTTTAAAGGAATTTAAAGCCCTAGGACCAAAGTTACCCTGGTAACTCAGTGTTTAGTCATTTGATCCTTTCAATTTTTACTTTTAGGTCTATGTCTAAGAAGAAACCACAGTGAAATCTATAGAATTATAAAGTCATAGAACAGAAAGGGATTATGAAATCATCTAATCTACTTTTTTTTGTTTTGTTCTCTAAACTGTGTAAAGTCCAAATATAGAAATTGTACTAGAAGAATTGATAGCTTAAGAGCGAATGATGTACAACACACAACACATGCTCTGCATTTATTTTAGTTAAGTATTATAAACATCCAGTACTACAGAAAGGACACTAGGGGGAAGACTTTTTTTTTGACTGTTGGTAATAGTGTATTAATTCTGGATCTAATTTTTATTGTCTTTACAGGCATCAAAAGATAAACAAGATATTAAAATAGACATTGAAATAATGAGGTAGATAGCTTTGTACTAACTGTTCTTAGGGCTAGGATTAGCTGTCAGGAAGCCTTATTTTTTTCCCCGATGTACTTAGGTCAGTCTTTGCATCCTTTTTCTGTTTATAAGGTACCTTTCCCCACTTCAAGAGCCCTTGTGACACACTTGTTACATGCCTGGCTGCACCAGCTGCTCTGGTGGAGAAAGATGTGGCCCTCTGCTTCCCTAAAGAATACAGCCTTAGAAACCCTGTTTGGCAGTTCTCTTCTGCCCCACAGAGTGCCAGCGGGTTAGAATCAACTTGACACCATTGGGTTGAGTTCGATTTGATTTGGTTATCCCCACTTTCAAATTAAATATTTTTATACTTAAAAGGAAGAAAGTTGTTTTTGGTAGGGTGATCCTATTTATTTCTAGGTATGTGGAACAATTTTTGTACAAACATTGTCTTAACTAAAACAGTATTAATTGTATGATTTTTATATACCTGAAAGGGCTACAAAGATATGTCAGTTTCATCTTGCCTAAATCCAGGCAGCAGCAGTCTATTAGCTGTTGTTAGAACGTTATCTTCTCAGTATTTGTGTTGTAGCTAGTTCTGCTTTGCCTCTTAGTCAGACCCTGTATTAAATCAGGGGGTAGAGAGAGAAGCTACAGAACTTTGGTTGGCCAGTGTCATTGGTCTTAATAATTATAATTATAAAAACATACGAAAAAACAAGATAATACATAGAAATCAAACAAGTGTTTATTATATTTTTTTGAAGTCATAAGACTATAGGAGGGTAAGAAGTTCTAGAATAAGGTCTGTAACACTTAAGAATCTGACTTATATGTGGACACTCTCTTGGGTGAGAGGGATTACTGATCATTTCAGAGTAGGAGAGTAAGAACTGAGGGGAAGTTTGTTTTTAAGACATCTGCAAAGTTACATTGGTGTTTTGGGTAGCAAAAGTAGATGTGGGTAGAGTTGGATGCTTTTGCCTTCCACCTGTTTATGACTTTGTATGAGAAAAAATACTACTAAGTTTTAATAACCTGAAAAGTTCTAACACTGTTGTTTTTGTGGGGAAAGTATCTTCATATATTAATTTTCAAGATTTTTTGTGAAGGCAGATATTCATAAAACTTCACCATAAGCCGAGTTCTGTTATATCAAGTGTCATCTCTAACATCCAGTTTTACTATTTAGTGTTTGTGTGACATATATGTTAGTTAATCTGAAAGAAATTTTGTACCTAGTAAGTAGTGTTTGTTGTGTATTACATTTAACTTAGTGTTGAATTTTAGAAAGCTCTTCTATTTGGGTGTCTTTGGAACACATAGGTAGAGAATTGTAAAGTGGTTTGGTTAGTTCCCATTGCTCTTGTTCTGTACAGTTACCTCTTCCATGATAGTATGTGATAGTTTCAGAAGTTTAAGAGGGGAAATGTACATTAAAGGCTAGATTAGAAATAGTATTTCCTTCTTCTATGTGGCACTGTAGGATAAGCACTGGACTGCTTGCTAAATGCAAGGTTGGCAATTCAACCTGCTAGCTTTTCCTTGGAAACCCAATGGCAGAGTCGCTGAGTTGGAGCCGACTTGATGGCACTTAATTGTGGTCAGCAGTCAGTTAAGTGCCGTCATGTATCCTATCGTATAGTGCCACACCTAGAGTCACATATTTTTATAGCATTTATTGAAAGTTCCAAATTACTTGAAACATTTTAATCCTTTTAATAGTAATCCACATTTCAAAACTGAAACTTATTTTAAGATATTTCAAGATTTAAAACGAAGAATTTTGTTTACTGTCTAATACTGCTTTGTATGGTTTTGTACCTGGGTGAGTCCAATCATTTTGAGGTTATTGGCACAAGGAAAAACAATTCAAAGAATGAGAGAAATTTAAAAAAAAAAAAAGAATGAGAAATTAGAAATAATTTCAAAGGCCTGCATTAGATAACTTAAGTAAATTGTACCATATCAGTTTGATGGAACAACATGTAGTAGCTATTAAAAATGGTGATAAAAATTCTGATTATGTGAGAAAATGCCTCCCTTCCCCAGAAAAGAATAAAGCTCTGTAGGATAAAGACTGTGAACCATTAGTCACTCCATGGGAGAAAGATGAGGTTTTCTGCTCCCCGGAAGATTTAACAGCCTCAGAAACCCTATACAGGTTTGCTATGAGTCAGACCTCACTCAGTGTACTTAACAACATCTTAGTAGTAAAAGATATGTTTAAGGTCTAACATAATTAAAATTGATCAGACCGCCTGTATTCTTTGAAAAAAGTATTTTTTATAATGGGGAAAATCAGAAAGGATACAGGGGAAAAAATTCTGTGGCTGAGATTTGATAGCACACTCTTCTACTTTCATCTCTTTTGCCTTTTTATTCTCTGAGACAATCTCTAAAATTTTAGTTATGCAGCTTTGTTATTTTTAGTGATGTAACATTATAATTATATCAGTGACTTAACTACAAACCATATTTAATGGCAGTGAGTAGTAACTACATTCTAGCCATTTGCTTGTTACCCTGATAGCGGCCCATTGAGATATTTGGCCAAAGCAAGTGTAGAAACATAAAAGATTCTTTAACTATTTGAAGTAGATTAGTAAAATGTTCCCTAGAATTTTATATCAGTTTTGAACTTCAGCTCCACGTTTTGTGTTGAAATTTTTGCTTTCAACTGGTAGTAACTGCTCCTGGGCATTCTGATTTTTATAATTTAGGGTGTATTCAGGATACACGATTCTCTTATGAAGATATTAATTGTCATAGATAATATTTGGTATTTGTAAAAGGAAATGTAATGTTTTGTTGGTAGTTTTATTGACATTCTAATGCTAAAATATTAAGAATCTGAGCAGATTCCATTTTAGCCACAATGCTTTACTTAAGCATAATTCGTCTCTACATATGTGTCCTATAGGAAAGAAAATTTAGAGCCCTCCATTTTAAAAAGCTTTCTTGCTTTACATAGAACTTGGAAGTCTTTAATTTCAAAGTTATATTGATATTAAAACATAGATTCAGTCTTGTCTTAAAAGTGTATTACAATTTATTTCTTGCCATTTTTGTGTAAAATTTACAGAAAGAGTGTTACACCGTGCGCTCCAAAGGTAATGTCTCATTACTCTAAGGCTCTCTCTTTTTTTCTTTCTTTGTCTGTATCTTTAATCTATTGTTATATGCATTGCATCATTTTAAGGGAAAAAACGTACTTTCTGCTTGATCTGTATGGCAGCAATACATGTAAAACAAGTGTGTTTTATTATTCATGATATTAATTCTGGGAAGCATAGTTTCATTTCAGTGGCTTGTTTCACCAAGTTTGTTTCTACACATCATCTGGTGTGGGGTGGGGTTATCATTTATGTAATGGTTCTAGAGTTTATTTTAGTGCAGAACTATTAATTTCTGTATATGATCAAAAGCTTCTTTGTAAATAACCCCTTGCATATATATTTATATAGTATATTCAGGGGTGGATGAAACTGGAAATCCAGTTTTTGTAAAGACAGGAGAAATGAAATGTGTAAATATTGTAAGGTTGTTTTAATTTGAAATATTCTTTGTGGTTATATATCCATTAGGCACACTGTCATAAGCATGTGTAAACTTACTGAGTGTCTGTCAGGACTGCACTGGTTTAAACACCTATATAGTTTTTAAAGTGTAACACAATTCAGAGTTGATGGGATGGGATCTCTTTGCCCATTGTTGTAGAATTGTATAGCTTGGACTCTGAGCATATCCCCTCCCACACCTTTTTATTTTGACTCTATTTGGTAAATGTCCTCTATTTATCCACACCTGATGTCGGCCAGTGCCAATCAGCTTGCTTTACATTGGGCTATCTACTTCTGGAACATAGGCAGACAACCCTAGAGGGCTTCTTTTTTTATTAAGGTACTTTCATTCAGTATTCTTAATATCTGTCTAACCAGTTAAAATACAAAATTTCATTTATGCATCCTAAATTGCAGATGTAAGTAATGGGCTTAATTATTTCCCTCAGTGTAGACACAAAGGGCCAGCTATGTAAGTTGTCTTTGAAAGAAAGGGTTGCTCTTAGATTAATTTTCCTAATTATTGTCGGACTGAGTTTGTTTGTTCTTCAGTTTTTGTTTGAATTGAAAACCACACTTGAATCTGTCATAAAGGTAGCTGTCCCATCCTCATATTGAGTCTAAAATATTGTGTTGTTTCATTGCTACCATCTCTAGAATGTTTTATCTCACCATTTGCTTCAGTGGTTTGCAATGTCCAAAGGTTTGCCATGAAATGATTTCGCGGCAGTTAGCTAGAAGAGCAAATTGAGTTGGGGTCTGTGTAGTTTAGAAAACTGTAAGGTTTTCTCAAATATCAGAAGATCTGGGAAGGTTGTGAGAGAAAAACTAAGGGAAGGAGGGGGAATATATCTAATCAGCATATATCGAATCATTCATCGTTTCACTGCAGCGTACTTGAGATGCATCCTTACATTGTAGAACATTTTACCTTTTTAAAGCACTCTTTACATCTAATGAAACCAGTGTCTAGCTTATATACTAGTTTCTTCATATCTTTATAGTGTGATTTGATAAAGTTTTATAGTTATGGTAAGCACATTCTTATCTAAAAGTTACTTATTGTTCAAGGTACTTTCTGGATGCTAGTTTAATTAAGCTTTGGTAGTTCACCAGTTTGCTAGATTTTCCTTAATGTTTTTTCTTTTCTTTTCTTATTCATTTTTATAAGTACATTGGCTTGGATTTTCATCCCTCAGTGTCCTTAAGAAAAATTTTAGATTTGTGGTTTTAAAACACAATTTCCCTTGAAATTCTGGAATATCTTAAGTTGACATTTTAATTTTTAAATCTTAAATTTTGTAGTGCTCTTTCAGAACTGAATACTCTTAATGTAAGTAGGAGCATAACAGTTACTTTCAGAATAATTATCATCGTATTGTTCTGAATTTTAAAATTGTGTTTTACTGACTTGTATCTCTTAGAATTGAGTATCAAAATTTATATGGGAACTTATAGCATGGACCATTATGATATGGCCTGATATTCAAGGACCTTTTTTTTGTCTCAAATGTCTATTTTCCATTCTTAATTGAACTGCTTTCAGTGTATAATCAAGTCTAGTTATCTATTTTGAATTTCTTCCACTGCATTCATGCAGTGTGAAGATTTATGAAAATGCTATGAGAAAACCAACTGGAATTTAAATGTATCCTGTCGGCTTTCCCAGAGCAACTGTCTGGCAGTCTGTAGCTGCAGAAGTAGCCAGCTGGATATTTTCTGAGCCGTAGTAGTGTAGTGATTACGAGTCGGGCTGCCAACCTCAAAGTCAGCAGTTTGAAACTACCCAGTGTTCCGCAGGGACAAGATGAGGCTTTGTGCTCCTATAAAGATTTACAGCCTAGGAAACCCTATACAGGGTTGCTATGAGTGGGAACCGACTCCACGGCACACAGCCACCACCACCATAGTATCCATCATTGCTTACTTTGCTATCAGAAGTGTTGCACATTGAAGCGCTTCTTTTCCCTTGTCACATTTTCAGAGTTGCTGTGAGATTTTATTATAATCTCATGTTTTTTATCAGTAGAACGGCTTCAGAGTTCACCTTGGGGAAAGGGGCAGGAAGTTCTGAAAACAGGAATCCTCAGGCCTAGCTCCTTCCTGCCTTTAGACTGGCTCAGTATGAGACATGAAAAATAGAAAAACTCACTTAAGTCTTTTGGGCAAGTGGCAATCACATTTCTTCGCGTAGGACAAATGATAAGTGCTTTTTATTTTTTGCTTATTATCTTAATAAAGGTTGAGAGTTTTAATTTGGTTTTGGATTTTTCTTGTTAGTTTGGATTGGAGAGTAACTTTAATTTTAATGTATTTTTATAGCCATAGTCATATCAAACCTGTTGCATATATGTGTGTATAGTTTTCATGACATTGGAGAAATAGATCTGGTTCTGTAATTTATTATAATATCATGTTTTTTATCAGTAAAATGGCTTCTGTTACTGTTTTTAAGGTTTGGTGTATATTGTGTTTAACGTTTCCCCTTTTTTGTCTTTACCTCTTTGTTCTCTTCATGCTTTAAACCCTTCTGCTCTCTTCGCCTGAACACCTGGTTTTTGCCATCTTCTTGTGTTGATGTTTATTGCACAGTACCACAAAACCTGCACCACACCTGGATGGGTAAGAATTCCATGTTTGCTACTTTGGAATTGTGTTTGGGTGGACCACACATAAAACAGAAACAGAGTAAACTATTGATAGTCCTTCAAAAGGAAGTACTTTTGATCTCTGTATTAGAGCCAGGTTCTTCCTTGAGGATCACAGAGTGCAGTAGTCTAGAGACTCCATGACTCTCATGTCATGGTTGGGTTCTTTAACCTGGCCCATACATTCCAAGTTCTAATTCCCTTCTTGTTGCAGCATACATGAAACACTTAACGTTTTGTTTTCACATCTCTGGACATGCCATTTATAGTAATTGTCTTGATTATTATTTATAGCCTAATTATTGGAGTCCTGGTCTGATGCTGTAGGATGAATGCTGAACTAGAAGGCCAGTTTGAACCTCAAGATTGGTGGTTCAAACTTAACAGCTGCTCCTTGGAAACCCTCTAAGGGCCGCTATGAGTCAGAACTGACTCTACGGCACTTAACAACTACAATTATTATCAAACTAATTTTCTTTCTTTTCTTAAGTCCAAACACAAATTCTTTTTCATTTCTATTTTGGCAGGGTGCATGTTGTCTTTGGACTAGTTATTTCTGGTTTTGAAGTAATCGAACAAATTGAAAATCTGAAGACTGATGCTGCAAGCCGGCCTTATGCAGATGTGCGAGTTATTGACTGTGGGGTGATTGCCACAAAATCAGTAAAAGATGGTAAGAGCTGTAAAGGGGTCCAGGGAGCTAGAGTACAAGTTAACACATTGTTGTAGACTTTAACTTAACGATATCTCCTGGATTTTAGTAGTGGGAAAACTCATACAAGTAGTTTAACAAATACGCTTTAATGCTACTATGTTATATCCTTCATCCACTCCATCAGCAAATCTTGTCTGTATTTTGTGTTATTGCTGCTGGTAAGTGCTGTCAAATCAGTTCTGAGTCATAGAGACCCTTTGCACACAGAATGAACACTGCCCAGACCTAAGCCAGCCTAACAGTTGTTACATTGGAGTCCATTACTGCTGCCACTGTAGCAGTGCATCTTGTTGAGGGACTTCCTGTTTTTCCCTGGCCCTTTACGTTACCAAGCGTAATGTCCTTTTCCAGGGACTTGTCCCTCCTAATAACATGTCCAAAGTATGAAAGATGAAGTCTCGCCATCTTGGTTTTCAAGAACATTCTGGCTGTGCTTTTTCCAACACAGATGTATTTGTACTTCTGTTAGCCTACAGTAGTTTTAATATTCTTCTCCAATACCATACCTGAAATGCATCAGTTCTTCTGTGGTCTTCCTTATTCACTGTCCAACTTTCACATGCATATGAGGCTACTAAAAATACCATGGCAAGGGTCAGGCGCTGCTTAGTCCTCAAACTGATAGCTTTGCTCTTGAACACTTTGAAAAGATCTTATGCAGTGAATTGGCGTAAATGCAATATGATGTTGGATTTCTTGACTGCAGCTTCCATGAGCATTAGGAAGTTGTCCTTGACAACTTCATTCTTTTCTCTGTTTATCATGTTATTTATTGGTCCAGTTGTGAAGATTTTTGCTTTCTTTATGTTGAAGTGCAACTAATACTGAAGGCTGTCTTTGATCTTCATCAGTAAGTATTTTAAGCCTTCTTTGGCTTCAGCAAACAAGGTTGTATCATCTGTATATCACAGGTTGTTAATGAGTCTTCCTCCAATTCTGATGCCACATTCTTCATATAATCCAGTTTCTCAGATTATCTGTTCAGTTTACAGATTGAATAAGTATGGCGAAAGGATACACACCCTGGCATACACCTTTCCTGACCTTAAACCATTCACTAACCCCTTGGTCTGTTTGAATAGCTGCCTCCAAGATTTATATACAGGTCTCTCAAGAGCACAATTAAGTGTTGTGGAATACCCATTCATTGCAATGTTATCCATAGTTTGTCATGACCCACACAGTCAAAAGCCTTTGCATAGTTAATAAAGCACAGGCAAACATCTTTCTGTTATTCTCTGTTTTTAGTTAAGATCCGTCTGACGTCAGCACTGATTCCACAACTTCATCTGAATCCGGCTCGGGTCTCTGGCAGTTCCCTGTCGATGTACTGGTGCTGCTGTTTTTGAATTAATGTCAGCAAAATTTTACTTGCATATGATATTAATGATATTGTTCAATGATTTCTACATTCTCTTGGGTCACCTCTCTTTGAAATGGGCACATTGGTAATTTCTTGGTGTAGATGAGTTGAGTGCCTCCAGTGCTACATCATTTTGTTGAAAGATTTCTGTTTGTATTTCATCAGTTTTTGGAGCTTTATTTTTCACCCGTGCCTTCAGTGTAACTTGTACTTCTTCCTTCAGTACCATGGGGTTTTTTTTAAATCATATTACCTTTTAAAATGGTTGACTGTTGACCATTTCTTTATGGTATAGTTACTATATAACTTTGTCTTATTTTGATGCTTTCTTCATCATTTAATATTTTACCCATAGAATCCTTCAATATTTCAATTCTTTCAGCTTGAGAAATGAGTGTGTTCCTCCCTTTTGGTTTTCTAACTTCAGGCCTATGCACATTTCATTATAGTTGAGTTGACTTTGTGTTCTCAAGTTGCCCTTTGAAATTTTCTCTTCAGTTCTTTTGTGTCATCATTTCTGCTAGTTGCTTTATTTCAAGATCAAGTTTCAGAGTCTTTTCTGATACCCATTTTTGTTTTTTCTTATCATTCATGTCTTTTTAATGGCCTTTTGCTTTCGTCCTGTGTGATATTCTTGATGTCATTCCACAAGTCTCTATATTCAGGTAAGATATGTTCAGGGTTGTATTTTGGCTCTCAATGGACTTGTATCTTCAGCTTCAGCTTGAACATGTATATAATCAATTGTTGGTCTATGCTACAATCTGCTCCTGGCCTTGTTTTGACTGATGTTATTGAAGTTTTCCACCATCTCTTCCTACAGATGTAGTCAATTTGATTTCTTGTGTTTTCCATTTGCTGATGTCCATGTGTATAGTCACCTTTTATGTTGTTTTCAAAAGGTATTTGCAATGAAGAAGTCGTTGTCATGCAAAATTTTATCAGTGATCTCCAGCATCGTTTCTATCACCAAGGCCATATTTTCTACCTGCTGGTCCTTCCTCTTTGCAGTCCAATCACCAGTAATTATCATGCATCTTGATTATCTTACCTTTTATTACTTTCCTTGCTTGTAGCCTGTCTCAAACCACCATTACCTCTTACCTGGGTATCTGAAGCTGGATTCTCTAGCAGCAAAACCAAGGCTAACTACCAGGTTGGTGGTTCAAACACACTAGTTGTTCCTCAGAAATCCTATACAGGGTCTCTATGAGTCAGAACTGACTGGACAGCATAAAACAACAACATGTATGTCTGTCTATCTATCTTCCTATAGTTGTTGTTGTCAACTGCTGTCTAGTCAGTTCCAACTCATAGAGACCCTGAATAGGGTTTCCAAGGAGCAGATGGTGAGTTCGTAGGGGTCCTGGTGTGGCACTGTAGTATAAGCACTAGATTGCAAGGTGGTTATGAATCCCAATGTCAGAGGCTCAAAACCACCAGATATATCTATATCTATCTATCGAGAGAGAGATTTATCTCAAAGAAATGACTCACACAGCTGTAGTGGCTGGCAAGCCCCAGTTCTGTGGGTTAGGTGTCAGGGGGAAGCTTCTCCTGACTCATGTAGCTTTAGGGGCTGTTGTATCCAAGATAGGCAGGTAAGGTGGCAGGTTGCTGTTTCACAGGCTGATGAATTCCAAAAACTA
>NW_006408642.1:3249106-3274729 GCF_000296735.1 Chrysochloris asiatica
ATATGGACACATATATACAGGGTCAGTAGGGGTCAGAATCACTTCAACAGTACTAACAACAACAACATAGTGTATATAGGGACTCTATAAGTCGGAATCGACTGGATGGCACTTAACAATAACATACACATATATATATGCAGGTCACACCCCCGAGGAAACTCCCCTTACAATGAATTGACTAGTCACATCATGGGGGATGTTTACATAATTTCGAAACTACTGAGATTCATGGCTCAGCCAAGTTGACACACAACCTTAGCCATCACACTGTGTTATTACAATAGTCTCGTAACTTTTCACCTTGCTTCTGTTCTTGCTCTCCTACAATCTTTTCTTAGCAGCAGTAGCCTCCTAACTGGTCTCTTTACTTATACCCTAGAGTTCCTTTTTCAATCATCCAAAGCTGAAGTCAGCCCTTAACCTAGGCAGCTGTCTCTTAAGACCCTCAGCATCACCTTCTATCCGTGTTTACTTTTTCTCAGTCCTGGCAGGAGCTTTGGGCCTTTGTTCTGGCTATTCCCTCTGTCTGGAACACTCTCTAATGAGATACCTACATGACTCCTTCCCTTGCTTCATTTTGGTCTCTGTTCAGATTAATATAAACTCCACATTCCCCGACCCTCAATGATCTTTTCTCTTTACCTTATTTACTTTGGTTTTCTGTCTTAGCGCTTACTATTTGTCATATTACATGATTACTTTTTTATTTTCTAATTGACCCATCTAGGATACAGGCCTTATGAGGGCAAAGGTTTGTTACTGTCAAGACTTACCAGCAAATTGTTTTATCAGCTTGAAAGAAAGTTTATTTCAGTTTTATGTTTAGTTTTCTGTATGTAAAGACGTTCTGGTGTGGCACTGTAGAGTAAGCACTGAACTGGTAACCACAAGGTCAATGGCTCAAACCTACCAGTTGCTCTGTGGAAATCCTATACAAGGTCGCTTTAAGTCAGAATTGGCTCGATGGCACTTAACAACAACAACAAAAAGCATGTTTCATGATGCATAGTAAGTACATGTTTTACTGTGAATGGTCAGCACTGAAATTCATTACCAATATTTTTGTTCACTTTTCTTAAAAGTTCTTGAGAAAAAAAGGAAGAAACCAACTCACTCAGAAGACTTGGATTCCTCCTCCAGTTCTTCTTCCTCTTCAGAATCATCTTCAGAAAGTGAAATTGAACATGAGAGAAGCAGGAGGAGAAAACATAAGAGGAGGCCAAAAGTTAAACATTCTAAAAAGAGACGGAAGGAAGCAAGTGGTTCTGAAGAGTCAAGGAACAAGAATACAGTGAGCCCAAAAGGAGGGTGAGTGAAACACCAGGGTAGTCTGACTTAAAAAGCAAACCAAATCAAAACCTTAGCGTGAAATGGGAAAAGTCTGTATTTCTTCAAACTTAATTTTACTACCGTGTGGCGCTGTGGTTTAATGCGCCAGACCACAAAGCCGTTTGAACTGCAAGATCGGCGGTTCAAGCTCACCAGCTGCTCCTTGGAAACTCTATACAGGGTCGCTATGGGTTGGAATCGACTCAGTGGCACTTGACAACAACAACAATTGTACTACCTATTTTGTTAAATCGGCATAGCAGTTTTGGAACTTTAAATTGAAACTAGCAAATTTAGGGGTTGTCGTTAAGTGCCTTCCAGTCAGTTCCGACTCCTAGCGACCCTGTATAGGGTTTTCGAGGAGCTGCTGGTGGGCTTGAACTGCTGACCTTGTGGTTTAAATTGACCTTGCATTCCAAGCACAGATATTTATTGTCAAAGATTTGTATGTTTCTTGGTAAAAAGAATCCCTGAAACTTTTAAAAGAAAAATAATTAGTACAATTTGATCATTTGAAAATTTTCGCTGGGTTAATATATTCTCTGAGAAAATTGATTTACAAACCTTTTGAGTAAGACAATAAGCAATTAAATACTTTTGCTGTAATTTCAATATCTAATTTTATATGCTGTTTTTGTTGTAAAATGTAAACGTTACATATCTAAATTGGTGACTTGATTTGTTCTCTCTAAGTCACTCTGAGAGGAGTGATGCCAATGAGAAAAAATCAGTGGACTCAAATGCTAAAAGGGAAAAGCCTGTGGTCCGCCCAGAAGAGATTCCTCCAGTGCCTGAGAACCGATTCTTACTAAGAAGAGATATGCCTGTTGTCCCTGTGGAACCTGAACCGTAAGTAGGATGAGCAACCTTTGTGTTTCCATCTTTCTCTGATAGGCGATTCCTTCAGCTCATTGCAGACTCACATGCATTTATTTATACAACTCATGTGCAGAGCACTTTGAAAGATAGTCGGGGAGATACCAGAACCAATGACATGGATACTGTCTTTCAGGATTGACATTCCACTTGTATGGAGCAAAGGAGCAGCCAAGTGCTGACTGGAAGGTTGGCAGTGTAGACTCTACGAGCCGCTCTGCGGGAGAAATATATCTTTCCATAAACATTTGCGGCTTTCAAAATCCTGTGAGGCAGTCCTACTCCTCTTTGTAGGGTCACAATGAGTTGGGATCAACTCGAGGGCAACGAGTTTGGGGTTTTAGAGTAGGGAAAAGGGGAGTGGACAGATTGGTCAAGGGAGAAGTTTCCATTGGAGGTCTGGGAAGATTCCATTATTAATCTTATTACTCTGTTCTTTCATTAAAGGGGTGTGGTTATCAGAACAGAGCATTAGTTGAACTCTTTGGATGAAATCAAATGATAAAATGTGTTCAAACTTGAACAATGCAAAATGAATTGCATGGTGATTGAGGATATGATTTAGTATCAGAAATACGTTACTGTTTTTAACTTGCCCAATGATAAATTCTCTGTATTGGAAAAGCTAATATATGACTTTAGACTTGGCCTCAAAAAATTAAATTTAATGTATTTTGTGAACTAGACCAAAGCTTACAATTATTAAGGGAGCTGTTTGTTGTATGACTGGAAATACTATAATGTGGCTGGTGTAATTGATAAATTCTCTATGAAGAGTTATTTTGAAATGAAAGTTGAGAAGTTTGCAACCAGGTCTCGACATAAGGTTATCATCTAATTTATTAAGTGTTTTAAAAGCCTGATCCTGTTTCATTTTAAGAAGCTTTACAAAGTGTTATGTTTTCTTAGAAATAGCTGTTCTTATATTTACATTATTAAAAATTCTGGCTGTGAGTAAAGTTTAGTGGGATCCTTTATCCTTGATTAAATCTATTTGGCTTTTAGAAGGTAGGGTGTTTTTTTTTATTTGCAGTTCAGCATGTATTTATTATGTTGCCAGTTCATTGCTAGGTGTTCTGTGAGGGATAGAAAATAAAGGGACATCATCCCCAACTTGTGGCCCTGTGGGTTAATGTGCTGGACTGCAAGCTCGGTGGTTCAAACTCATCAGCCGCTCCTTGGAAACCCTATTGTTAAACGCTCCTACAAGGCACTTAACAGTAACAACAAGCCCCAGCTTTAAAGAGCTTGAGATCTTATTGGGAAAGAACTAGTCTTTCATTCTTGACTGAGCGGTCCTTCGATTGATTCCCATGGCTTCTGTCGTGAAGGGGTGTCAGACAGAGAGACATGGCACCTTGCAACAAGGACTCAGACTCCAAACAGGACATGATTTTCACTCATAAGGGCAACTTCATTCCTTTGGCAGAAACTCTAGCTCTTAGCTGTGGTGGTGATGGTGGTGATGCTATGCTGTTAAGTTGGTTCTGACTCGTAGTAACCTTGTATAGGGTTTCTGAGAGCAGCTGGTGGGTTTGAATTGCTGACCTTGCAGTTACCAGTCCAGTGCTGATCCTACAGTGGCATACCAGGGCTCAGAAAATGGTAGTATAAAAGAAAAAAGAAGTATTAGAAAGGGATAAAATGATCTTTGTTTGGAGAAGACATGATTGTATGTCTGGAAACCTAGCAGTCTTGAAACAAGATAGCTAAATATAGCTATGAGTTGCTGAGATGAAAAAGAAAACATCCCATTCACATTAGCAACAAATACTCTGAAATACTATAGAATAAAAGGAGGAAGGAAACTATACAGCATTAAGAAAAACTGTATAGATAACATAAAAAAGGTTTTAAAATTTTAGGATAAAAGATTTGATAAAGTCAAATACAAATGAAAGGACTAGAACAAAAATAACTGCAACACATATACAACAAGTTCTTATAGATCATTAAGAAGTCAATCCAATAGAAAAATGGGCAAAGAATATTAGGAGGCAACTTAATAGAAGAAGAAATACAAATGGCAAATAAAAAGGTGAAAAGTTGCTCAAGTTTAAGGTGGTGGTGGTGTGCTGTGGAGTCGGTTCTGAGCCTAGCAGCCCTGTATAGGGTTTCTGAGGCTGTAAATCTTCACCAGAGCAGGAAGCCTCATCTTTCTCCCACGGAGCAGCTGATGGATTCAAACTGCTGACCTTGTGGTTAGCACCCCAACTCCTAACCCACAGCTTTACTAGGGCTCCTTTCAAGCTGACTAGCAATCAAGAAAATGCAAATGAAAGCAATGAAGTGCCTTTTACCTCTTCACTGGCAGAAATTTTAGATGAGAAATAAAAGGTTCTCCCCTATATTGCTAGACAGAGTAAAAATTACTATATATTTCTGGGAACAGTAATATGAGAACATCAACATTTTAAATATACCTGTTGTTTTGCCCATTATTTCTACTTCTGAGAAGCAAACTTATTAGAGATGCTTATTGAATAGCTTGGAATGGAATAAATACTCAAAACTAGAACTCATCCATCAGAGAATGGATGAACAAATTATGGCAAGTCCATGTTCATAATTTTTAAATGGCCATATTTTTACACAGGTAACACACGTGTTATACATTTTTCTCAAACTTTACAACCTCTTCATGTATTAATATCCTATGCTTGCTATGGGTAATGGGGCATCCAAGATGGTCTGTAGAATTATATTATCAGACAGTGGATGACAGTGATGTATTGCTGAGCAAATGATAATTCGTTTCTGTAAAAAAATTAAAAAGCAACAAACTGCCTTTGCCACTACCCAAACTCATCAGGTCAGAGTGAGCATGTGTTCAGGACAAACCAGGGAGGTGGGCAGATACTCTGTCAGCTCTGCAGAGTAGACATTCAGTGTTGTGTGAAGGAGGAAGAGCAGCATTCCTCAGAAATCATGAGATAAAACCTATTGGGTGAGGACTTCCATGCTGAGTGGAAACACTGCAAACGCTTCAGTGCTAAATTGAGAGAGCTACACAAATGACACAGGGGTTTCTTTTCAGAATATTCAACTGTGTTCTACAACTTGTAATAGCTGCCTCGTTAAGCCCAGCCTCTGACCTTGTCTTAGTTATCTAGTGTGACTATAACAAAGAGCAAACAAATTTATATTCTCACTGTTTAGAAAGCTAGTAGTTCGAAGTGCTGGCTCTAAAGAAAGGCTTTCTCTTCCTCTCAGCTCTAGAGAAAGGGCTTTGCCTCCTTGTATCACCTGTTCTGGTGTTCCTTCGAGATTTTCATTTGTCTTGGCATCAGTCTTTGTCTAGGAGGTTCTCAGCATAGGGGCCTGGAGTCTAAAGACCACACTCTTCTTTCTTGTTGGTAATCAGGTCCCTCCTCTCTGCTGACTTCTCTTGTAAGCTAAAAGTTGATAGTAGCATCCTATGAAGTAACGGCCAGATTCCTGGAACCTTAGAAAAGCCTAGATAACAAATGTTGTTGTTGCTAAGTGCCGTGAAGTTGGTTCTGACTCATAGAAACCCTGAACAGGGTTTCCAAGGCTGTAAATCTTTACGGGAGCAGAAAGCCTCATCTTTCTCCATGGATCAGCTGGTAGTTTTGAACTGCTGACCTTGCAGTTTGCATTCCAATTTGTAACCACTACGCTACCAGAGCTCCTTAGTCAAATTTAATTTTTTTCTGTGATCTTGGACAAGGGCTTTAACCTCTAATCTTAAAATTTACTTATCTTTCAATGGAGATGGTGATAGTGTCTATCTCCTAGTATTGTGTGAGGATTACATGAGCTAATGTAATATTAGTGTATTAATACCTTTTGTATATTAATACCTAGTACATACCAAGTGCTCAGTAAAAGATAGTGATTATATTAATAATCACAGCTACAAACAAATTAGAGTATGAAAGAACCTATCAAGCATAGAGGGTTGTAGCTATTACAGAAGTTATACTCTTTAAAGTAAAGCATGTAAAGAGGGAGGAGTGGCAGTTTAGAGTAGCATGGGGAGACAGACTGTAAAAAAAATAGCCTGGTCATCAGAGTCAGAAATACCTCGGTATTCTCTTAGAACGTCACTGTTGGGCAAGAGGCCTCTAAAACAGACAAGATACTAGTATCGTGTATTCGTGTATTTCTACCCAGTGAAGTTGCTGTTTTGTTTTTCTCTTTTGCCTTTTGGCTTCTAATAGTTTGCTTAACAAAATTACCACACTACAAAAGTATTGGATAAATGATGTGTTTTGTATTATATAGAGATATAAATTTAGTATTTAAATATTGAAAAAACTACCTAAGTTTTGCTTATTTTTAAATTTCATCACAATCTTCTTTTCTAGGAAGATTCCTGATGTGACACCCATTGTAAGTGATCAGAAACCATCTGTATCAAAGTCTGGACGGAAGATTAAAGGAAGGGGCACAATTGTATGTGTGTTAAGACTTCTTTTATTTTTCAAATTGTTTACCTAAGCAGTAACGTTTTGTTTTCATACAGGCAAAAAGCCTCACTTTAAGTAGAATCTAAACTCAATTTCAAGGAGCTCTGGTAGCGTAGTGGTTATGAATCGGGCTGCGAACCTTAAGGTCAGCGGTTCGAAACTACCAGCCGCTCCGCGGGAGAAAGATGAGGCTTTCTACTCCCGTAAAGATTTACACCCTAGGAAACCCTGTACAGGGTCGCTATGGGTCGGACCCGACTCGATGGCACTTAACAACAACAACAACAAACTCAATTTCAGGAACTAGTTGTGTTTTCAAGTTATGAAAAGATACTATTATTGTTTAGGGCTGGTTTTGAGTGGGTGTAATTAGGTATGAACATGTGATGTGAACAGTCAGTGTGCTAAGGAATCTTAGTATGCCGAATCATCTAGGCTAATGAATTTGGACTTTGAAGAGGGAGGTTTCACCTGGAAGTACAGGTGAGTCTCCACCTTTTCTATTTGGTTTTGTCCCTAATGTGTGAAAGAACTTCATGCCATCCTTTGGGACTTGACTCATGACCTTTAATGGTGTCTGAGATATTAGGTCTTATACCTAACTGTCTTATGGCAGACTCTGTAATAGAGAGGCACCTTCTTAAATAGTTATTCTGTGTGTTTTTTTAAGCGCTACCACACCCCTCCACGATCAAGATCCTGTTCTGAATCGGATGATGATGACAGCAGTGAAACGCCCCCTCACTGGAAAGAGGAAATGCAGAGGTTACGAGCGTACAGACCTCCGAGTGGGGAGAAATGGAGTAAAGGAGATAAGTAAGAGCTTTGAGTAGGAGCGCAGTCCCATATCTACTGTATTTTAGGTGTTGAGGTGATAGAGACTGACTTTTAGGCCTTTCATAAGAGATTGACTGTCGCCAAAGGGTAACCATTTCAGAATAAATGGGTGAGCATATTGTTCATTAAGAATACTCAACCAGGTTTTGGAGAACTTTTGGAGAATGAAAACCGTAACGTTTTTCTCCCTCACAAAATATAAGCCTGCTGTGATACTCTTAAAAATTTCCTGTTCAGTTTTATAAGTAACTAGAATTTGTAAATGATACGGGAAATTCTTTCCTCGCCAGGTCTCTAGTCACTGATGAATTAATTGATAGATATGAGAAACTATACTCAAGTGTGTCCATTACTTTCTGACTCTGAGAACTGTTACCTGTTCAGAGCTGTATCCACCTCCTACTCCCATTGGTTACCTGTACTGGAATGTCTGTGTTAGGAATGAGCACTGCCTCAGAACCACTCACCAGATCACTGGGGCCCTGTATGATTCCTCCCAGTAGAATTCTGGTTTTCCTTGTTGGTGTTTTGTAAAATGGTTTGAAATTGGAAGAGGGAGGCAGAGGTGTGGATCCTGCTGCATGGAAACAAATTCAGGCTTCGACATAATGGTGAGAAATTGCAAAGCCGACATTTGTTTTCGTGTACCTTTTCTTCAGTTTCTGTAGAAAGGAGGTTAATGAAACCTGGAGGTAAAGCTTTGATTGCTTCTGTGAGGCTGAGATTAAAATAGTTGTCATGCTAGCCCCTTAAGAAAGAGACATTCCCTGAAGTTCTGGTAGCTGTCCTGATCTGCAACAATTGTTTGGGAACTTAGTTTGACTCTCCCTCAAAACTTGCTCCTGGATGCAGAGGCTTATGAGCACACTCCAGCCAGGAGCCCAGGGTGTGAGCAGTGGTCTTGTGATTAGCTGGGCTGCTTTCAAAAACATCTCTCTGTCAAATTGGTGCTCTTTACTGGATTTTGAGAAACCTTTTCTTCTAAATGCGTCTGTTAGTAGTTAATAGTGTGGATCTGGTGTGAAATGTGTAAGGTCATGGTAAAATCCTTCACTCGTTGACTCATGTTTCTTACATGTGCTTACTGTGTTGCTGTTGTTGATGGTGTGCAGTTAAGTCCATTCTGACTCATAGTGATCTTGTAGAGGGTTTCTGAGGCTATAAATCTTTATGGGAGCAGAAAGCATCCTCTTTCTCCCCTGGAGCAAGTTGGTAGATTCAAACTGCTGACCTTGCAGTTAGCAGCCCATTGCCTAACCACTGTGTTACTAAGGCAGCACTTTGTTATTACCAAGATTTTGTCGTTGCTTTTGCATTAACAACATATGACTTTAAGTGCTTACAAATAATTGCATGCATATTATGTCTTTTTTTTATAGGCTAAGTGACCCCTGTTCAAGCCGGTGGGATGAAAAAAGCTTGTCACAGAGATCCAGATCATGGTCCTATAATGGATATCATTCAGATCTTAGTACAGCAAGACACTCTGATAGCCACCACAAAAAACAAAGAAAAGAGAAAAAGGTGAAGCATAGAAAGAAAGCTAAGAAGCAGAAACATTGCAGACGACACAGACAGACTAAGAAGAGACGGGTTGTTGTACCATCTGATGTAGACTCCTCAAAATCTTCCACCCGACGAATGAAATCTTGTGACAGAGAAAGGAGATCGCGCTCATCTTCATCATCATCTCATCACTCTGCAAAGAAGGACTGGTCTAAATCAGATAGAGATGACCAGAGCTCTTCAACCCGTTCCAGCAGAGGTTCATACAGATCAAAATCTCGTTCACGGTCTTATTCTAGAGGAAGCTCAAGATCAAGGACTGCATCAAGATCTTCATCACATTCTCGTAGTAGATCAAAGTCCAAATCTAGTTCAAAGTCAGGGCACCAAAGGACAGCATCAAAATCACCAAGAACAGCTTCTCAGTTAAGTGAAAATAAACCAGTTAAAACAGAACCATTGCGAGTAACAGTGCCACAAAATGAAAATATAGTAATTCAACCAGTGGTGGCAGAAAATATTCCTGTGATACCCTTGAGTGACAGTCCCCCCCCTTCAAGATGGAAGCCTGGGCAAAAGCCTTGGAAGCCCTCTTATGAGCGAATTCAGGAGATGAAAGCTAAAACAACTCATTTGCTGCCCACCCAAAGTACTTACAACTTAGCAAATGTTAAAGAAACTGGTAGTTCATCATCATACCATAAAAGAGGAAAACATTTGGAAAGCGATCACAGTGCTTATTCAAAATACAGTGATAGAAGTTCAGAAAGTTCACCAAGGTCAAGGAGCAGATCTTCAAGGAGTCGATCTTATTCCAGATCTTACACAAGGTCACGTAGTCTAGCTAGCTCACACTCAAGATCTAGGACTCCATCATCTAGATCTCATTCACGAAGTAAATACAGTGATCAGTCACGGTATAGCAGGTCATCTTCCTACTCTTCTGTTAGCAGCGATGATAGAAGACCAGCCAAGAAGAAAGTTAGATCCAGCAGGAAAAAAACCAGTGCCTTAGATAAAAGGCACAGCAGCAGCTCTGACAAGAAGAAGACACTTCGCAAAAAATATGTCAAAGGCCGAGACAAGTCTTCCTATCAGAGAAAGTATAGCGAAAGCAGGTCATCTGTAGGTTATTCTTCAGACAGTGAACAGTCAAGTGTTCAGGAAAAAGAGAAGCAGCCCCAGATGGAAGGAACTAATAATAAACAAGAGAAAAAGAAAGATGAAGAGAAATCTAAACCTGAACGGAAATGCCCTCGTTCTAAAAAAAAAACTTTAAGAGAGAATCTTTCTGGTCACTTTAGAAATAGCAATAAACCTAAAAGAAAGAATTATTCAGGGAGCAAATGGGACTCTGAGTCAAATTCAGAACGAGATATAACTAAAAACAGTAAAATGGATTCTCGGCCATCTTCGGATAAGGAAGAAGGTGAGGCTACGTCCGATTCTGAATCAGAGTCTGGTGACATTCATATCAAAGCTAAAGCCACAACAAAGTCTTTAGCTAGCACTTCACTACCTGATGGCAGTGGTGTTTGGAAGTCTCGCAAACAGCGGTCATCAACTTCTGATTCTGGCGGTTCCTATTCCAATCCAGAAAGCAATAGAGCAAAGTCAGGGAAGCGCACGCACAGATCCAAGGAAAATCTTAAAAGGGAACACACCAAAAAAATGAAGGAGAAATTGAAAGGGAAAAAAAACAAGAAGCACAAGGCTCCGAAGCGAAAACAAGCATTTCACTGGCAGCCTCCACTAGAATTTGGTGAAGAGGAGGAAGAGGAAATCAGTGAAAAGCAAGTTACTCCGGAGTCCAAAGAGAAAAGGCAAGCTGCTGAAAATGGTGAAACTGTGAAAGAGAATATTCAGAAAAGTGAGAAGTCTTGTGAAGATAGCAAGGTTTCTGGTAAACATAATACAGTGAATATTTCCTCAGATCTGGAACCACATACTAAAGATGATAGTAAACTCAGCATTTCTCCCACAGTGTTAAATACTGAGGAAAATGTAGCCCGTTCTCCCCAAAACATCCATCACGTTGAAGAGAATGTCCCAAGTGGAATGGGGGACGTACTTCAAACAGATGATAACATGGAGATTTGCACTCCTGATAGGACTTCCCCAGCAAAGGGAGAGGAGACTTGTATAGGAAATGCTAGGCTTGATGCTCCAGATGTAAGTGGTGTCCTAAAGCAGCAAGTGCACACAGAGCTTCCTGAAGCAGAGATCAGAAAGCCGGAAAGCAGCGTGTCTGAAAGCAAAGTGCTAGGTGAAGTGGGAGCACAGGACAGCAGTGCTGTAGAAACTACTATGAAGATGGAGGTGGCTGAGAAGAGCCAGGTTGGCCTCGTGGATAACAAATGGAAGCCTTTGCAAGGTGTGGGGAACCTGGCAGCATCGACTGTCACCTCATCCAGTGCTGTGGAAGTTAAGGCATTGACTACTGTGCCGGAGACAAAACCACAGGGCTTGAGGATAGAAATTAAGAGCAAAAATAAAGTCCGGCCTGGATCTCTCTTTGATGAAGTAAGAAAGACAGCACGCTTAAACCAGAGGCCAAGAAACCGGGAGAGTTCAAGTGATGAGCAGACGCCTAGTCGGGATGGTGATAGCCAGTCCAGGAGTCTCAGTAGATCGAGAAGTAAATCTGAAACCAAATCAAGACACAGAACAAGGTCTGTCTCCTACAGTCACTCAAGAAGTCGATCACGAACTTCCACGTCTTCTTACCGGTAAGCAGTATTCTCTTTCCCTTCTGGCTCCCAAGGAGAGTTTATTGTTTATTATGGAAGACCACTGGCGGAAGAGAGGGACAAGATCACTATATCCATATACATGAAAGGGAATAAGAAGTCTTATTCTACATGACCCAGAAAATAGATTGAGGATATGGGAGTAGGATTGCAGGGTAAGAAATTTGAGCTCAGTAAAAACTGTTAACAGCTATCAATTAGAACTCTCTGGTAGTAGAAATGAACTGCCAGTAGGTGGCGAGGGCTGCCTGTTTAAAGCTGAGAGACCGCTCTCATGCTTGTCAGTGATGCACGTTACAAGTGAATCCTGAATTTCAGAATATAAAGGACTTAGAGCAAATTTCCCTAATTCTCCATTTTACTCATACCCAAAAGTGAGGCCAGAGAAGGGAGGTCATAAAACTGGTTGATTTTTTTTTTTTTTTAATGTTTTATTGTGAATTATATGATAGTTTACATGGGAGAACTTTAGTTTTACATTCATTCCGTCTTACATCATCTCACTGCCATGGTTCCAATCCCCTCCATGCATCATCAACCACCCAAAGGGTATATCCCAGAAACCCACCCCCTACACTTCCCCCTCCTCCCCCCAGTTTTCGGCCCACAGTCCCTTTCCCTCTCTGGGTCCAAAGTCCCCAGTCGCTTCATCACTCCACGTCATCATCTCTGCCTCCATCTCAGGCATCTCTGTTTCTCTGGGTAGGGTCCTGCTCTCGGCTCTTCTCCGTTGATGGTCCCAGAGGCCTCCGCTACTATCCTGGAGAATTAATCATTCCCTTCCTTGTTACAGAACTTCAACCTTTGCATTTCCAACCCTCATAGTCTGTCCTGATAAGCATTATTCACTACAGTATTACGAGTTACCCAACTGTATCTCCTTTCATCAGCTCCACCCAGACAGACTGAATACTACCTACTGGAGATTCTGCCTTCCGCCATGCTCCCTAGCACCAGGTTCCCTCTTGAAAGCTTGTAAGCCAGTCACTTCTTGCCTTTGTAGTCCCCCCCTCCCTATTTGAGTATCCAATGTCCAAGCTGCCCTTCTCTGTCCACTCTGTGTGTGTGAATGTTTCTTGCTGTGAGGATTTGTTCCCTCTTTTGAGTCGCTGCTCCATAGGTATAGGTCAAGTTCATCAGACTGTATCAGCTCACTCTTTTTTTTTTTTTCCCCCTCTTCTTTCCTCTCCTGGTTGAGCTCCGATCATCCAGTCATCCGGTCCAGGTCACATGGGTATCATCTGCAAGTGTGAGCTCTCCTGTGCATATGTCCTCTCTTCCCATCAGCCGGTAGCTCCACTCTCCTCTCTCGAGTCCTCCATGGCCACACCACTGACTCTGGGCCCAAGAGTCCCCAGGCCTCTTCACACTGCTTGCCAACCAGGTCCCCAACTGGGTCCACAGAAGTCCACTGAACATTGTAGGGCTTAGCTTGCTGCTTCATTGCTGCTTTTACCCCACTTCCCCCCATCGGTGATGTGTGTGGTCACCAATCAGAGCGTGCATTTCCGTTGAGTCTTAGTCTTGGAAGGGGGTCTGCGTTGAGAGGACCTGGCCACTTGCCTTGATGTTTTCTAGGGAAGCGATTTGTTTGTTCTTGTAGAAAACTGGTTGATTTTTATTCAGAGGATAAGAATGTAATAGGGAGTGATTCAGGTTGCTTCTAACTTTTGTCATCAGTGTAGACTGGATAGTGCAGAGAATGAGAATTAAAAACTAAAAAATTTGTGATGGGAATATAAATAAAGTTAATAGCTAGTCGTCTTTTTTTCCTGACAAATATTTTATGGTTTTACTTCACTCTCTTGATTACTTACATCCCTGATGAATTTGAACTTTAACTTTAGTAAGAATCTGTGACTATAGTTTTCCTTTCAGTCAGTGCTCCTGGGAATATACCTGTACCAGCCTTTCCTGGTTTGTCTGTATTTCATTCTGTTCTGTTTCAGTCCTGGATGTTTTGGATTACATCATTCCCTGTCGCTGTCAGACCCACTGTGGGGAGTTCATGAGAATTTACCTCTTATTGTGTTTTCCTCTCCTCCTCAACCAGTAAGTAATTTTAACAGTTTGGTGTGTTAATACATTCTTCTTTCTGGTTCACAAATTATAGATCAAGAAGCTACTCAAGAAGTCGGAGCAGAGGATGGTATAGCAGAGGTCGCACAAGGAGCCGGAGCAGTTCCTACCGCAGCTACAAAAGTCATCGGTGAGCCTATGGCCCCTGCTCTGCGGTGTTTGCTGCTGTAGGCTGCCCTGGCAGAATGAAGGAGCTGTAGCAGAGAGCCCTGCCATTGCTGTGCACCACACTGGCCTACTTTCTCATCGAGTTCTTACTAAGAGCTGTAGCATCCTTCTGGCTTTTTCCAAGAGAGGACTCTATTGGAGTGAGCAAGAGAAGCCATAGACGTGTTGTATTTAAAAGAAGCCCCTGGCCTCTCCCTCCACCTCCCCACTTACATCATCCTTGATCTAAGTTCACATATCCCAGGGAGAGTTTGTTGTTTGTTATTATGGAAGAACATTAGAGGAAGAGAGGGCCAAGATCACCGTATCCGAAGATCTGAAAGGGACTAAGAAGTCTTACTCTATGTGACCCAGAGAGTAGATTGAGGATATGGGAATAGGGACTTCAGGGGAAGAGATTTGAGCTCAATGTGAAGAAAACACTATTGCTACCAAAATAGCACTGATAAAATCTTAGAGAAGGGACCAAAAGGAAGACATATATTAGGGTGAGCTAGGGCTCGTTGTCCCGGCTTCTTTGGGCTCTGAGGTGTGGTCCACTGCTGCAGCCTCAGTTTGCTTACAAATGTCCTCCCCGCACCCCTACCACCATCCAGACCTCCCACCCAGGGCAGAGCCTCCTCAGAGGTTTTATGTGTACCTCATTGAAGAATTTCAGAAAACTTCATCTTTCTTATGAAGTCCAGTAAATAAAATCCAGTACATTTTTTATAGGAAAGCAAAATCTAGGTGGCAGATTTCAGTGTTTTCACTGTGATGGGCAAATAGATGTGTAGATTTTTTCTTGCCTGTCCCTCCATGGTCCACAAGATGATGGTCATTTGTGTGATTGCTCCTAGGACGTCCAGCAGGAGCAGGTCCAGGAGCAGCTCATACGACCCCCACAGTCGGTCCAGGTATGCACAGGAGTCGGGGAGTCAGCTCTTGGGGGTAATACTGAAAGGCTTATTATATAAACCACTAAAAGAGTTGTATTTTATTAAACAGATTATTCTTGTTTAATTACAGCAATCTATAATTACTTAAACAGATCTCTTAGTTTCATGAAATCATACCCTTTGACAATTTTAATCTGTTGGCTCCATTGTTAAAAGTGAAAATTGATATTAAGTTGTAATGGCAAGTAGTTTATTACTTAATAAGATCCACCAACCTCATTCAGACTACTTCAGTGTTCATGGTGATACTTTTCAATGCAGAAAAGAGGTGAACATTTTCATGTTTAGTATGGTGTTTGATTTGGGACAGTTGTTAAATGTTTCTAGTATGCAAATATGCCCTCACACTGCCATATAGTACCTGTGTCGTAAGCTAGAACACTCTTAAGATCCCCCAAAGAAATGGGAATATGCAAGTATTTGAATGGGAAAATTAGTGTATGTTTTTGCTGTTAAAGCAGGTCCTACACTTACGATAGCTACTATAGCAGGAGTCGGAGTCGAAGTCGAAGCCAGAGGAGTGACAGTTACCATCGAGGCAGAAGTTACAAAAGGAGGTCCAGGTGGGTCTCTTAAGAGTGCAGCACAGAACTGTGGGTATTGTTGGGGGAGATGATGGGCTGCTAGTGGAAGGGAAAGTACATAGTCTTCTGAGACCAAAATACTTCTTTCTCAAATTTTAACAACCCATAGGCAGCCACTAAGAGTGCCCTTTGTACTAACAGTTGCCACGTAATGTTTGTTGTTTATTGTTAATGTTTGAATCTAAAATGTATCTTTTAATGTTCACCTGTCCTTAGACAGGCATCCTGGTGTGATGATGTAGAATAAATGTTGAACTGCTAACTGCAAGGTCAGCGGTTCAAACTCATTAGCCACTCCTCAGAAACCCTAAAGAGAATCGCTATAAGTTGGAATCGACTCAGTGGCACTTAAAACAACAACATCCTTAAACAAGGGAGTCCTGTTGTGGCATTGTAGGATAAGCACAGGACTGCTAAACTCGTTTGCTGTTCAAACCCCCCAACCACTCAGAAACTCTATACAGTGTTGCTATGAGTTGGAACCAGCTTGATGGCACTTAACAACAACAATCCTTAGACAAACATTTCTTTTAGAAGGAATAAAGAGAGAAGGCCGCTAAGCCTTGGACCACCTCCTTAAATAGAACTGGTTGCTGCTAGAAATGGCAAAGCTAATTTTGTCCATTTTTCTAATTAAAAAAAAAAATTCACAAAATGTCATAATCATTAGCCTCAGAAGCAGGATTGAGATTTATCTTTTCAACTGTTTTGTGTATGTGTGTGTGTGTGTGTGTGTGTGTGTGTGTGTGTATTTGGCTAGTACTGCAAAAGTATTGTGACGTTTTAATGTCATTTTTCCTAGTGGCATCAGGTCTTGTCCCCTTCCCCTTTCATTATAGTGATAGTGATTCTTGTGAAATGCTCACAACCAATCTCCTTAGCGTTACATGCAGGACCCCTCCAATTACCAACTGCAACTTGGGCTCATTCTAGCTTCTCTCCTTTGATGTGCTGGTATCTTCATCCTGGATAACTTCATCTCTCCTACTGCCCTTTGAAATGGCCAGTCCCCACTTTGCAAGTCTCCACAGCAACCCATTGTCCTTGGGAAGCCTTCCCTGACTGCCAACCCTGGGGTCCAGCCCCTCCTGTGTGCTGAGGCAGCCTTTCCTCCTCCGGGGGCTCTCATTGGCCCTGACTTGGTTGTCTTGCCCACGGTTCTTGACTAGCCCTGAGCTCCAGGGAATTATTTTTTGTCCACAGCCATTAGCAAAGTGGTCAGCACTCAGTGTAGATTTTTCAGAATAACTGAACGGTAACCAAAGCCAGGTTCTCTTGACTGTCAGTGCCCTTCCGGCCCTGTTCATTCCTGGCCACACGCCCACACTTCACTGGGCCCCCCTTTTCTTTATCTGTAATGAAGCTCTGTCCATGCACCTTCCAGGAGCCCTCCTTCCTCAGACAGTCTAATCAAGTACTGATATTTATTTTAGGGAGCAGGCAAACTTACTCTATCTCATACGCATTAATGGATTTCAAACTACTTCCCAAGATGTGATGTTGATTTGATGTTAACCTTGATGCGCCTCCTGTTGGTCATTGGAAACAGCTTTGACACGCCCACAGTGTCACCACAGTCATTTCCCCAGTGCCCACCACTTTGTTATCATCAGTAATGTTTTCAAGTCACTCGGATTCGAAAAGAAGCTTAAGAGGTGTTCAGAGGATTGACATTTAAAAGGATTTTGTGTCTTTGTTTTGTTGTAGATCTTATGGCTCTGACAGTGAAAGTGACCGAAGTTACTCTCATCACCGGAGCCCCAGTGAAAGCAGCAGATATAGTTGAAAATGCCCTTTTTTTAATATACTGATAATATCTTATTTGTAAATACCTGATGACTTAAAAGTTTAAAGAATTTAATGACAGTCTGTTGTTCTACTTCAACATTAGAAATGAATTTCAAGGATAGGCATTTGTTGTAAATCACTCATTTATGTGTGTGCAGAAGTATTTAAAATATACGATATGTCTCCTAGAAATATTTTTGTGACACATTTTACGGTAGCTAGTTATGGAAACAAATTTCATTTTCTTGAATCAAGAAATCATGAAATTGATCTAAGTGTAATTTGCCATATGATTTTAGATGACTGTTTCTCTCCAGCTCTCAGTATTTCTTAGAATACAGATTCTTTCCCCCCATTTTTCAGGTTTTAGCATTTATGCTGCCAAGCAAAGAACTGTGAAGGAGAACTGTTAATGGTGGCCAACTATTTATATACCGATTAGAGTTTTGTGCATCTGTGCTCTGGAAGCAAACCACCCAAAACTGATAATGGTGGTAGCCAGGAGGAGTACCAGGCAGTGACTCTGGGGTTCTTAACTCATTCATGGCTTCGTGGCTGTTTAGAGAGGCAAGAAAGGTGCCATCATATAGCTCCCCCACCCCACCCCATCTGCATTACTTCAGGCTAGCGGGCAAGGTTAAGAATAAATCAGCCTTAACTGTAAATACCTGCACTGTCTCTAAAGACTTAATGCTTTATGTGTGCTCTTAAATAAGTACTATCAAAAGTTTAGGTTCTTAAAAAAAAAATAATAATCCTATTCCAGTTCCTGCTTTGGTGCTTGGTACCTTCTGGTGCCTCTGTAAGCATTGTTCTTAGAGATTAACTATTAGAATCCCATAAGAGAGAAAAATGAAATGTATTTTTTTAATTCACCAGTACTGAATATGGCTCCTTCTGCATTGCCTTCACTTTGACTGTTTGGGGAGCTTCTCCCAAGCACAGATGTGGGTCCCTGGAGCAGGCAGGATTGGCATAGTGGGTTGTGTGGCCACCCAGGTCTGTTGTACATAGTTGATGTGTGTCTGTGAGAGAGATTGAGGAACAGATGTCAAAAGTGATATCACCATCCTGGGGACATTTTGTAGACTTTGAAGCGTTTTGGGTAAGGGACATACCACCACAACAGCTGAACTGTTCTGAGCACTGGCATGTCCCTCCTGCTTCTGCTGTGACCCACACTGGCTCAGTGAAGCCTGATGTGACAGGAGGAAAGCAGGCAGGGATGAGGCTGTGGGGTGCTACGTAAATGACAGAGTTGCAAGGCTTTGGGTGGTTCCTTCAGAAATAATTGAGCTGAAAAGACTGGTATAATTTTTTCTTTAATCTTTGGTTTGATCTTTCCCCCAAGTGTACTTAATCACCTTAGTGCCAGTTTGATCCAGTTATGCGGAAGAAATTCCTATTGGATGTTTGATGTAGAACTCTGTGCCATCCTACCTCAGACCCTGCCTAATGTATTTGGGAAGTGGGAAAGAGCCCTGTGTTGGAAGCTTTGTTGTGGCCCTATAGGATAAGGCACGGGTCAGAAACGCTACGTAGAGAGTCACTATGAGTTGGGACGGCACTTAACAGTAATAGCAGCTACAGAGGAGTGACTTTGGATGCATTATATTAAACCTTCATTGGGAGAAAGTTACATTAACAGGGCTAAGTGGTCAATTGTTTGCCAAGTAGGTAGGGTAAACGATGTTAGAAAGCAGAATTTAAGTAAACAATACTTGAAACCAAGTAGAAAATAATGTGTGACTCATAATAAGGTTTTTCAAAGGTAGCCTGCAAAGGAGACTATTGCAGTAACTCACTGAGGGGTAAAACACATTCAGAACCCAAACAGAAACTGCCCAGTCTATCTGGGCTAAGAAAAGTTACAGCTGGATTTTCTGCTCAGGGTCTCACCAGGCTGAAGCCAAGAGTCTTCAGGACAACATTCCTTTCTGGAGGTTCTAGGGAAGAATCTGGTTTTCAAGCTTATTCAGGTTGTTGGCAGAATTCAGTTTCTTGAGGTTGTAGGACTGAGGTCCCCTTTCCTTTCTGGTTGTGAAATGGGGGCCTCTATCTCAGGTTCTTAAGGCTACCCACATTCCCTTATTGCACGGTCCCCTCCACCATCAAACCATCAGTGGCCTGACCAGTCCTCTTTCTCACACTTTGAGTTTCTCTGCTTTTGTTTAAAGGGTTCATGTGATCAGATCAAGCTCACCCAGAAAATCCTTGTGTTAGGGTCAGCTGTGTGCCACGTAAGGTCACGTAATCACAGGAGTGCTATCACATTGTAGTCACAGGTTCCAGGGGTTCAGGTGTAGAACTGAATTTAGAGTCCTGCCTACCTTTGCCCATCGCAGCTGTACCCCGTGGGTATCACTTTAACCTGAAAAGGTGGGCCCTCAATGCTTCCTCTGTTTCACGATGGAAAAGGGCAGCCCTCAGCTGCAGCATTCCTCTTGTGTGGTTACTGAAGTAAAATGCAGAAAGAGCTTTTCTTCCTAAAGTGGATTGTTCTGTATTTTAAAGTTATTTTTAAATAAAATCAAATTATGTTGTGTATTGTGCTTCTTAATAGAAAATGCATTATTGGTCTGTTTTGTAATGTCCTGTTTACAGCAAATGAAAAATGATAGCTGATAGCAATGGGAACTGTAGAAAATACTTTTGTACATATTGCCAATGTCTAATTTGTATACACTCCAATGGAATCTCCCTTCAACTTGGAAGGGCGGGCAGGGGATTGGGGCGGGGGGCCTTGCAGAAATTAAAACATATACTTGATCTAAAGATCTGAGTCTGTGCATGTCTCATCTTTGTTGATTCACCCAGACTCCACCTAGTCTTTCCAAATGGAAAACACCGAGTCTGCTGACTCAGCTAATGAGGCTTCATCTCTCTCTGCAGTTCATTCTCTCCTGAAGTGTTGTCGTGGTGGGGTGAAGCCAGAGACCACTGCAGACGGAGGTGGCCACCTACACAGATAACCACCGATAGGACCTGGTCTTCTTCCCCTGGAAACCCCTGGTTTTCTCCAGGCTTTGTTGTCATCACCCAACAGAGGTGACCTACATCCATAACGTGTCCTATCCCATGTATGAGTCTGCCTGGGGGTAGTGCATTTATCAGCTTCCCCTCCCTAACAACAGTGCCCAGACAGGCCTACATCACGCACTCCTGGAGGTGAGAACATCCATGGGAATATTGTTAGCATCCAATTGGAAATCTGCAGGGCTAGTATAATGAACTATTGGCATCTCACAGCTCACAGGAATTTGTGTTTTCTTAGTGGGTACAACATAACTTCCCACAGTAAGACTTGCAGATACCATTGTTCTTAATTGTTTTAACAGTGGACCCCCAGGTTGGATGGTAACTGAAAATGGTCAAATCTGGATGAATTGCTTTAAAATGTAAAGAAAATGTTAAGCCTGTTTGCTGTGGGGGAGAAGTCCCTAATGAGGTCCCTTCTGTGGTCTTCTGGTTTTAGTGAGCTCTAGGATCTTCATTTACATTCTGATAGTGATCATCTTGGTCAGCTGGGCAGTGCTGGGGGTTGAGGGAGGTGGCTATGTCAAGGGCTTTAATCTGTTGTTCAGAATTAATCAGACATTAAATAGGTAATAAAGAGCTCTGGCAGCGCAGTGGTTACTAGTCAGGCTGCTAACCTCAAGGTCAGTTACCAGCTGTTCTGTGGGAGAAAGATGAGGCTTTTAGTTCCCGTAAAGATGTACAGCCTCAGAAACCCTATATGGAGTGAGTCTCCCTAAGTCAGAACCCAACTCCACGGCACATACCACCACCACCAAGATAACAGAATCTGAGAAAAATGCCCAGCTCGTAAGAGATCATGTACACTGACGGCGCCTCACCCTTTGTTGGAAGGGCAGGTAGATTACTTGGCACTGAAGCAAGAAGCACACCAGCGAGTGTAGCCTTAAAAAGGAGCGCAGTATAGCAGTGTGGCCAGCTGAGGGACCAGAAAGCCACACCTCAGGAGCCTGAAACCAGCTCAGCTCAGTTCCCAAGGACTCCAGTGGGAGAATGAATTGACTCTGCTGCCAGATGTCCCCTGAGGGACTTCCTTGGCAGGGAGAAGCTCTTTGAAGCTCTAAGTGGAGAAGCGCTGGGGATTCTAAAGAAGGCAGCTGCTCACCTCAGGACAGACCCTGGGAAGCTCCAGCCAATATGCTTGGAGAGTCCAGTGTGGCCACACATGAAGGGCCAGGGGCGTCTGGTCTGTAGAGCTCCGTGGAAGGTGGAGGCAGTGCTCCTCCTCCTCGTGACTCAGCAGGACCCTGGTGGGGCTGCACTAAACTGGGCAAGCACTCCTGCCTCTTTGGAGATTCCAGCTTGAGCCCCTTAGCTGCAGCTTTACAGAATGATCTGAGATTCTCAGTACCCAGACTTGGCCTGAGCGGAATGCCTCTCCAGCCAGCCTTCAGCCAGGCTGACACTATAGGTAAAAAGCAACACTGACCTGGGGTCCCAGGACAAACACCTGCATTCTGTGACCTGGGCCTCTGACTGCTCATCTGTATTAGGAGCTAAAGGTCCTTAAATCACCCACCTCTCACCTCATAATATCTGAGACTGGTGCATGCAAACATAGCAACCAATGGTGCTCATCCCCTTCCCTACCCTTGGAGGTGAGTCTCCCAGAGGCCCAGGACTAGCCCCAGGGTCACCCAGCGAGCGTTCCTGTAACAAATCTCTGCCACCAGGCCAGATTCACAGAGAAGACCCAAGGAGGCTCCCTGTTGGGCCTCGATGCCTGTGACTTACTTTAACTTTTTTTTTTTTTAAAGAAATAGATGCATTTTCCTCAAGCAACTGCTCTATAACATGGTAGCATTGGACCATAGCCAGAGTGCCTGGATTCAAGTTCTGCTGTGATATTTCCTGCTTGGGTAACTTTACATAAATTGCTTGACCTCTGTAATTCAGCTCCTTGTTGGGAAAACGGATACACCAACCACTCTTCCCTCCTAGGATTGGGGTGAGGACTAAGTGCTTAGAATCAGGCAGATGTGTAAGTGCCTCCTAGGCCTTCCCTCAGTAGGGTGGTCGTGGTGGGGGTTATGTGCCATGGAGTCGGTTCTGACTCGTAGTGCCCCTGCATAGGGTTTCCGAGGCTGTAAATCTTTATGGCTCCCACGGAACAGCTGGTAGTTTCAAACTGCAGACCTTGAGGTTTGCAGCCCGATTCGTAACCACTACGCTACCAGAGTGGTAGGGGGCAGGAATTCCACGGGGTTGCTCGGGAGGGCCAGACACAATCCCTAGTGAGAGGCCCATGGGTCCTCGAACCGACAGATGGGAGAGAGGTCTGGAAGCTGCTAAAGAGTCCTCGAATGCCAAGGCCATGATGCTTATGCTGCAGAAGGGACCAGGACAGCCCTCTGGTTTGCATTAGGGCTCCACCCCCAGACAGCTGTATCCTATTAGTGCTGAGCTGGGCTCAGCTGAGGCAGAAGGAAGGCGTACCTCTTCTCACCCATCCTATGCTGAACCCCACCCCCAGTAGAGCCATGCCTCCCCCACTCTGGAAGGCCCTGTGTTAGCACCCCATTGTGTAGTGTGAACTCTGCCAAGCCCTCCTCATGTGTGAGTCAGGGTCACTCCCTCTTTTCAAGCATCGCTCCCTCTGTCCTCCCCGCAGCCCCCAATCTCTGCTCTTCACAGCTGTACACAGTCCTCCTCCAAACTCCCAGGGGCTTAAGATGTTCTTCCCAGCCAAGCCTGGGGACTCCCCAACAGGGTCTGCGCTTCCTCTGTGTCATGGGAGAGAAACCTGGGGCTAGGTACTTGGGGAGATTGCAAGAAAACCCAGGAGCTGGCCTCTAGAGGCAGTACCACGGTTGTGCTGACCTTCCCAGCGTCCAGCTGCTATACCTGAAGGATTGCTTGTGTTCTGCCAAGTGAGCTGATTTGCACAAACTTCTGTCAAGGCAAAGCTCACCAGAGCACTGGGGTCTCCAGAAAGCCTACGAATGTCCCTCTCCAGGGTCTGTTTCTGTGTTGGCCCAGGCTGGCATGAAGCTTGAAGACTAGCACCTCGCCTGGGGGAATGGGTGGGGAAAGGGTGCTCTTCTCATCTCCCTCCCAAGACCAAGAGAGCAATTAGGAGTATCTCTGTCCAACCACTCCCACCAGAAAACCTCCTGTCTCCTGCACGTGTCAAACTTTCCTGCTTGCTGGCCTATGCAGGTGCTGTATCCTCCATCCGGAGGGCCTCTCCTTTTCCTCTCTGCTGGAGTTAATGCTGAATCACAGGTCTCAGCTGTAAGCAGTCCCATCTGACCCACCAATTCCTTCCTGCCAGGTCTAATGGCCCAGGTGCCAACAGAGCCCAGGGTTCCCCCAGCTCATGGGACACAGGGGAGAGAAGCAAGAGGGGAGCAGCTGGGGTCTTCAGAGAGGCTGAGACACTCCCCTCCTTCTCACCCGGCCTCCAGGCCTTCCTCTGACTTGGCTGTTGGAGCTAAGGCTGATCCAAAAGGGCCAGCAGCTCCACTTTGGTCACGCTGATCACATGCTCTGCCAATTGGTTGGGTGTGTCCTGTGAAGCCCTCTCCCTGCCAGGCTCCTCCCAGCACTTTGAGGGGGCAGCTCGCTCCCAGACTGCTGACACTGGTGCCGGGCTGGGCCCTGGGATCTATCTGTTCCTCCCAGAAGCTCAGTGCCTTTATCTGACCAGTGGGTACGCAGTGCTTCCCTCGCCATCTCCCATGCCTAGTACATTCCTAGAAGGGCAGCCCTGAGGTGACTGGCTGGCCAGAAGCACATTGGCCTGCTGTGGCCTGACTTCAGCCTGGGGATTCAGTCTGGGGGACTCTAAAGTGCAGAATGCATGCCGTCGCTAGCTGCCAGGGACTGCCTCACTCCTCACTTGGGGGTTTGGCAATGTCCCTATCTGTGCCTCTTCTCTGTTTCCATGTCTTCGTCCACTAGGGTCTTTGCCTGTGTTTGTTCCTCTTCCTCCTGGCTCTCTTTGTTCACCCCCATCTGTGCCTGAGATGTGTTCTCCCTAGTTTTGGGATGACCTTGTCTTGTGGACCTCCCAACCTTCGCCTGCCAAGGAATCTCAGGGAAGCCCTTGAAATGTGTCCAATTAAACCAGCAGGTTCTACCATGATGTCTAGCTAGGAATCTGACTGCTGCTCCATTTTCTCCCCAGGCATGCAGAACCAAGTTACCCTGAGCAGGCACAAATTCTTGTTCACTCATGAGTTGACAGTGGTACAGCTTGGCCATGGCTGTATAAGCACGTGTGAAGGTTCTATATGGTAACAGCCAAAATGGGGCAGCACCCGGTGTGGGGTGGGATGGATCATGGGAGGCCTGGAGGCAGAAAGACATCTGAATGATGACATGGGCTACAAGAGAGGCTCACTGAGGCCCTCCTCTTCACTGTAGTGGCACAGCCAACACCTGGACCCTAGCAGATCCCCACCCTACTGCTGGCTCAGCCTGGCAATGTTTCTGTGCAGCCTCCTGGCCAGAGTAGCCAGTCCCCTGCCCCCACGGGCAGCATCCATGCCAGAGCAAGCATTCCGCAGGCCTGGTGGCATCTCCCCAGCACAGGCTTAGCTGGGGTGTCACGCAGCAGTGGTCAAGTCACAAGGATAGGTGGGCACAACAGGGCCAAGGACTCTGGTCCCCACTCCTTTGGGCTACCTGTTCACCATAAGGATCTGATCAGGCAGCTGTAGTCTGGAGACCTGTATCTCCTGCTCCAAAACCCTGAGCAGAGTTAGGTATGGGTCAGCTGCAGCCAAGTCCTGGAGGCACCAAACAAAATGAGCCCAGAATCCCAGGTTGGGGAGCTATTTGAGGGGCCACAGGTCACAGCCGCTACTTGAGGTCACAGGGAGCTACTTGAGGGGCCCCCAGGTCACAGCAGCCCAGGTTAGGAGGTGGGTACGATGGTGGTGAACGCCGATACAGTACAGGGTTCATTCAGTACGTTAGCATGGGTCAGGGGAGCAAGCCTTTTTTCAGAAGGTGAGATGGCAAGGTAAACCCAGCTTCCTGAGTTCATGGCCGCCTCCTAATCCGACTTGCCTCCGTGGCGCAGTTGGAGCGCTCCAACGTTAGACTCCTAGACGAGTTTCCAGGAGGGAAAAAGGGTTCCACACGGAAGGGTGGGGTCCCTCTTTTCGGACCGGAGCAGTGGGGAGTTGACCGGACGACTCAGGAACGCGTAGCAAGGCGGGCTGCCCAGGGGCGGCGCACACCACGCGTGTCCATGCCTCACGCCGGCACGCAGGGCGGCCTGGCCCTTTAAGCGTCCAGACGGCGGCCCCAGCTGACGCGCGGGCTCCAATCGGCGCCCCGCGCCCCC
>NW_006408642.1:3274834-3292681 GCF_000296735.1 Chrysochloris asiatica
CCCGGGGGCCATGGTCGTGGGGCCCTGCGCGGGGGCGGCCCCCAGCGCGGCGCTTCATGGAGCGGCCCCGGCCCGGCCGCCGGGGGCAGCGCGATTCCGAGGGGCCCTGTGAGGCCCCAGCACTACGGCACCATGGTACGCAGGGCCCTGCCTGTCCCCCCGCTTATCCGCCCACCTGCCCGCAGTGCCCTCGGGAGAGCACAGCCCCAGGGCTTAGGGTGGAGGGATCCTCCCCTTCCCCTAGTCTCCCCGCCCCCATCTCCTGGGTCCCCGCAGGCCAAGAATGCGGCGCTATTGCCAGGCTCTCGGCAAAAAGGGGGTTAAATTCCTGGGGTGGGGGTGCCAGCGGAGAAGGCAGAAGTCTTGTTAGACACGGGCAAGAGGGTGCTTCTCTGCTCCCAGGATGGCGCCGCCCTCAGGCTGGGTGTTAGGGGCGATGCAGGGAGTGTGTGTGTGCGTGTGTGTGTGTGTGTGTGTGTGTGTGTGTGTGTGGGGAGGGTGTCGGATTCCCGCCCAGGTCACTAGCCACGTGGGCGTTGGCACTGCCTTGTGTGGGGCGTGGGGCAGCCCGGGACAGGGATGGGAGAGCGGCTGCATCTCTGGGCCACACTCCTGTGTGACCTTGGACTGGTCTCCCGCCCTCTCTGGGCCTCTTTCCCGGGGCTGAGTAGGGTGGGTGCTTATGAGCATAGACACCTCTGCAAGAGGAGGAGCGTGGAGGTCTTGGGCTTGAGCCCCTAGCCCAGTCAGGGCCCACCCACTGCTGCCGCGAGCACTGGAAGGCTAGGTGTAGTGGATGGGGGTGGGGCTCAGATGGAAGACCTGGGGGTTTGATCCGGGGCCTCCAGGAAGAGGCTGAGGCAGGATGGGGGAGCCAGTGGCTTTTTGTAGGTGAGGCAAGGTATCCTTGTATAAATGACTTTGCAGCCTTCGTGCCCATTGCGCGTCTTACTTGGGGTAGCGCATTTGAGGGCAGGAGAGAGATGAGAAGAAGTTCAGTTGAGTCACTTCTGACTCATAGTGACCCTGTATAGGGTTTCTGAGGAGTAACTGGTGGTTTGAACTGTCGACCTTGTGGTTTGCAGTCTAGTGCTGATCCTACAGTAGCGCCACACCAGGACTCCTGGGCAATGTGTCTCCCCACCACCTTGGTCCTGAATCTTAGCTAGACTGGGGTGACATGGCCCCAGGGGCAGGGAGAAGGTGTGGCTTCAGCCTGCAGAGCTTGATGGGGAAGGCCATTTACAGCTGTAAGGAGCTGGCACAGCTGATGGACATTGTCCAGGAGGGGCCAGGCAAGGGATAGCTGTGCCCTGGGTGAGGCTGCCAGTTATGGATGCAGGCAGCATACGTGTGACCTGTCACCGAGGTTCAGCCAGGTGCATGACCTGGGAGTTCTCTGGCCCCTTCCAAGGGCCAAAGATGGTGCTGGCTTATCCTGGGTGTTCTGCCTTGGGAAAGGAGACTTTAGGGTAACATTGTCCCCCAGGTTAGCCCCTTCTGCTTCTCTGAGGCTAGAGAGCCTGCAGCAGGCATCAAGTAGGCTTTGGGCTCTGCCCTCTCCCCAGAATAGGCTTAGCTGGGAGTTGGAAAGTGTTTCATGAAGGGGACCTGGAAGTGGGCTTTCCTGACAGGCCTGACTTTGGCAAGCCTCTATCCAGGTCACTTGTCCTGCCATTTTCTGACCCCGGAGACTCCAAGGAGCCCTGGTGGTATAATTATTAAGCACCCTCTTGCTATCTGAAAGGTTTAAACCCACCAGCCACTCTGTGGGAGAAAGAGTCGGCTATCTACTTTTGTAAAGATTTACAGCTTTGGAAACTCTGGGGCAGTTAGCTCTACTCTGTCATGTAGAGTCACTGTGAGTTGGAATGACTTGACTGCAGTGAGTTTGGAAGCCCCAAGGAGCTCCTGTTACACCCCAAGTTGAACCTGACCCCTCACTGACATGGTGGTAGCCATGACTGGAGAGGAGACTGGAGGTCATGGGGGATAATGGTGGGACTGGAAGCCCAGCTACTCTACCTCAGATGGGACGATCCCTAGACACTTTCTGATGTTGTTAAGTGCCATCGAGTGGGTTCTGACTCATAGCGACCCTCTCTGCGCAATGGTCATTAAAGGCCAAGAAATCCAGCCATGTGAAGTAGTGTTTGGTTCCGGGGAATGAGCCTGCTGCTGCTCCTTGGAGGGAGGCAGGGGAGGCCTCCTACTTTGAGCCTCAGTTTACCCATCTTTTTAATAGAGGTTGGTCCCCAGGATGAATCAGAATGAGTCAGAGAAGGAAGATGGGAGGAGCCTGGTATCACATCCCCATTGTATTGGCCAGGCCTGGACAGGCCGACAGCCCTGGATGAGGGGGCAGAGGGAACCTTTTTGAGGTGGGATCTGGCAGGAGGGGCATGGGGAAAGAACTCAAGGAAGATGGCGTCGATGGCCATCTGGTGTGGAGGGCAGGGCCTAGGGCAGGTGTGGGAGCAGGTAACCTTTAGTGGTTCTTCAGGCTTGTCATGAGGTCCAGGTAGCTGATGTGGTGAGCTGGGACACACTACCACTCACCACAGCCACCCAGCCTGGGCCCACTCACTTGCTGCTTGGGTGCTGGAAGGACTGGCTCAGAGGCTGGGGGCATATCCCAGGACCTCTAGGGAGACTGAGGCAAGATGGGGACCAATGAATTTGTGCGGGTGAGGCAAGGTACCCCTTAGGTGTAGGATGCTGAGGAGGAACAGAACATAGAGCCAGTAGGTTTGGACAGGTAGTTATAATAACTATCTACTGTCAGGCCCGTACAGGGGACACAGCAGGCTGCCTGTCTTCAGGGCCCACTTTTAGGAAGAGGTTGTGGTGGACCCAGGGGTGATTGAGGTGACTGACCCCTATTCTTAGCAATTTGCAGAGGCTGGGTGTGGCCCAAGGGGCTGATAGTCTGACTCATCAGACTTTGGGGGACCTCCCTGAAGACCCAGAGGCCCCTAGTGGTATAGTCCCCAAAATGGATCTATCCCAGAGCTCTGATGAGAAAGGGTCTGAACAGGACCCTTGAACCTCCTGCCTTTGAGCATGGGGCCAGACAACAGCTGTGTCCCTCACAGAACTCCATCTGCAAGACAGGGCTGCTCAGAGCCAGTCCTGTGGCTATGGGTGGGGGAAGGAAATCCAAACCCCGGACAAATGATGAAGACCTTCTCAGGCAGGGCAGCAGGACCAGAGCATGTCACAAAAGTGGCTACTTCTATGGCCCTCGGGATCTTGGCTTCAAGGCCCGTTGTTGGTGAGGTGAAGGATGTGGTAGGCCAGAGGCCAAGCTGTGATTGAGGACGAGGGCACCTGACTTGTGGTGTTGAGGTATTTGGAGTTGGCAGGCTTGTTTTTATTTGAATGTGTGAGTGAGTGTGTGGAGACCTGCAGACAGTGGGAACCCAGTTCAAGAAATGCTGAAGGACTTCCCACATCCTGTGTCCAGGACTGTCCTGGGTTTGGGACTGAAAACCTTGCATCCCGGGAAGCCTCTCAGTCCTGGGCAAACCGGGGATGGTTGGTTACCCTGGTGCCTACCTTCTTTCTCTTTCCTCTCCTTTTCTCTTGCCTTTCCCTCTCCCTTCCTGGGATAACTTTTCCCATTTCACAGGGGAAGAGCTGGAGGCCCAGAAAAGTTAACTGACTAGTGGAGGAGCTGATCTTCAGCCTCAGGAGGTGCCGGTCAGCGTCTGAGCTCCGCGGGGAGGCTGACGGGCCTGGCTCCCGCTCCCCCACTTCCTTGCTGGAACTTCAGCTCTTCTTCTGTTCGTGGAGCAGTACTGATGGGCTGCCCCCCGATGGTGGGCGCCGCTGGGGGATGGGTGGGCCGCAGGGGGTGGGCAGGGGCCCAGCTGGCCCTGACCCTTCTCGGTGTCCTCCCCCCTACAGTTGCTGGTTGAGAAGACGACCGACTCACCAGCGGCTGAGTTCTCGCTGGTGGAGGACGTGGCGCTGCATTTTGCCTGCTTGATGGGCCGCCTGAACGAGCAGCGCCTCTTTCAGCCTGACCTGTGCGACGTGGACCTGGTGCTGGTACCTCAGCGCAGTGTCTTTCCGGCACACAAGGGTGTACTGGCTGCATACAGTCAGTTCTTCCACTCGCTCTTCACCCAGAACAAGCAGCTTCAGCGTGTGGAGCTGTCCCTGGAGGCGTTGGCACCTGGCGGCTTGCAGCAGATCCTCAACTTCATCTACACGTCCAAGCTGCTGGTCAACGCGACCAACGTCCACGAGGTGCTCAGTGCGGCCTCGTTGCTGCAGATGGCTGACATTGCCACGTCCTGCCAGGAGCTGCTGGACGCCCGTTCCCTCGGCCCACCGGCCCCCGGCACTGTGGCTCTGGCACAAGCGGCGGCCGGCAGCACTCCAACTGCATCACCCTACTACTGCGACATCAAGCAGGAGGCCGACGCCCCGGGCCTGCCCAAGATCTACGCCCGAGAGGGCCCTGACCCCTACTCGGTGCGTGTGGAGGACGGGGCAGGGGCCGCGGGTGGCACAGTTCCCACTGCCCTGGGGTCAGCGCAGCCCTTCTTCAAGGAGGAGAAGGAGGGCAGTGTGGAGGAGGCCAGCGGGCCCCAGGCCCCCTTGTGCAAGCTGGAGGGTGGGGAGGAGCTGGAGGAAGAGCTTGGGGACTCTGGCACCTATGGCCCCCGGGAGCAGTCCCAGATCATTGTCGAGGTGAATCTCAACAACCAGACACTGCACGTGTCCACAGGGCCCGAGGGGAAGCCAGGTGCAGGGACTAGCCCAGCTACCATGATGCTGGGCCGGGAGGGTGGGCTACAGAGACACTCGGAGGAGGAGGAGGAGGAGGAGGAGGAGGAAGAGGAAGAGGGTGGCGGCAGTGGAGGGGAAGAGGAGGAGGAAGAGGAGGGTGGCAGTCAAGGAGAGGAAGAAGATGAAGAGGAGGAAGGGCACAGTGAGCAGGAGGAGGAGGAGGAAGAGGAAGGGCACAGTGACCAGGATCAAGAAAGCTCTGAGGAGGAGGAAGATGAGGAGGAGGAGGGGGAGGCTGGAAGCAGACAAGTGCCGGCAGGGCCCGGGGGGCACCGGGGCAGCCAGGTGGATGGCCCTGCCCACAGTCGCATGGCCACAAGGTCCCGGGAGAATGCCCGGCGCCGGGGCACCCCTGAGCCTGAGGAGGCTGGGCAGCGGCGTGGGAAGCGGTCAAAGCCACCCCCAGGAGCAGCCCCAGCCTCTGCCCGGGGGCCACCTGCCACCGATGGGCTGGGGGCCAAGGTGAAGCTGGAGGAGAAGCAGCACCACCCTTGCCAGAAATGCCCGCGCGTTTTCAACAACCGCTGGTACCTGGAGAAACACATGAACGTGACGCACAGCCGCATGCAGATCTGTGACCAGTGTGGCAAACGTTTCCTGCTGGAGAGTGAGCTGCTGCTACACCGGCAGACGGACTGCGAGCGCAACATCCAGGTGGGCTTCTGAATCGCTGCCCACCATGCCTGGGGAGTCTCTGACAGTCAGACCAGCCTAGGTTCTCAGGGTTCTGGGGGGAGCCACAGGCTTGGCAGATGGATGGACTCGTTGTTACAGTGCCATCAAGTCGGCTTTGACCCAGAGTGGTGGGTGGTTTTGAACTGCCAACCTCCCAGTTAGTCTAGTGCTGATCATACAGTGCCACCTCAGAACGTCACTGGCATGTGGAGAGAATAGAATAAACAGGACCCTTCTCGGGAAGGTCAGACTTGAGAAGAAGAGAGCAGAGACGTGTATGAACAGGAGAGGAGGCCAGGAAGACTAGAACCCTTGGGGAAGGATGAGTCAGACAGAGTTTTAGCAAATCCCCAGGGGTGTAAGAAGGCCGGCAGGGCCAGCTGTAGGTTCTCAGGTCAGGCACTGCACAAAAGCACTTGTGAAGGGAGGAGGGGTTTGCCAGCAGGGCCACTGTTTTCCCCTTCTCTCAAAGGCGCTGTGTAGGTAGAGCAAGGGAAACTCTCCACTTAGCTCTGGACATGCAGGCAGGCTGGCCCTGGGGAAAAGACACGGGATGAGGAATTTGGGAGGGAGGAGCAAGGGCTCCTGGGGCCTAGCTGCAGAGCTGGGCTGGGTGACAGGCCTTGAACCAATCTCAGTCTGTCTGTGCTAGCCTGGCTTCTCAGGGTGGGGGCGGGTGAGTGTGTTGTAGAGCCAGCCAAGCTCCCCAGGGGAAGTTTTATTTTTTCTGGCCCCAGAGACAGGGGGTCATGTAGGCAGGTGCTAATTGCCTGAGTTAATTGCTAATTGCAGTGCCCTGTGGAGAAAGTCTTATCCAGGGGTTACCTGGTAACCTGCCCTACTCTCTTGCACCTGTTCCTATTTGCCTACTGCTGGATTGCCTTTTCTTACTCCACCTGCCAAACACCTGAACCTTTTTCCTGAATAGGAAAGAAGCTGTGCCCCTTTTGATCTGTGCCCCCTGATCTTTTGCCTCCTGGGGGTGTCCTGCAGGGATGGGAGACAACCAAGAACACTGGACCATGCTCTGGGGAGTGGAAGGGAGTGTGGTTCCTGAACTTCCCATGACTTTCCATTGCCTGATGGGGCCCAGCCCCTCCTGAAATCTCAGCCAGCCAGTTCCTTGGGAGCTGTCCCCTTGTGTGCCTCCAAAGTGTATTGTCAGGGCAAAGTTCCCAGCAGGGAGATGCAGCAGAGAGAATGCCTCAACTGTGTAATACCTGTTCCTTGAAGCCAGTTATCTGTCTCCCCTTCTGTAGAAGCCTTTGGGTAGTTTCGTTGAAATGATTTTGGTGGGGCTGGGGCCTGGGAGGAGAGGCTTCCAGGAAGAGATGGTCCCTGGCTCTGGTTGACCTTCCAAAGGCTGAAGAAGAGCTCAAGCCTCAGGATGCATTGTAAATATTTAGGGAATTAACGCCTCCAACTCCCAGAACTTCAGAGCTGGCTGATGCTTGTATGTTTCAGGTGATGAAAGCTGAGGCCCAGAGCCCTGCCCAAGATCACAGGGTCCTGACTCAGGATAAAGGGCCTAGCGTCCCCCCCTCTCCCCCCACAGTGTGTGACATGTGGCAAAGCTTTCAAGAAGCTCTGGTCCCTCCATGAACATAACAAGATTGTGCATGGCTACGCAGAAAAGAAGTTCTCGTGTGAGATCTGCGAGAAGAAGTTCTATACCATGGCCCACGTGCGCAAACACATGGTGGGTAAGTCTGGGCCACTGGGAGGTGGGGCCCGAGGACACAGCTGGTGTGACTGGATGAGAAGCGCCTCCTGACTGGGAGACCTTCGGAGACTGGCTGCTGCAGCAGGTGTGGCTTGGACCAGCTCTGGGGCCAGGCTGCCGTGTACAGTTGGGCTGGTTGCTTACTGTGTTCAAGGGAGCTGACACCAGTATTCAGTTGGCACGCTGCTAACCAGGTGGTGTGTTCTACCAGGAGCACCTTTCCCTATGTTGTTGTTGTTGTTAAGTGCCATTGAGTCGGTTCCGACCCATAGCGACCCTGGATAGGGTTTCCGAGGAGTGGCTGGTGAACTTGAACCGCCAACATTGCAGTTCAAACGGCTTTGCAGTCTGGCGCATTAACCCACACCAGGACTCCACCTTTCCCTATACTAATGATTAAGTGTGTTGTAGCCAGACCCTACCCTTTTCTCCACTAGAGGGCCCTGGGGAAGCCTCCAAGGGAGTAGACTGAGAGCTGAAACCCTGGTTCTAGGTTTGGTCAGGAACTTGTTGGGTAACCCAGAGCTACTGCTCCTTCCTGGTGGTCCTGTTTCTAGTTTCCCCTCCTACATCTTCCTTGAAGAGTTTCAGTCCTTACCTATTTCTGGGTTCTGGGAGGCATGGCTGATTCCCTCTGGACTGCAGCTTAGGGCCCAAGGTTGAGCCTTTACTACTGCCATCTCTATAAAGTCCAACCACCCTTGAGATGCACTGCTAGTCTTCACTCTTTTTTATGGACAAGGAATCAAGCCCAGGAGACTTGAGGGTGGTGGGTAGGACCTGCTGCAGGAGGTGGAGTTCAGTCCCCAGTGTAGGGGTGATCAGGCAAGGGTTTCCTGTGAGGAGCTATGGGACCCCCCCAGATGTGACGGCCATGGTGCCCACTCCATAGCCCACACCAAGGACATGCCCTTCACGTGTGAGACCTGCGGGAAGTCCTTCAAACGCAGCATGTCTCTCAAGGTGCATTCACTGCAGCATTCGGGGGAGAAGCCCTTCAGATGTGAGGTGAGTCCACTTCCCCACATTTGCCCAGGACCACAGGGAGGGGCTAGCAAGGGGGCAAGAGCAGCTTGGGGAAGATGGAGTACAGGTGTGGGGTGTGACACCCCCCCCCCCGCCACCCTCCCACTCCGCCCTTCCTGGTGGCCTGCCTGCCCCTACCCTACCCCTTGCATGTTGACGGTGGGAGATGTGTATGGGTGGACAGTGGGGCAGGCTCTCTGGAGAGGTGGAGTGGAGACTGGAGACACAGATGGGCTTGAAGTGGCCTTCCCGCACTGGGGAGGGTAAAGGGTCTTACGCAAAGGTCTTACGCATGAGGTCCCCTCTGCTGTGCGTTCTCGTCCCCCATTGTTCTGACCCCCATTGTCCACCTGAACCGTGTGTGTGCCCTGCCTCTTCCTCTGCCCATGCACGACCCAACCCCAGGAGCATGTTGGCCTGCAGTGCGGCCTGAGGCCTGCTCCCTTCACTCCACGCCCTCCGTCCCCAGAACTGCAACGAGCGCTTCCAGTACAAGTACCAGCTGCGCTCCCACATGAGCATCCACATTGGCCACAAGCAGTTCATGTGCCAGTGGTGTGGCAAGGACTTCAACATGAAGCAGTACTTCGATGAGCACATGAAGACCCACACAGGTGCGGCAGCCCAAGACGGCCCTAGCCATGCCCCCTCTCAATTCCGGCCTCAATTTACCTTAGTATGAGGCTCTGCTGCCTCCTCTGGTAGGGTGAGGCTGGCACCCCAGAGCGTGGGGAGGGTCACACGGTGAGCCCCTCATGGTCGCACCCTGTTGCCCTTCCTCCCAGGGGAGAAACCGTACATCTGTGAGATCTGCGGCAAGAGCTTCACCAGCCGGCCCAACATGAAGCGGCACCGGCGCACACACACAGGCGAGAAGCCGTATCCTTGTGACGTCTGCGGTCAACGCTTCCGTTTCTCCAATATGCTCAAGGCCCATAAGGAGAAATGCTTCAGAGTCAGCCACCCTCTGGGCAGTGAAGGCACGCCCTCAGCCCCGGGCCTGCCCCCCACCCAGTCTCACGCCCACACACCACTGCCCCTGCTCCCAGGCCTTCCCCAGACCCTACCGCCCCCACCCCCGCTCTTTCCTACCACCACCAACACCACCACCGCCAGGATGAATGCCAACAACTAACTGCCAGCCTACACAGCCAATGCTCAGCCTGAGCTGGGCCTGGGCAGACTTCTAGGGGGATCGCTGCCCTGACCCTCCTTCCTGGGAGAGGGACCCCCTGCCTCCACCCCCAGAGGTGACTAGACATACTTCGCTTGAAGCTCCTAGCCGAGGGGCTATGCAGGCTGGGGTCTCCAAGCTGATGGAGGATGTCGCCCTCTTGAGTGTCTTGTAGAGCCTTTTCTTGTTCTGAAGTGGTGAAGGACAGAAAGAGGGAACTCTTTGCAGCCCCCCTCCAGGTGAGGGGTGCTGTGGCTGCAGGTACAGGGGGACAGAGGGGCCCTGGTGACCCCTGGGCAGCAGGTATGGCAGTCACCCTGCAGAAGCCTGAGCTGGTGAGTGTTGGCTAAGCTAAGCCTAGGCCAATTGTAGTACCCCGACTTCACCTGCCTTGCGATCCCTAACATGGTCTCACAAACTGTCAGCAGTGCTGGCCCCTCTAGGAGGTGGGGACCTGGTCTGAGGGCTGCCACACTGAGGCAGGGATGTGAGAATGGGTTGTTGGGGTAGGGTACGGTATCATGGCATGAAGAACACAGACCTAGCTCTGTACACATGGAGTGGGCAGGCAGGGGCTGGACCCCAGGTACTTGCTCTCCTCACCCATACTCTGCCAGCCAGCAGAGGTATTCCCAACCTATTCTAGGCTGCACTGGGCACCCTGAGTCTTAGGGAAGACATCCCTAGAAGTCACTGGGTGCTGTGGGCCAGTCCCTGGGTGGTAGTCAAGCTGCCCACAGCCCTAAGGCTCTGGGGCCCTTGAAGTGGCTTGGACTGAAGGTGCAGGACCCTGGGGTAGGCTTCCGGCAGGGGGGGTGTTCAGGGTTTCACGGTGCTAACAGTGGAGCGGGAGCAGGGCTGCAGTTCACGGGGGCCTGCCCCTCACCAGCGGCCCTGGCCATATCTCCCACACCAGGACATGTGTGCGCTTGTGTCTGTCTCTACACCAGGAGGCTAGCTTAGGCCTCATCCTCATCTGAGATTCAACACACAAGCCACTCATGGTTGGTCTCCAGCGTCCTTGTCCCTCCTGGGCCACTGTGGTGACAGGAACCTGCATGTTCAGGCCCCCTGGAGTCGGGCTGTCAGTGGCCAATTGACCCCGGCCTGTATCCAGTTCCTGCTCCCATGAGCCTGGGCACTAATAGGGCACCTTTTTTGTTGTCATTTAGCGTCTTTATTCCTGCCTTTAAAATGAGGAAGCTATGTTTCCTAGTTAAGCTTTTTCCTCTTGTGTTTATATGGTTTTGTTATACTCTTTTGCACCTTAAACCCCTACTACTACCCCATCATCACTACCACCACCTTCCCAGCATGACTGGAGTAGGAAGGGGCATGAGCCCAAGGGGGCTGCTGGAGGATGGAGAGGCCTGCGTCCCATCAGCCAGAGAGCTAAGGGGATCAGAGCTCCTCTCACCTCCTTGTGAGGCCTGCGGCGCTGGGGCAGGGGGCTGGGGACATCTTAATTCATCAATAAATGAAGCACTTTATTCTGTACAGATGTGGGCAGGTGGCAGGTGCCTGAGTGATTTGAGGCTTTATAATCCAACCTGTGCCACTCTGGTTCTCCAGACTTGGAAGGAGTTGTGCTGTGCACTTCCTGGGTGGGGGCTCTAGCTGGGGTTGTAGAAGCCAGAGGTCACAGACCTCACCCTTGGGGCCTCTGCCATCTCCTGAAGAGAGAAAGCTGGGAGCTTCCAGAAGAGGAAGCTTCCTATGGCTCCAGCCAGGTTCTACCTACTTGTGAGGCCAGGACTGACTTGTGAGGCCAGGACTGACCTCTCAGGTTCTCACTTGACTGTTGCTTGGCATCTCTCCCACACCTTCATCTCTGGGCTTCCTTGACGTCATCAGGACCCCTACTTCCCCTGGCCCCTTGCATTTAGTAACCTTTGGTCCCAGTGCCTGGCAACTTTTCAGAGCTGGCTCATGCTTTTCAAAAAAAAAAAAAAAGTCCACCTTCCCCAGTGAGCTGTAGGCCTGGGCACCACCCCCTCAGGCTCCCAGCCCCCAGCACTGGCATCAGCTTGCAGCTGGAGAAGATCTGGTGGGCCCTGGCCAGCCGAGCCCTTGTCTGTCAGGTCACACCTTGACAAGCTGACATTCACGATGGGTGTGGGTGGAGCTGGAGGAAACCCTATCCATGCCCCAGGATGGGGATTCCTGTTCTTCACCCCACTCCTCCTGGGGCTCAGTGAGGGCTCAGGTGAGGGCTCAGGTGTGGGCACCAGGAAAGCTGGGTCATTGTGGCTGTGGTGGCACTGTCAGCCTTGCGGGAGCCCCTCTACCGCTGGTGTTAACCACACTCCACCTTGAGCCGGTGTAGGTACACGCTCCTTTCTGGCCAGACCACGTGTGTCTGAAGCAATAATGGAACCTCAGTGGTGTCAGTACGAATAAGATTCTTGTTTGTACCAGCTGTTATATTTCCTTTTTCATTTTGAAAACAAAACGAACAAGCCCCTGGATGTTGGTGTGAGGGGGCGGGGGTCTGACTTCCCAGGGCTGTTGGATGTGTTGGGGGAATAGATGTTGGGGTTATCATCTGCCACTGGAGACCTGGTTGGTGGTCCCTCCGTCCACCTGGGTTTCTCAGCCTGAGTGGCTTGATCAGCAGCTTGGGTCTTGCCCTGTCCCAGTTTCCCCTGAACTCTATGGCCTTGACCTGCTGGGGTGAGTGGCTGAGAGCCAGGGCTTGGGTCACCCTGCACCCCCACAGTGCACCTCACAGTAGACTCAGTAGTGACAGGATGGTGTGTGGGCCCCCTGCAGCCCAGAGTGAGTGGGAACCACAGGTGGGCGAGTGAGAAGAGCCATGGTGGAAAAAGTCAGTACAACTCCTGGCCCTTGACCCTGACTCATGTTTGCATTTGGTGCCCCGACTGTTGAGACTTGGGCCAGAGCAAGGACAGACTGGGACCAACAGTTGAGCATGGAACTGGGCATCGGTGCCATCTTCCTCTCTTAAGCCTGAGCTGGGCTTGGGAACATCAGAGTCCGGAACTGAGGCCAGAGTGAAAATGGGCCATGCACCTGGAGCTAGATGTTGTCTAGACAAAGGAGAGGTTCTGTGGCTGCTGAGGCCAAGATCCCAAGGGCAGTGCCCATAGAGAACCCTACAAGGCATGGCTTCCCGTGAGCACCAGGTGTGTGGCCACAGAAAGCCTATACGGCAGGAACCAGCCTTTCTCTCAGGCCCAACACCAGGATGCAGTGATGAGCAAGTAAACTCCCCTTGGGAGCTCGCAGGGACCAGCTATCAGAAATGCTGACCCAGGCACCTGAGAGGACAAGAACTCAAGTGGAAGACGGGTGGCCTCTCAGAAGGGAGAAGCAGCTCTCCCTGGGCTCTGAGGGATATCATTGCCTAGACATCTTCCCCAGTACTTGCTCAGTGCTGGATGGAATTCCATGCCCAGGGGGCAGGTGGTGAATGAGGAGGCTGCTTTTGTGGCTACTGCGAGGACTCTGTGGGTACTTTCCAACAGAGATGGGAGCCTAAGAGATGAGGTCTGTGAAGGGCTCACTGGCCAGACAGGTCGTCACTGACATTGCCTTCCTGCATAGTCCCACTTCTTGGACTGAATGGGACAGATGCTTGCTCAGCACATCCTAAAAAACAAGGCTCACCGACAGACCTGGGGGCTGCCTGCTCCCCAATCCCCTATGCTGCTCTCTGTTTCTGCTCTTGCTAAAGTATGTGCTATACCTCTCTGCACAGCCAACCCCTTCAGCACCCCGGGTCCCTTCATTCTCACAGTATTTCCAACTGCACATCCCAGAGCACCCGCGGCACACCTCATGCAGGGCTGTAGAGGAGTGGACACCGTGGTCGACGTGACGGAGTGGAGCACTCATCTTCCAAGCAGTTAAGTAACCCCTTCACGCCCTGGAGCACGGGCACAGAGACCTAGGTTTGCTCTCTAGGCTTCAGGGTACACGTGGGCCTGCCTCTGATCATGTGGCTCCCTTGAGCCATGACTGGAGACTGAGGAAGCACAAGCTGGTTATGCTGCAATAGCAAACCACCTCCAGCCACCAGTGGTTCAACACTCTGGGGCTTCAGGTGGCTTTCCAGGACAACAGTTCTCCAGGTGACGGGTCAGAATTTGGGCAGCTTTGATCTCACGGCTCCACATCAGTATGGGCCCACAGAGTCATTGTCTCTAGGGAAGAGAGAATGGAGAATTACACACTGAGTCTATAGTTCTGCCACCTGGGAGTGACATGTCAGTTTTGTTTATATTTCATTATTCAAAGCAAATTCTAGGATCTTTTTTAAAGGGAATGTAGAAATACAATCCTACTGTGGGCTTAGAAAGAGAGGAGAATTGAAGTCAGGGTAGGCAACAATGGACTCCTCTGTACCTGGGGCCTGTAGAGTGCCCAGAGGCCAGGCTGCTGGGACCCCAGCCTGCAGAGCTGGTTTCTCAAGTCCCTGGAGGGGTCAACAGGATAAAGAACAGTGTCTTCCCAGAGTTCTTTCTGCTAGAAGGTGAGATGAGTTGTCCACAGATGACAGACAACATTAGGACTTAGGGGATGTGGGGAGGAAGATGAGGTCCCTCTTGCCTCCCCTAAACCTCAAAGGACTCTTCAGGCCTAGACCTGAATTCACCCATGGTTCAGTTTTCAGCCAAACAGTAGACAGATCTATAATGGGAACTAGAACACCAGCAAGGTAAGCAGCGCTCCATAGAACTGTCAACTCCTCAAGATCAAAAGGGCTTCCCTTGCCCAAGGACAAGTTCAGGAGGCAGGAAGGGTTAGGAAAGAGGAATGGAAACAGTGATGTTAAGTTATGGGGTTGCAATCAATGACATGAAATAAATGTGTATGAATTGCTGGATGGAAAACGGATTTGCTCTGTAAACCTAAACACAATTAACAGTAAAAAGTTAAAGAGGTGGGGAAGTAGTTCAGCAGGATCCCACTCTGAACTTCCCTTTTTCTCACCCATATCCCACTCTGGTCTTTGGGAAATCCTGTGGCCAAACCCAAACCAGGGTTTATCTGTCATAAAACAGGTCTCATTATGATGAAAGCTAGTCAGCCCTCACTCTATAACTTCCCTAGAGGCTGAGAGAGAGAAAACAACTTTCACATGGCCAGAAAGTGATGGAGTCGGGTTTTGAACCCAGGTCTGTGTGATTCCAAAGACAAGTTCTTTACTCACTGAATACTGTGCTTTCCCATGCTTGACTCCTCTATGTCTCCTCTACTCACCACCCAGTGACACTCAGGAAAGTGGTAGTGGATATAAATCAGCATTACTGGTTACAAACAAAAGAACCCCCTTTAGCTCAAATAAGCAGGAAATGATTTAATGGGAAGATGTTAATGAAATCTCTAAGAGAACCACAGACTTGGGTTCTGGAGTATCACAGGAACAATCCAAAACCACCCTGAAAGACTTGCCTGGGGAAGATGTGACTGCCACCCTAGGTGGGCCCTAATAATGCTAAGAACTGGACACAAGCAGCCCCCACAAAGGCCAAACCCCTCTGCTAGCCTCACAAAACGAGAGTCTGGGATCTGCGTCCTTACTTTTCTCTCATCTGAATCAAAGTTTTGGATGTGTGTGTCTAGTTGGCAGAATCAGGGCATGTGTTTATATCCTAGCTGCAAGGGAGGCTGGGAGTTCTTGTTAAATGTCATCAAATCAGTTCTGACTCATAGTGACCCTGTATGTATAGGGTTTCTAAGGAGCAGCTGGTAAGTTTGAACCACCAACCTTGCAGTCCAGTGGGTTTGGCCACAGGATTTCCGAAAGACCAAAGTAAAAAACGGTATTTTTTACTTTGAGCAAGTGGGGCTCACAATGAAGTTTAGTCCCTAATCAGAGAAAATCCAAACATGTTGTGTGGCTACAAAAAATAACAAATGTACACCACAATCTAGCCCTTAACCATCCAGTAACAATACACATACATACTCTAATTTCCAATAAGAACAAAATGTTCCCACATGTATTCATTCTTGTCTCAAAAGGGTAGTAATGTCTTATCTCTGATGGCAATGGCCACTGCTGTCTAGTCCAGCTGTGATCTTGTTTTGGCATGCTGAATGTATCCACTATATTGTAGATGTAATCTGATCCTATGTAAAACAGAAGGGGAACGGGGAAAGAAAGTTGTTTAAAATATATCCGTATACCTGACCCAAGAAGGAAGGAAATACAGAAGACGTTACTGTCGTTATTCAGCCTATTATCCTGACATCAGAGATGATGCTGTTGACTTCTACACACCCTCTCACATTCCCCGCTTCCCTTTAGCCAGCTCCCTAAATGGTCCCTGGAAGTCACTTGGACCCACTTAGTACTACCCGAAAGTTGATTCAGAATCGGCAACCGTTAAGACAGTGTAGAACTGCTCCTTAGGGTTTCCAAGACTGCAAATCTTTATAGAAGTAGACTAACTACCTCATCCTTCTCCTACGGAGTGGCTGGTGGGTTTGAACTGCCAGCCTTGTGGTTAGCAGCCCAATACTTAACCTGCTATACCACAAGGGCTCCTTAGGAGTCTCAAAGACACCTTTAATCAACTTGTCTAAAATGGAATTAAGAACAGTCTTTTTTCCCAAACTCTTTGCAGCTTCCTCTGGAGTCATCTGCTGTTAATCCCAGAACCCTTGATGGGCTTGCTAATCTCTTGAGGCATCTGCCCAGCTGTTATCCTGTGATCTCCCTTTCCTATTCTCCTGAGAATGGCCTTTGTCTATTTCCTAGATGTGGTGCTGCAGGTTAATGCACTAGACTGCAAGGTCAGTTTGAACTGCAAGGTCGGTGGCTCAAGGTCACCAGCTGCTCTTTGAAAACCCAATACAGGGTCGCTATGAGTCAGAACTGACTCGATGGCACTTAACAACAATAACAATTTCCTAGATGGAGCTCCTGTTTCTTGGATTCTGTGTCTTCCTTTATCTGGATTTGCTCCTTGTTTGTATGTGACATATTCGGTGGTGGCTCCCTGGGTGTGTGGAAAGCCATGGCCTAACAGATCAGTCCCTTCCAGACCTGGTAATGAATGAATGCAGAGAAGAGCAGGGTTCCCAGGACCACAGGCTGATTATGATCACACAGTGCAAAGTGGCTGTGTCCAAAGGACACTTTGCCATTATTATAAACTGTGAATGATGGGATAAAATGGTCCTGATGTACCCCAAATTATTACCATCTCCCATGAGAAGATTTGAGAATGGAGCAATATGTCTGAAATGGCAACATTTTAAAACTGACTGGTGGCGGCCAGTGGTTAGGGACAGGGGTGATGGTAGAGGAGAGAGTTGTATGTAGAAGAGCTCTGTATAAAAGGGCAGTCCAGGAATCCTTGTAGGGATAGAGCTCTTCTCTGTTTGTATCTGGACTGAGGGTGGATGCACGAACTTACATACATGATAAAATTGTATGTAACTAAATACAAGCACAGATTCATATGAGCACAAGTGAAACAAAAAATTGGAATATGATTGTTGGTTTGTCTCAGTGTCCATATCCTGGTTGTAGTAGTTTTGCCAAATATTACCACTTGAAGAAAGAAGGTAAAGGATATACTGGCTCTCTCTGTATTACTTCTTACAAATCCATATGAATCTATAATTATATAAAGAAATTTGTTTTTAAAATGATCACAGATAAAAGAAAATCTATGATGGTTATGGGGTAAGGCAGAGGGAAAATTCTTCACAGGTTAGAGGGTAGACACATGTTAACACGGTGGCAAGGCAGGTAACATACAAGAGGCAGGTTAGCAGAGAACAGATGAAAGTGGTGGGAGACACAGGGAGGAATGCAATAGTTAAAAGTGAATAGAGGTAAATACTGTTAATTATCGGTACATGGAGGGGATTGTGACCATTGTAAAGAACAAAGTGTCTCATCTGTTGAATGTAAAACTGATGATCTGTTCTGTAATCCTTCACTCAATTCACATATAAAAGTGTTTTTTTTAATGATCACAGATCGTTAATTTTCCCTTTACTGTATTCTATTTTTGTGTCAATTCCAAGTTCTCTTTCCCTAGGATCTTAGAGAGACAATGGTTAAATACTCAGCTACTAATGAAAAATGTGGAGTTTCAGACCCATCTGTTGACTCCATGGGTTAAAGACCTGGCTTTCTCCTTCCATAAAGATCACAGCCTAGAAAAATCTATGGAGCAGTTCCACTCTGTCACATGGGGTTACTTTTTGGTTTGGGTATGGTTTCTTTCATCGACATTTCGTAGTTTACAGAAAATTTTTTATTTTCTTTGGAGTGATTAAAAGTGGTATTCCCCCACCCTCCCCCCCCAGGCAATCATTCTTTTTTTTTTTTTTTAATTTAAGGTTTTATTGTGGATTCAGTTTTACATTCAACAAATCATACACATTGTTTCATTACACTGATTATAATCCCTTCCATATACCATCAGTTAAAAGTATTTCTCTCTATCCACTTTAGCTTTTT
>NW_006408642.1:3294266-3323286 GCF_000296735.1 Chrysochloris asiatica
GGTGGCAGTTTTTTTCTTTCAGGGTTTTATATATTTCTCCCCATTGCTTTCTTGCCTGCATGGTTTCTGTTGAGAAATCCAAGCTTAATCTCATCTGCTTGCCTTTGTATGTTATATTTCTCTTTTCCCTGGCTGCTTTCAAGATGCTGTCTTTATCTTTGATTTTGTAGAGCTTAATTATGCTATGTCTTGGTGATTGTCTTTTAGGGTCTATCCAATCTGGGGTTCGTTGAGCTTCTTGAATGCTTATCTTTTCACATTTTAGGATGTTAGGAAAATTTTCTTCCAGAACTCTTCAACTATCTCCTCTGTGGGCTTGTGTGTTTGTTCCTGTTCTGGAATGCCAATAATTCTTAAGTTATTCCTCTTCATGTTATCCAACATGAATCTTAGGCCTTCTTCAGATTTCTTTATCCTTTTGTTCTTCTATCATAGTAGTGTTAAGAGATTTATTTTCTAGCTCACTAGTTCTGGCTTCTAGCTCTTCAATTCTACTCCTTTGCCCTTTCAGTATATTGTCCATTTCTGATATTCTGTTATTAATCGTTTGGACCTCTTTCTGTAGATTTTGAATTGTTTCCAATGCTGTATCTATCTTATTTGATTGTTCCTGTAGCACTTCCTGACTTCTTCCTTATTTGTCTCAACTCCATTGTATAGTGTTTTGACACATTTTATAATCATTTTTCTGAATTCCTTCTCAGGCATTTCTAAAGCCTGCCCATCTTCTAGTATGGAGTGTAGGTCTACTTCCAGCTCATTTGCCTCAGTCACTTTATTTCGTTTCTGGACATGTGCAGATATGGTCATCTGCTTCTGTTTTTTAGGCATATTTAGGGGTTATCTGTGGCCTTAATACTTAGATGGGTGTGTATTTTGGTATTTTTTATGCTTTCTGATTGCCTCCGGGTAAATGTGATCAGGAAATGGGCTTCCCTTTTCATTCTTCTTCCTGAGAAACTTAGGATTTAATTTTCAGCTGATTTCCTTTTTTGTCTGCTTGTCCCGCTCCACAATCCCCGTTCAGGCCTTGTTTCTAGTTGGAAACAGTTAAGGTCCGCTGTGACCGTTTGGTTTTAATTGGAAACTGTCTTTTTAAATTTCGAGGAGATCTGTGAGCATGCATGGTAGAACCCTCCGAGGGTGGGGCTGGGGTACCCACTAGCTCAGGCACCCCTATAGTCACCTGAATGGAGGTGCACAGACAGCAAGAGACCAATAAACAGCTACCAAAAGAGAAGAATGTCCACACCTTTGTCTCAGCGGTGCTGCCAGGCATCTGTGGCCGCTCCGATCCTTCCCTCACTTGGTCTCACCCAAGATGGTGGCTCCTGGAGCAGCCGAGCTTCCTGAACTAGAAAGCAATGGATTTCTTGCTTCTGCCACAAATTCCCCAGCTGTAAGCCTTCCAACCTTCTAAATATTCCTTTATATGTGGTTCAGAGTTCTGGGACTATCCCCTGAGCCTGCTTGGTCGGGTATTCCGTGTTGTTGTTGGCAGAGCTCCTTTACTGCATGTCCACCCGATCTGCCAGCTTGTTTGTTCCTCTAAAAGTGGTATTTAAAATTAAAAGTTTAATTTTTTTTTGATTTTTACATGATCATGATTAGTAGATAGAAGTGTAGTTGAAGCTTTTGTTCATCTTATATTCTTCAGCCTTGCTGAGGTTTCCCCACCCTTTCTTTAGTAGATATTTTTTGCCATCTTCACAATTCAAATCCATCCCATTGGGGGGGTCTTCTTTTTTGCTGTCCCTCTACTTTACCAAGAATGATGTTCAAGACAGATATTTTCATTGAATGCAGAACTGGTGGTTGACAGTTTTTTAGTACCTGAAAAATGGGTGTCTCTTCCTCTGAGCTCCTGTCACCTCTTTCTGGTGAAATATGCTGTTGTTTAAATTGGTGGTGGTGTGAGGTCCCCAAAGATTTTTCTAGGCTATGATCTTTATGGGAGGAGAAGGCCAAGTCTTTAATCCATGGAGTCAACAGATGGGTTTGAAACTCCACATTTTTCATTAGTAGCCAAGTACTTAACCATTGTGTCTCTAAGATCATAGGGAAAGAGAACTTGGAATTGATTCAAAAATAGAATACAGTAAAGGGAAAATTAACGTTCTGTCAAGTCAGCTGTGACTCATAGCGACCCTACGCAAGACAGAATGAAACACTGCCCATTCCTGCGCCATACTCACAATGGCTGTTAAGTTTAAGCCCATTGTCACAGCCACTATGTCAATTCATCTTGTTCGGTGTCTTCCTCTTTTCTTCGGATCCTCTACTTTACCAAGACTGATGTTCTCTTCGAGGATCTGGTCCCTCCTGATAAGATGGCCAAAGTACGTGAGACAAAATCTTTCCATCTTTGTTTCTAAGGAGCATTTTAGCGGTATGTTCCAACACAGATTTGTTTGTTCTTCAAGCAGTCCGTGGTATTTGCAATATTCTTCCCCAATACTATAATCTAAATCCATTAGTTTTATGGTATTCCTTATTCATTGTCCAGCTCTCACATGCACTTAAAATATGATGTCTTGGGTCTTCAAGTGACCTTTTACTCTTGGACTGGCACAGTGGTAGCAGCAATGGACTCAAGGATGGAGCAGGATTGGGCAGTGTTTAGTTCTCTTGTGCTTAGGGTCGTTATGCGTTGATACTAACTCAATGGCACCTAACAACACCAAAGAAGTTTTCATAATTTTGCGCCCATCTGATTTTTTGACTGCTGCTTCCATGAGTACTTACTGTGAATACAAATAAAATGCAATCTTTGATAACTTCAGTCTCTTCTCCATTTACCATGATGTTTATTGGTCCAGTTGTGAGGATTTTTGTTTTCTTTGTATTGATTTGGAATCATTCTGAACACTATATTCTTTGCTCTTTGTCAGCAAGTGCTTCAAGTCCTGTTGGCTTTCAGCAAGCAAAGTTGTGTCATCTGCACATCACAGGTTGTTAATGAGCCTTCCTCCAATCCTGATGCTATGTTCTTCATATAGTCCAATTTCTCATATTATTTCCTCAGCATGCAGATTTAATAAGTCTGGTGAAAGGATACAACCTAACACACAGCTTTCCTGATTTTAAAACATGTAGTATTCCTTTGTTCTGTTTAAATGACTGCCTCTTTCTTATTCTAGGTACAGTTTCCGTATAAGCACAATTAAGTGTCTGGAATTCCCATTATTTGCGATGTTAATTCATAGCGTATTACTGTGCACACAGTCACATACTGTATGTAAAACACATGTAAATGTATTTCTGGTCTTCTCTGCTTTAAGCCAAATCCACTTGATGTCAGCAATAATATCCCTCACTACACATTCTCTTCTGAGTCTGGTTTTGATTTTTGGCAGTTCCCTCTCAATGTACTGCTGCAATCATTTTTAAATTACCTTCAGCAAAATTGTACATGCATGTGATATTAATAATGTTTGATTATTTTTGCATTCTGCAGTTTCTTTGGAATGGGCACAATATGAATCTCTTCCAGTCAGTTGAATAGTCTTCCAGATTTCTTGACATAAACAATTGCTTTCAGTACTGCATCAGTTTGTTGAAATTTTTCCATTGGTTTTCTGTCAGTTCCTGAGCCCTTGTTTTTCAATTTCACTAATGCCTTCAGTGTAGCTTGGCCTTTTTCCTTCAGTAGCATAGGTTCTTGATTATATGTAACCTCCTGAAATGGATGAATGTTGGCCAATTCCTTTTGGTACAATGCCTCTATGCATTCCTACTATCTTCTTTCAATGCTTCCTGCATTGCTCAACATTTGCCCTTCACTATTTCAAGCCAAAGCTTGAATTTTTCTTCAGTTTTTTTCAGCTTGAGAACTGCTGTGTGTGTTCTCTCCTTTTAGTTTTCTAGTTCCAGGTCTTTGCACATTTCATTATAATACTTGACTTTGTCTTCTCAAGCTGACCTTTGATTTTTCTGTTCAGTTCTTTTACTTCTCATTTCTCCTATTGGCTTTAGCCTCTCTATGTTCAAAAGCAAGTTTCAGAGGCTCTTCTGACACCCATGGTGGTTTTTTCTTTCTTGTCTTTTTTTAATGACCTTTTGCTTTCTTTATGTATGATATCCTTTGTGTTGATAATGTATTATTTCCTTCTGTTTTCAAGATTTTGAAAAAATTGTCTTTAGCTTTCAGAAATTCAATTATGTTGTGCCTTAGAATTGATTTTTTTGGGTTTATCCTGTTTGGATCTCATTCAACTTCTTGAATCTGTAGGTTTGTATCTTTCACCAAATTTGGGACATTTTCAGCTATTACTTCTTCAATGATTCTTTTAGCTCATTCTGGAACTCCAGTGATAAGAACGTTAGCTCTATTGTTATCCTATGGCTCCTTGGAGCTTCCCCCATGTCCCTACCAGAGTGTATTTTTCTTCTACTGTGCAGAATGGAGGAATTTTGATTTGTCTCCTGCTCACTATCATCAGTGAGGTTTTGTTACTGTATTTTTGCAGTTCTGTTATTTCCATTTGGTTCTTTTTAATGGCTTCTATAAGGAGCTTTCAAAAAGTACAAGGAAAACTCCATTTTTCCATGTACTTTTTGAAGTGCCCTCATAGTTCTTTGCTAATATTTTCTACGTTATGTTTCAAGAGAATTTGTAACTGATTATGGAAGCATTTTTATGGTTGCTACTTTAAAGTTGTTACCAGATAATTACATCTGATTAATCTTGGTGTTGGCATCATCAGTTGGTTATCTTTCCCCATTCAAGTTTTGATTTTACTGGTTTTTCATGTGTACTTTTTAACTGTATAGTAGACCTTCTTCCCAGTTAAATAGTTTAGAAAGCAGTGGCCCTGGTGAGGTTTAGCATTAGCCTACTTTTATGGACTGTTGTTTCAATGGCAATTTAATTTTCAGTCTTTGCAGTGTTTTCATCTGCTTGGTTTACCTGGTGCTGCTGGGGCTCCCACTGGTCCCTGAAGGCACTACTTGAGGGTGTTACCAAGCCAGGGCAAGCCATCGAATGTTCTTCGGTGGGGAAGGAGACTCTCAGATCTGTCATGGGAGAACATGTCCCTTAGTCACTAATTCTTAGCAGGGATCCCAATTCATTCCCTTTACTTGTATTGCTGGACTTGCCTGGTGACATCAGCAAGACTCCCACTCTATCCACAGAGTAAACAGCGGACCCTAGAAGTCCCAACAGTGCTGTTCTCCAGCCAAAACATAGATTCTGTATGCTTCTGATTCCTCTTCTGAATAAGTTTGGGGTGACTGAAAAATGAATGATGCTCAGTCAGTCTGTACACCCATCTTCAAGAGAAGCTGGGGAAACAAGTTCTGGTTTCTGCCTGGGAGAAATGGGACAACTGGTGTGGAAGCAGCCCCAAACATGTTAAGTGCCATCGAGTCAGTTCTGACTCACAGCTGCCCTGTACAGGGTTTCTGAGGAGCGGCTTCTGAGTCCAGTGCATTGACCCACAGCACCGGACACCAGGACTCCCATTTGGGAGATGTAGGAGGTGTCTAAGTGTGACAAAGGTCTTCCATATATGGACATATAGTAGAGTTACTTTAGTAAATATTCAAGAGCCAAGTCATATTCCAGAACCTGTATCTCTGCTAGTATGCTGGTTCTCCACCAAAGTAGGGTCTGCTCTATGCAGTGACGAATGTGGACTCGGTTAGGTGTTTTGACAGATTATCAAGGTGTTTCCTGAGCCTGGCAATGTGAGTGTAGGCTGTCTCTAAAACTTCACATGGTATTTCTCTTAAATGATTCTTTCAATGTGGTAAGTCTCCTGTTGAAGGTAGAAACTATCAGTGAAGAACATGAGTAGACTATACTTATGGATGTAGTAGCTCCAAATACCAACAGAGAGAGAATGAGTCTTCACATCAAGTATCAATGCTATCCCCTCTGTATACAGGGTAGATAGGGACGGGCAACTTAGACATTGGCTACCTAAAATGAGGGGGCAATAAAGGCACAAAGTGACTGACTTACAAGTTTGCAAGAGGGAGTTTAGTTTAAGAGTGAGAGAAAAGAAAGGAAAAAAAAAGAAAGCTCACAAGCATGTGAAGCACTGCAGGGTCTGATATCCATAAAATAATATTTGGGCTTTTTTACTGGAAAGGAGGGAGTGACGAAGAAAGGGAAAGAGGGAAGGAGGTAGGGAGGAAGGAAGAGAAAAAAGGAGAGAGAAAGGCAGGGAGAAAGGGTACTTGCAACAAATAAAGACTCATGTTCCTTTAGTATTGGGGAAAAAGAGAACGTAAGTAGATGACCTGGATGAAGCTTAAATACTTAAGCTGAGTGAAATAAGCCAGACCAAAAAAAAAAAAAAAAAGAGAGAGAAGCGTACATACTATATGTTTCTGTTTATATAAAGCTCTAGAAATGCAAATAGATTGTACTGACTGACTGCCTCGGATGAAGAGGGCATGGCACAAGGGATGTGGGGAAGGATTAAAAAAGAGCACCAGGAAACTTTTGTGTGTCATGGATATATCCCCCATCTTGATTTGGGTCGTGGCTTCATTGTTGCATACGTGTCAAAGCTTACCAAACTACATTATAAATACATGCAACTTACTGCATGCCAACTGTACCTAAATAAAGCTGGATCATGAAAATAGGAAACTGGAGGATTGCTGCAGTTAGATTGTGGTCTTGATGAAGAATATTGAATATTCTGTGAACTGCCAGAAAAATGAACAAATCAGCCTTAAAAAGAAATACTATCAGTATGTTCCTTAGAAAAAAAGATGGTGAGATTTTGTCTCACTTTGGACACAGTATGAGAGACCAATCACTGGAGAGGCACAGCCTGGTTGGTAAAGTAGAGTCAACAATGAAAAAGGGAGAGCCTCAATGAGATGGATTGATACCCTGGCTACAATGGTCATCCCTCCCATTGTGAGGATGGCACAAGACTGACCAACATTTCATCAGGTTGCTATGAGTCAGAGTGGACTTGACAGCACCTAACAAAAACAACAAAGCAGTTTTTGTTTTTCAAAATCATGATGAGATGAATGTCTATATGCTATTTTCTCAATTCCAGTTGTTTCTCCCCCACCCCCAATAACATGGGGACTATAACATCTATCATAATTTTGGTGTGATGACTGAGTAGGAATTAAAAGGGTGACATCTTCCCTTTGATTCAGCTAAAAGCCTTAGCTTCCTCCTTTCTCCTACTTTCTCATCCAATCCTTTGCCATCTCCCCTGGATGATGTAATAGAGTGGGTGTGGTGGAAAAGAAATCAGCTTCTAATATTCTAGGTGTTTAAAGGCCCCCAGAATTTAAACATTCGAAGGGAATGACATATTCAGGATTCTAATATTCGGGATAACTCGAGAGTAGCTGAAGCCGATGATGAATACATGAAAAGTCATCATTTGATTTTCTCTACTTCCATATATGTTTGAATTTTCCAGAACAAAGGGTGAAGGCAAACACATAACAGTTCCCCATTTCACTCAGGGGAGAAACCACAGTCGTTATACTTCCTCATGATTCCCCGCCCTTCCTCATGATTCCTCTCGGGCATCACTTTCCCCTGCTTACCTCCTTGTCCACTGTTGCAGCTTACTGGGCTCCTTGCAGTTTGGGGAACATGCCAGGCACTCTCCAGCCTCAATTCTTTATACATGCTGTTCCCACTACCTCGAACCTGCTTAAACATGACTTTCTCAGTGAGCCCATCCTGACGATTCCACTTAACACACTTATCATCTTTACCTGTTACTTTCTATGCCCCCTTTCCAGTCTCCATAGTAGTTTTCATCTGACATCCTGTATAATTATTTATTTGTTGCTGTCTCCTCCCATTCCTCAGAGTGCAAGCTCCATGAAGTCAGGAATGCCAGCCTGACTTGTTCACAGCATTTAGAACAGTGCACAGTAGGTTCTCGATGAATGAAGGAGCAACATATAAATATTCTAGTGGCATGCTTGGTAGGGAGCAAGCACTATGGGAGTCATCATAATCTAAAAATACCTCTTTGAGTCATTTGATAAATCTAATTGTTCAGTCAGTACCTTCTGTCCTGCTCTTTGTAAAATGAGAATACGACTGACATTTTGGTTAATTCCTAGGGAGTAACAGGGAGGGAGGGATTTCCATAGTTTTTGGAGGTGGGCAGACCTGGTTGAATTCAAGGACCTGCTGGTTGGGAGAGCTGGAGATGGTCAAAAGGACAGGAAGTAACATTGCTGAAACCACAAAAAGGGAGGTGACTCAGTACTGACCCAGCCCTACCTTCTCCCCCCCACCAGTCCCATTCCTCCAAGTCTGGGGTTATAAACAAGTGACTGAGAGGAATGATGGGCGGGGGCACAGCAGTGCAATCCAGTGCCCCAAGGGATAAATTTAACCCACAGCTGCAGTCTCTGGCACTTAGGGAATGGGTTAATCTTGGTGGCTGAGGCTGATGTGTGTGTAGGGGTGAAGAGGTCAGGAGTCCAGAGCAGGGTGGGCATTGGGACTGGCTGTCCAGGGTCTCAACCAGGACCCCTCAGGCCACAAACAGGGTTCAGGAGACCTGAGCCAAGTACGGCTGTGTACCGTCGGTAGGCTCAGACCACGCCCAGTAGAATAATGAACAGAGACAGTTAAGTCCTGGAATATGAATTTCTTAAGAATGTGACTTTTTAAGTATTAGAATCCAGAACGTCTCTCCCATAGAATGTTAAAACTCTGGGCCTTTAAACACCTAGAATATTAGACTTCTAGATAATTAATTGATTAACAAACACCATAGTGTTATAACCCTAGAAGAGTGGACCTCCAGGAACACAGACCCTCAGAGGTTCTGAACCTCAGCAGACTTGAATGGAGGCTCTTAGAGCCTTCCCAACCCCTCATTATGTATGAAGGTAAAAACCAAGGCTCATCAGAGACACCTGCCCCACCCCAGATCCCACAGGACAGCAGTGACCTTGTTCAGTTAAGTGCTGTGTTGATTTCTTGAGTCCAAAGGAGGACTCAGGAATGGGGCAGAAAGGGCAGTTTCATTTTAAAGGTGGGGCACCCAGGCCCTCACAGGTTGAATGCCATGGCCAACTTCACAGCAGAATCCAGGGGTGGAGGGAGTGGGTGGGATAAACTAGTAAGGAAAGAGACACGTGGGCCGAAAGACACATAAAATCAAGAAACAAAGGAGATCCTGGAGGAAGGGGCTCCAATGCTTCCCCCTCCCCGACTGACGGTCAGAGCTTGCCCAACCAAGGGTATCGCCCACTGAGGAAGCCAGAGCCAAGCCCTGCTGTGCTCCTTTTAGAAATGAGGCAGCGAACCCCTCATCTTCACGGGGGAGGGCCCAAGCGCCCCTCCACTCCCACGCCCTGTCCTATGAGCCCCCGGGACTGAGTCAAGGCTGCTGGGGAAGAGGGCCTTTGCCCAGCTGTCACGTCCACGTCACCTAAGGAGGCCAGGCTACTCGCCTTACAGGGTCTCACCTCTATATATAACTTGGTGAGAACAGCTGCTCAGACTGAATGTGCCCCAGCAGGAGGACAGAGGAGCACCAAACGAAGTCTTTTTTTCCAGTCGCCACACCCTAGGCTACCCACCATGGCGCTGGGCCTGGAGCAGGTCGAGGAGCAGCGCCTGTACCAGCAGACACTCCTGCAAGACGGGCTTAAAGACATGCTGGACCACGGCAAATTCCTGGACTGCGTGGTGCGGGCCGGCGAGCGTGAGTTTCCATGCCACCGCCTGGTGTTGGCTGCCTGCAGCCCCTACTTCCGGGCGCACTTCCTGGCTGAGCCTGAGAGCTCAGGCGAGCTGCGCCTCGAAGAGGTGTCACCCGACGTGGTGGCCCAGGTGCTGCACTACCTGTACACGTCGGAGATCGCGCTGGATGAGGCGAGTGTGCAGGATCTGTTCGCCGCGGCGCACCGCTTCCAGATCCCATCCATTTTCACCATCTGCGTGTCCTTCCTGCAGAAGCGCCTGTGCTTGTCTAACTGTTTGGCTGTCTTCCGCCTGGGCCTCCTGCTCGACTGCGCGCGCCTCGCCGTGGCCGCCCGCGATTTCATCTGCGCGCGCTTCGCGCTCGTGGCGCGCGACGCCGACTTCCTTGGGCTCTCAGCCGACGAACTTATCGCCATCATTTCCAGCGACGGCCTCAACGTGGAGAAGGAGGAGGCGGTATTCGAGGCTGTGATGCGGTGGGCAGGCAGCGGCGACGCTGAAGCGCAGGCGGAGCGTCAGCGCGCGCTGCCCACGGTCTTTGAGAGCGTGCGCTGCCGCCTGCTGCCGCGCTCCTTCCTGGAGAGCCGCGTGGAGCGCCATCCGCTAGTGCGTGCCCAGCCGGAACTGCTGCGCAAGGTGCAAATGGTAAAGGATGCGCACGAGGGCCGTATTACCGTGCTGCGCAAGAAGAAGAAAGAGAAAGCGGCAGCCGGGGCCAAGGCGACTGACAAGGGCTCAGCCAAGGCAGAGAAGGAGGAGGAGGAGGAGGAAGGCGAACGTGTGCTACCTGGGATCCTCAACGACACTCTGCGCTTCGGCATGTTCTTGCAGGACCTCATCTTCATGATCAGCGAGGAAGGCGCCGTGGCCTATGACCCAGCTGCCAATGAATGCTACTGTGCCTCTCTCTCCACCCAGATCCCCAAGAACCACGTCAGTATCGTCACCAAGGAAAACCAGGTCTTTGTGGCTGGCGGCCTCTTCTACAACGAGGACAACCAAGAGGACCCAATGAGCGCTTACTTTCTGCAGGTGCTTGGCAGTCCAAGATCTGGGCACTGGGGGCGGCCTTGTTTGTGTGTGGGGGGGGTGGGGGGCGTGGCAAGAGAGGACTTCATCTACTTGTAGGGAATGTCACTTGGTCTAGGATAAGATGTAGTCTAGGGAGACTTGCCTGAAATGCCTGGGTTTCGGGAGGTTGTTAACTGCTGGCAGGTGTGTCTAGTTCGAGGCCCTAGCCGTGCACCTGAGTTGAAGCAGGCTCAATGAGAAGGAGGAGCCATGCCCGTGCAGGGGGCTCAGGCAGAGGTCTCTGCATGAGATCCAAGGGGACCGTTCTGTGTAGTCCTCCCATTGTACGGATGGGGAAACTAAGGACTGGTAGAGGGCCCAGTTCAAGTAGGGGTGTGACTAGGAGATCTTAGAGAGCAGGGACAGTTTCCTGGAGACGAGTTTGACCCTTGCCAGTAGCTTGGAATTTTAAGGCATGGAGAGATTGGTGGTATTTTGGGGGGCTGGTAAGGGAAGATGGTGTGAGCAAGTGACAGACAGCAAAGGATAGTCTGGAGAATGAGGTGCTTAGTGAGGCCTGAACAAGTGTTAGAGGGATGAGGGGCAGCTCAGTGGGCCCCAGAACCCCGTCCTCAGCTCCACATTGTTGGGAGCCCCCAACAAAAATGACGACCTTTGGTTTGGGCACCTTTGGTTTGCTGTGGTACCTCAACAAACCCACAGGAGACCTCACCTGTTCTCAGCATGGCGAGAGGAAAGGACACCAATTAGGGGGGCGTGTCTCCAGACTGCACTGGCTCTTCAAGGGGCCCTGGGCTCCTCAGTGACCAGGGTGGCTGGTGGAGGTGGGCTGGAGTGGTGGGGGCAGTAGCTGATTTTGAACATCCTGCCTGGCCCACAGTTTGACCACTTGGATTCGGAGTGGTTGGGGATGCCACCACTGCCCTCACCGCGCTGTCTCTTTGGCCTGGGAGAGGCTCTCAACTCCATCTATGTGGTTGGTGGCCGAGAGCTAAAGGATGGGGAGCTGAGCCTGGACTCGGTCATGTGCTACGACAGGCTGTGAGTGTGGGTGGGGCTGTGCTGCCCTTGAACACAAGAGCCGAGAGGGTGGGAGCTGGTCCTAGACTGTGGGGTTAGGAGCTAGGACCCTGGGTGGTGGGGTGGGAGTGAAAATGAAAGGTCCGGAGATTTCCCGTAACGTACTGGATGCCTCTGGAATATGTGTTGGATGTGTGACTGAATGGAGAGACAGGCTCTGACTGCATGGTCTAAACCCTGTGCATAGCCCGAGCAGAGTGCTGACTCCAACTATCTTCTCCAGGTCATTCAAATGGGGTGAATCAGACCCGCTGCCTTACGCCGTGTACGGCCACTCGGTGCTGTCTCATATGGACCTTGTTTATGTCATTGGTGGCAAAGGCAGTGACAGGTGAGTCTTGGGCCTGGAATGAGGTCCTGGCAGCCAAAGTGAAGGTTAGATCAGAAACAATCTCCCTGAGGTTGCTCAGGGAGGCTGGCAGGGGGACTCCCGGGTTCTGTTCCGCTTCCATCCATTCACTCACTGCCAACGCTCTCACCTTCCACAGGAAGTGCCTGAACAAGATGTGTGTCTATGACCCTAAGAAGTTCGAGTGGAAGGAGCTAGCACCCATGCAGACTGCCCGCTCTCTCTTCGGGGCCACGGTCCATGATGGTCGCATTTTTGTAGCTGCTGGGGTCACAGATACTGGGCTAACCAGTTCTGTTGAAGTGTACAGCATCGCAGACAACAAGTATGACCACTGTCCCATCCACCACTCTAGAGAGGCAGGACCACCTGTATTGTATGGCTCTGGGCCTGTACCTACCCTCTGGGTCTGCCCAGGTGGGAGTTATAGCCCCCATCTTGGGATTCAGCTGTAGAGCTTTAAGTCCCTCATCTCTGGCTAACAGTGAGACAGGGAAGCGAATTTCCTCAGAGGTGGGGCAAAGGCCATGGTCCCTGTGGCCTGCTAGAGAAAGCCCCTGGTGGGGGGTCAGGGGATATCAACTTTCTCATTCAGGGACAAGACTTGGGTATGGGCCTGGGGCTCAGGGCAGTGCTGAGCAAGACAGAAGCTGCCCTTCCCTGGGGAGCAGGTAAGAGAAGACCAAGTAGGCTCAGCCAGCAACAGGGCTGGGGGCATAAGATGCCCCAGGCAAAGAAAAATTGGTGTCAAAGTAGTCAGGAGAGAAAAAACAGCGCCCATCGGAGGAAGGGGCATTGCTGGGGTTGGATGGAGTGTGACAGATGAAGAGAGCTGGAATTGGTGGGCAGTGGGATGGCCAGGTGACCAGCAGGTCTGAGGGATTATGCTGAGGTATGGAAATGCCTGCATGCCAGCTGAGTTAGAGAACAGATTAGAGACTGAAGGATAATGCACTGGACTGTGAGGTCAGTGTGAACCACAAGGTTGGAAGTTCAAACTCACCAGCCGCTCCTCGGAAATCCTATGCAGGGTCGCTATGAGTTGGGACTGACTGGATGGCACTTAACCACAGTGACACCAGGAGGCAGGGCAGCCAGGTGGGTGGCTTGGGCAAGAGGTGATGGGAGCCTAGAGCTAGCAGTACAGTGGGGATGGGGCAGAGGAGACAGTTTGGTGGGCTGGGACTTTTCACACTGTAATGTGCATCTGAGTCTCCAGAGGGAGGAGGAGCTTGTTAAAGTGCGGATTCTGAATCAGCAGGTGTGGGGTGAGGCCTGAGAGTCTGTCTTTTCTAACAGCCCTTCTGGTGTTGCTGGTGCGGTTGCTCCCCAGAACACATGGGGTACTGAGAGTTTAGGAGGAAGATGAAATAGGACTTGTTGAGTGATTAGATGTCGGGGTGAGAGACAGGGAGAAGTGGATACTTCCGAGTGAGGGTCAGGGAGCCATTTATTGCAGAACCACTGAGGTTAGGAAAAGCGAGGGTCCACTTAGGACATGTGGGATCAACGTGCTGAGGGTGGGATGTCCAGGAAAAGCCCACTGTGGCAGAAAGGTCTGCAGCCCAGGAGAGAGGGCCGAGCTGGCAGGGTGTAATCTGGGGGTGGACAGCACACAGAGGGGACAGACTCACTCAGGAGAAGCTGAGGCCCAGCCCTGAGGGACAGAGGCCGATTTGCTATCCAGGGAGGAGTCTGAGAAGGTGTGGATGGAGGCAGGACATGTGTTGAGATGTGGGGAGGCCTACAATGACTGTGGAGTTCCGGGAGAGCAATTTGGGAAGGTGGGGATGGATGAGGTCCACTACAGGAAGGAGGGGAGATTTTGGCTAAAAGAGTAAAGACACCTTGAGAACAACTGGGCTGTAAAGGAAGAAGAGGACTTCAGTGATCCCCGAGGGTGGTGAGTTAGTGAAGGAAGAAGAGGGGCACTAGAGGGATCCACAGTGGACTTCCTGGGCAGTTGGGATGGAATGAAGACAGGAGGGAGAGGGCAGGGGAACAAAGAGGTTGGGATGCTAGGAGGCCCAGGCAGGAGCAGCATGCAGGCGTTCCTGAGAGGCTGCGAAATGAGGTTGTGTTGGAAGTTGGGGGGAGAGAGATTGAAATTTCAGAGGAATGCAGTGGAACTGCAAGGCAAGTCACTGGGCTTAGGGTCACCCACAGTCGCCTGGGTGATGCACTTCCTCACTCTCCCCTTTCTTCTCCCCAGGTGGGCACCCTTTGAGGCCTTCCCACAGGAGCGTAGCTCCCTCAGCCTCATCAGCCTGGTGGGCACGCTCTATGCCCTGGGTGGCTTTGCCACACTGGAGACTGAGTCTGGGGAGCTGGTCCCTACAGAGCTCAATGACATCTGGAGGTGAGTCAAGCCTCAGGGAGGCAACAGGGCATTGTGAGACAGGCCAATGCCCACAGCCCAGGTGCTGTGGCTGGGCAGGCACTTGGCAGATTCGTTGGAGGACAAAGCGGACCCCTCCTACTATGGGGAGGGGCAGCAGGCACCCACCACTCAGCCCTTTCTCTTGAGTCTGTCTGGAAAGTTTGGGTTTGCACATGCGGCACCTCATCTCACTGAGGAGCATCAACAGTATCACAGGAGCTGACCCCAAGCTTAGGGAACAGACCCACAAGAGCAGACCTTTTGGGGTTGTACCCAACCACCCCTTCCCTGACACGTCCCACCCTGGACTCAGCTGACTTAACTCTCCATCTCCCTACCATCTCCCCACCCCCAGGTATAACGAAGAGGAAAAAAAGTGGGAGGGAGTCCTGAGAGAGATCGCCTATGCGGCCGGGGCCACCTTCCTACCTGTTCGGCTCAACGTGTTGCGCCTGACCAAGATGTGACCTGCGCGGGGTGCCCAACACAAGCACCTTTCCATCCTGTAGCCACACAAGCCTGGCTTTGAGGGGTAGGTGGGGGCTGGGGGTGGGGGCCCACCTGCATTTCTTCATGGTGCCTGAGTAGCCGCTTGGTCAGTGAAAGAAAGTGCTGCTCACTGGCAGCCTTCTGCAGGGATGAGAACTTCCAGACCTCACCAGTGTCTCCATATCCCACAGTGGGCTTCTTGGCTCACTAACTGGAACTGTAGGGGGCTGTCCTGGGGCCAGTCTTGGCTCTCTCCCAGCCTGGCGGTATGTGCTGGGTAAATTTCTCCATAGGTCTCAGTCTCCTCACTTGCCTCATGGGGAGTCTCCCCACCAAGCACACTTTGCAGGTGGATAAGTCTCCTTTTTTAAGAAGAATAAAGTGCCTTCCAAGCAAGCAGCTCAAGGTCTGGAATCAGGTGCTTCAAGAGTCTGTACCAGGAGGTTGGAAGACTTGGGACTTCAGTGTGCAACGATTTGGTTGCCACAGCCAGTGGCCCTTCAGACTGTGGAGTCCAGAACCACCAGTTTCTCATCCAGCATGGAGACTGCTGGGGGAAGGGCCAGGGAACAGGCACACTTGGTGGAAAAGTCTTTTATTCTGTGGGTCAGGCCCAGCTGGTCTGGCCTGAGCCTGGGGCCCAGGCATAGCTGATCGGAGCCCTTCCCTCTGCCCGCTCCCATCTACTCAGGCTTTTCTTTGTCCTGCTTCTCTTCCTCCAGTGCCAGGGTTCGCTCACGCTCCTTCACCAGCTGGACACCGCAGTAGGTGACAAACAGGACAGCCAGAGTAGTCTGAGGGAACCCTGTGTGTGGGAGAGGGCATTGATACCTGGGACTTGACCCCATCCTCAGCATCTCTGCTCCCTTCCCAGCCCTCTCCCTATGTGACTGACCCTCCCTACTGAGTCCTTGTGGGGAGGTGAGAGGGGAGAACATTTTAGCAGCTCCCAGTCCTCAAAGTTGATACTAGGCACATTCCCCACCCCCATCCCTGTCCCTCACCTGTGAGCAGCAGGCGCCGGGCAACCAGCTCTGTGAACTCAAGGCTGTTGAGGCTCACAAGGTTGTACATGATGATGGCCCAGAAGTTCACAGCCCCAAAGAGGCCCCGGACCCTGCGGGACATCTGCTCTGACAGAGAGGCCTGCCCCATCCACAGAAGCATTGGCAGCAGGGCAAGAGGCCCAGAGAAAAGAGGACATAGTGGTCAGTGGCCTTCCCACATGGCCACTGAGGCTGGTGGATGTGCTTGGGTCTCTGGGAGTCCTCCAAGCTTGCTGTCTCCCATTTTTAAAAATGGGGAAACTGAGATCCAGGCAGTCAGTGGCCCTTGTGAAGGCTTTAGTCCATACCTAGAAAGGTGGCCCAGAGGTGGGGAACACACAGGCAGAAGGTAGACAGGGCCGTGTACCCACAGGCAAACCACTGCCCGAATAGCCAGGAGGGTGGTGGGGAGAAAGCTAGGGACTGGGGCCGAGTGTGGCTGGACCACTCTAGGGAGCAGCATTGCAGCTCCCTCCCGTGACCCAGCTAACCCAGCCCGAGACTTGCCCTGCTCACCTCGATTTGTGCTAGGGTCCCCGACTCTGCCAGCTTCTGCACCCAGAGTTCAAAGTTGAGACCAAAGCAGTTAAGGAGTGACCACAGATAGACAATGTCACAAGGCCCCAGCCACAGAGTGGTGATAGCAAATGTGGCCACTGAAGCCACCAGCTCTGGGATCACTGCGGAGTGCTCCCCACCAATGTGGTCGTACACGTACCTGCAGGAAAGGCAGGAGAAGGGGCCAATGGCAGTATGGGAAAGAACAAGCATAAGATGGGCAGAGAATGCCCAATAGGGCAGCCCTCCTCTACCCTGTTACCCTGGGTACACTGAACATTCCTGCCCCCAGGTAACTTGCTCCTCCTCAGCCTGTGGACTCCAGATCTTCAGTGATGTTCATTCACCCTTCAAGAGATCTCATCTAGACTTAAGATTTTCAATATTGTCTCTCTGCCAGTGAGCCCAAATCTGTATCTTTGGCAGTTTGTCTCACTGCTGTATCACCACTTGAATGACTGATTTCCCATCCCTACTCAAACCTGCTTTACCTTAGCTCAACTAATGACTCTACCATACATTTGGTTGCTCAGGCAAGAAGCCTTGGTACCGTCTTGGTTTCTCACTTTCCCTCACCACCCAGATGTGATTCAGCAGATCTGATTGGCTGACCTGTCCTGACCATTGCTCTACACCTCCGCTACCACCACCCTAGTCCAGGCAAACAGCAGCTTTCACATAGACTACTGCAGGAGCCGGCAACTGGTCTCCTTGCTTCTGCCTTTGCCCCTTCTCTATAGTCCCTTCTCCACATAGTAGTAGCTAGAGGCATCTTCTAAGGCAGGGATGAAGAACCTAATTTTCTGTCAAAATTTATAACATCCTTTGTGGGCCATACAAAATTATCAACTTAAACATTAGCCTACTATATTTGGTTTCTAAGTGCTGTCAAGTCATTTTCGACCCATAGCGACTCTTTATAGGGTTTCCAAGGAGTGGCTGGTGAGCTTGAACAACTGACCTTGTGATTCAAATGACTTTGCAGTCCAGTACATTAGCCCACAGCGTCACACCAGGACTCCAACATATAATTAACTCACCCCTATAATGACCTCTGGTAACTTACTGGTTATGAATCAGGCTGCTGACCTCAGGGTCAGCAGTTCAAAACTATCAGCCATTTTGCAGGAGAAACATAAGGCTTTCTGCTCCCATAAAGATTAACAACTTCAGAAACCCTGTACAGGGTCACTATGAGTTAGAACAGACTCCACGGCACATAACCACCACCAATGTGACAGCTAGAATTGCGGTTGCCTTGGCAGGACCAGACCAAATAATTTCGAGGGTCTTACATGGCCCGTGGGCTGGACACTCCCCACCCTATAACTCAGATCATAACACTTCTTTGGTTAAACCCTCCAACGGTTTCCACTGCAGTAAATTCAACCCTTTCATTATAGCTAGAAGGTGTCACCTCGTCTGGTTCCCTGACTCATCACCTCTTCCCATTCACAGTCCTCTGACCTTAATGGTCTTTCTGTCCCTCAAACACACGCAGCTGGCTCATGCCTCAAGGTCTTGGCACTTGTTTCCTCTACCTAGAATTCTTCCCTAGATTTCTTCATCACTGAAGTCTCAACTCAAATATCACTCCTTCAGAGAGGCCTTCCCAGACCCCAACTAAAGAAGTATCAAACCTACGGCTAGACTCTAACCCATGATACTATTTGATTTCCTTCCTAACACTACCACTCTAAAATGATGGTATTTATGTGTTTGTTTACGTGTTTAGGGTCTGTCTGTCCCCACTAGACTGTAAACTCCCTGAGTTCAGGGTCTTTGCCATGTTCACTGCTGTATCCCCGGTACCTAGAACAGTGCCTGGCACATAGTAGGTACTCAATAAATATTTGTTAGATTAATTCAATGTAAGACGCATTGAGTGACTGGACTCTTTGCTCCTTGACCACCTTAGTCCACCTTAGTTACCCACTTCCACGGCCAGACCCCTGACTTCGTCACCACTTGGGATTCCACTCCCTTCTAATTACCACGCTTCCCCAGCCTCTCCTGACTGCCTAGCTCCTCAGCTCCAGTTTCAGCTTCACTGACCCTTCTCCCACATTGTGAGTTCAGTCTTCCTCACCCTCCTTAACAGGCTTATATCCCATGAGTCAGCATTATAAAGAACCTAAAAATTCTTATCCCTTACTTCTTCCTTTTCATCTGCCCTGATGGGGAAATCTCATACCCTCATAAATTCACTACCACCAATCCTATCTGGGTTTTCAACGCTAAGGTTTCTCATGCTCTACAGTGGCTACTCCACACTAAACGGCTCCTTCGTGTATGAGTGGTGTGGTAGTGGATCCAGGCAGAGCAGGGAGGAGGGAAGCCTGTGTCTCTTGGCTGATGACCCTGTCTCCTACCTCATGGAATCCATCATTTTCCCACACCAATCTGCCACCCTTCTACATCTACATTAGTCTTTCAGGGACCTCACTCCACCACTCACCTGCATCACCAACTTCTTCCTCTCTACAGAATAATTCTCTTTGATACCCAAACACCTACCATGATCTCTCATCTTGAAAACATCCCACTTCTCCCTACAGCCTCTCCTCTGTGTCTCTCCTTGCCGGTATCAGCCTTCTCCCAGGCGTTGTCTACACACTCCCTTAGAGTTCCTCCATTTCTGTTCACTCCTCTCCTGCCCCTGCCTCTCCAGTGAAAGACTGAACCCCGCATGTCACCAACACATGTGCTGCAGCTTTCCTGGTCCTCAGCCACATCTGCCCAGTTGCCACCAACATGCCTAGAAGATGGTCTTCCCTTGGTTTCCAGGAGGTCACAGGGTCTTGATTTTTCTGCTGTTCCTCTGACCACTCCTTTCCATCCCTCTGCTGACTCCTCCTCCTGTCTCCAACCAGAATCCGTCCAGGCCCAATTTTGGCCTTCCCGTTTGTCCTCTCACCCTACTCTTCCTTTAGGTTTCACCCACTCTCATGACTGAGAGATCCTCCCCCGACACACTCATGATGCTTAGAGTTCTAGGAGTCCTCCAGACTTCTCTGAACTACAGACCCACGGCCTAACCACTGTGTGTCCTTGATCTCAAGCTAGACATTTCTAAAGCTCATCTCTGGAAACCATACCTCCACCATCCCAGACTGTAGATTGGAATCTGGGAATCTTCTTCTCCTCTTCGATTCCCCCAGTCCACAGACAAGCCCCTGTCTACACTGCCTGCTGGTGTCTCTCTACTCCAATGACTTCACTCCACCTCTCGAGTCTCCGCCCAAGTCCAAATATCTGAGTTTTTCACCTTGACTTTAGCAGTGAGTTTCACAGCTTCCTCTGGCCTAGGGGTGATCTTTACAAAGGTGAATCCAACTCAGCACTGCCCAACGCAGACTCCTAGCAGGATAGATGAGGCCCCCACCCCTACCCCGATTCTGACTCTCTCCCTACTCACTTGCAAAGCCAGTCATTGATGCCACGGTCAAAGTGCCTGTGGAGGGAGCACAGAAGTTGGGAATCAGCTCCAGGCAGGAACATGATGGGAGAGGCCATAGGAAGGCAGGGATCCAGGGGCGTGGCTCTGACCGGCACTCACGTTTCTGAGAAGACGTAGAGCGCTGTGATGCACTTGGGGGCCTGGGGCGGGTCGAGGTGGTCAAGGCGTGCCACCGTATTGACGATACTGAATAGGACAGCTGCCTTCACCCAGTCGTATACCAGGTTTGAGTAGGCCAAGACAGCTAGGGAAAGGGTGCTGTTATTGCTTGGGAGGTGTTGTGCTGGCTTCCCCTCACCAAGGCCCCCAAATCCCGCGAGAGGCTCTGAGGTTGGCCTTCCTCATGTAGACTCTTTCCCAGGTCCTGAGGGAGGTCCTGTCCATGGAGACTCCCCAACCCCCACCCTGGACTTGTCCTGGACCTTTGTACCAGGCCTGCTCCCAGGAAGGCGACTTTCTAGGGGAGGCCCTGTGCCCAACCTTGGCCACAGAGGCCCCCTTCAGGGTTGTGGAAATCAGCTCGATGCCCCCATGAAGTGGAGTGAACTCTGTCAGACACTGCTCCCATCTCCTGGGACAAAGCTAACTCCAAGTCCCGTGAATTTCAATGGTTAAGTCCTCACTCCCCCACCCTTGGATAAGTGCCACAGCCACTCTGGGCCTCCGCTTCCCCAGCTGTGATACTGAGGGCTGTGTAGTGGGTCAGTCTTCTGGTGGTCTGGTCCTCGTCCTTGTGAGCACCCACCCAGAGCGCTGTCAGTGAGGCGGTTGGTGAACTTGAGGTCATTTGGGATGGTGAGGATGTAGAAGAAGTGAAAGAAGATGTCCACAGCGATGATGGCCGCCACACTGAGGCCTGCCTGGGCCTGAATGCGCCACAGCTCACCCTCAGGCCTCACCGGGTCCAGGCTCACCTGGGGAGTGGGGGACATGGAGCAGAGCATCTGAGGAGAAGGCAAACACTGCCAGGGAAGTTGCCACCTGCCTGGGGAGACCTGTCTTGGGACTCCCCTTTGAGCAGGAAGAGAATATCCATGCTCTGTGATCCCTGCTGGAGAAGGAGGCATGTGATCCCTATCTGGAGGGGCTAGGGAAAACGAGGCCCCATCCTGGGGTCTGGGGAGAGAGGGAAGACATAGCTTACACATGGTTAGATTTGTGCCTGAGGGTAGAGTCACAGCCTGCCCGGGAAGTCCTATCTGAGAAAGATCCAGTCTTTCTCTGGGTGCTCCCTAGACCTGGCAGAACTGGTCCTGTGCTAGAAACCCATAGGACTTCACCTCACCTGGGCATGGAAGCGGTCAAAGGTCATGATGGGGCCGAAGAAGAAGAACGGCAGGTAGAAGTTATACTTGAGCAGGTCAGCTAGGGAATAGCGGCGGTCAGGGTGGGCACACCTTTCCAGCGCAAAGCTGGTGCAACGCAGCACCGTGAAGCCACTACCCCCATGAAACAGCACCTCTTGAAGATCAAAAGTGCCTGTTACAAACCCGCTCTGGATGGGAGAGAATAGGCCACCAGCTCACCAAGTTGCCCCTGTCTCCGGGAAGCCAGTTCATAGCAAAATTTCCCACAGGGACCCAATCTGACCCAGCTCCTTCCTCTCTTCCAGAATCTGTCAACACTGGACAACAGAGCAAGGAATGAGCCGGATATCTCCCAGCTGGGGTGAGGTAAACACCATGCTCCAGGGATACTCTAGTCAAAGGCTTGGAGACAGTGGGAAAACAAGGGAAACACTTGGAGGTACTTATAAGGTGAGGGCTTTGGATGACACGAGAGGCTTGGAGTCCTACCACCCCACCCCTACCTGTCCTGCCCCACTGCACACCTGCCAAGAGATGAGAGGGTCCAACTTGAAGGAGGCAAGGCTGACCAGGCCAAGGCCGAGGCAGAGCCAGGGCTGGCCTAAGAGTGAAATTACATAGAGGCCCACACAGTGGCCAAGCAACAGCAGCAGGTACCAGGGTCCCATTGTACCCGCCACGGCCAGGACCCCATACACAGCATACATCCAGGAGCGGTGCTGTGGAGAGGGCGACAGCTTCAGTCAGGTGTAGGACCCAAGATGGAGTAGGTCTCAACCTTGTGCCTAAGGAGGAGCTAGGGAAGGGGACAGCTGGGGTGGTCCAGGCTCGGCTTACCTGGGGGGCTACCATCGTGCAGAGTTTAGCAAACAACACATGTCCAGAGAGGGCAAAGATGATGATGTTGCGGAAGGAAGTGAACCACATCACCCACTCAAAGTCAGCCACGTCCTGAGGCAAGCCAGATATGAGGAAGTGAGGGAAGGGACAGGATGGGCTGGCATCTACCCAGCCCTCATATTCTTCTGATGCATTAGGAGGGAATAGTAGCTGGAGGTCCCCATGTTCTCCTGAGGGAAGTACCCAGACATAGAGGCAGACAGTCCAGCATTATTGCTTTGCTCCTGGGAAGAGAGGTGTTGGAAGCCCCTGCTAAAGTGTATTTCTACTTATGGGACCCATTATCTCTTAAGTGAGAAAGACTTGAGGTTGCCCAAAATGGGCACTGGTTGGGCCTGGGAAGATGTGGAAGATGCTCAAGCTCAAGCCACACAGTTTCCTCACTGTGAGCCTCAGTTTTGCCTTCTGTTACATGGGAACATCAGAAATAGGGGAGTAGGAGAAGGGCTTGGGATGGGGAAGAGATGCCAGAGGTTGGGGACCACCTACCATCTTCCGGCCAATGTACTCCCAGCCTGGCCGCACAGACTCCCGGAAGGCCTTTCTGTGGGCCCCATCTGAGAACAGAGTGTGGCTTCAGGGAAAGGGGCTCCTTCACATTCCCCCTTGCATGGTCCCTACCTTGAGATATGGGTCTGTCTCTCTGTCTGCTTCTGAGTCCAGGTCTCTGACTGCAGACCTGAGTGGGTGTCTTTCTGTCTCTCTGTGGCTCTATGTCTCCATCAGTATCCCTGCATCTATGTCTCTGTGACTATACCCAGTTCATCCCAACCCGCATGGTCTGGGGAGCACCTAGGAATCTGGAGCTGTAGGTTTCTAGCTTTGTTTGATGTAGCCCTGAGACCCCCAGGGGATGAAAGGCCTCACCCACTGCCCCAGGCCAGGGAATTAATTACCTTGTGAAGCTTCAAGGAGGTCTCGGCCTGCATAAGCCAGAGCCCCACTCAGCACCAGGGAGTAGAGGCCCAGCTCAGCCGTAGGCAGTGCTGTCTGGATGCCCATAGCCTGGCTGGGGCTGGAGGAGACAGGTTGAGTGAGGGCATGGCAGTCGCCAGCCCTGGATTGAGGTGGTGGAGGCCCCACTTCAAGGAGAGACTGCCCCTCCTGTCCCTCAGATGCTCGTGCCATTGTTTTCCCCTCCTCTTCATCCCGTGTGTTCCCACCCCTCAAAGAGCCTCCAACACCCAGTGCTCCATCCTAGATGCCCCTCTAGCTCCCACTTCCAACCTTAGAAGCATAGTCTCCACTCTTAGCCTGCCTTCCTCACCTGCATCCACTCCTTCATACCTCTTAGCTAGGCTGGCACACACCCTCTGCTCAAACCACTCATACCAAGCTCCGTGATGACCTTCATTTGGGGAAATTTTATCTGCATCACTTCAGTCATATTCCTGGCCCCAGGGTCCGCATCCTCCTTAGTGACCCTCCTCTAAACCCCCTCCTCTGACCCTTTTCCACTCCTGGAGTTTACTTTTCCTCTCTGAGACTCCGTGATGCCCCCAGGTTCTACCCCCAGTGTCTCACTAACTTCCATCTCTCCCAGAAAGACGCTGAGCCCCAGCCCTGTCACATCCCGGTCCCTGCCTGATTCTGTGGCCACACCAGCCTGCTTGCACAGCCCTCTGTGCACTCAGGCCTTGGACACTGCTTGGAGGCAGTGTTATTTGAGGAGGCACCCTGCTATAGTGGGTGTGGGGCCAGGCGGGCACCAGCGAGGGCACTGGCCACTGTCCAAGGTTCTGATTGTTATCAGGCCCAGGGTGATCCTAGCTCTGTCCTAGCTCGTCCCCAGTTCTGCCTGGACCAAGCCATCCTCAGGGCTTCAGCTAGCACTATGCACTTCCCACCCTGCTCTGGACTGGCCTGAGACTCCCCAAGTGCCTGCAGGTACAGATGGTCAGGAACTAGGGCCTAAGTTAAAGGGAGGAACAGGTGTAGGCTCCCCTCTTGGTCTGGAGAGGTGGCTGATGAGGAAGTGGCTCCCACCCCAGGGTCTCCCCCAGATCTCCCTCACCTGTTTCGCAGGCAGCTCTCTTAGGTCCCCCAGTTGGCATTCGCCCCATTATACAGATGTAGGGTCGTGGACCAGCAAGGGAAGGCTCTGTCAAGGTCACGCAGCTTCTGTCTCCCTCCCCTCTGGACCAGGTGTTTTCAGATAAGAGAAAACCCTCCGCTGCCTTCCCCACACTGTGGGGTAGGGGTCTGCTGGTCAGACCTGACTTCTGCTGAGAAGGTGGAGGTACCTTCTATGGGCTGAGTGGGGGTAGGGAGCCCGGGGATCAGGTTAATGGAGTAGGAGCTTGAAACCGGAGCATGGTGAAGAGCCCGAGAAATAGCTTTGTCAGCTGCCTCCCACTCGCCACTTTCCAATTTTAGCTCCCCATGGCCGGTGCGGGGTGTCCCCAGTGAGGCCTCTGTGGGTAGGGCCAGAGCTGGGCCCCCCACCTGGGGCCTCCCCACATGCCCCCCCCCCCAGGCTGGGCTGGCCTGTAGACACAGGGGTGCCCCCTGCCCCTGTTGCCTCAGGTGTACCTGGGATAAAGCCCACTTTGAGGCCTGTGATCTGGAGTGAGGGTCTGAGGCAGGCCCCCTGGGTCTCAGGGGCCCCAGAGTGACTACCTCCCCAGCTGACACTGACCTTGAGGAGGCTGCTGGGGACCCTGGCACACTGCCCACCTCAGGGTTCTGAGGTCCTGCGTCCGACCGTAAGTCCGTTTGACCAGCTGGGCTGTGGGGCCACGGTGGGGTGTGTCCAGCTGTGGGGTCCCCACCCCCTAGAGGCTGTAAGCCGTGAGTGGTGACAGCAGAAGGGGGAGGGAGAGGAGGGGGAGGGCAGGGAGGAGGTGGCCTTCCAGGAGCTGAGCTGAGCTTGTGGAGCAGAGCCCAGTGCTGCAGAGCTGCTGGCCATGGGGAACCGCAGGGAGGATCTTGGGGGGAAGGGTGGGGAAGTGTGTGGGCTGGGGAGGGGGTGGCCAGTGGCATAGGCTCAAACAGGCATACCTGGGGCTCACCTCAACATGTCTCCCCTGACCCCGGAGAGCTTGTGTCTCCCTCTCACTGCTGGTCAGGGCTCCCCTCTTCCAGGAAGCCTTCTTGGTGGCCCCAGTAGGCTTGAGAGCATTGCCCCCTCCATGCACATGCTCTTATCATGACTAGATACCCCAGCTCCCACTGTGACATGTGAGTTCCCAAGGGCTGTCCCAGGGCAGAGCATCTAGCCCCCTGTCCTGGTCCTTCTCAATATGCCGGAGGTCTGGCTCCTTAGGCATTAGTGCCTGGAGGAGGACTAGCTTGTCTAGTGGGATTGGAACTGGCCCAAGGCATGTGACTGAGAGGGGTCTCCACACCCAACTTTGTCTTGTAGAAGTCGCTCAGACAGAGCACTGTGCTAGTAAGGTCACCTGGCACAGTTTGAGTGGACACTTGGAGTGGCCAGTGTCCTTTGATGGCAGAATGGAGGCAGACAGGACTGTCTCTGGGCAAGAAGCAGGGGCCAGGCCAACACTGTGGGAAGGAGCAGCTAAGCCTCCTAATGGAGAAGGGTATCTTGAAGATCCCACCTAAGTGGTTAGGAGCCTCCAACTGTCCATTCTGGAGTGAGGACCACGTAGTGTTTGCACCAAGCCTGTAGAGCTCTACCGGTCTGTGCATGTTGTGTGACTGTCACCAATGTCCTGGAACTCCTGCTGACCATCTGACCACAACCACAGAGTCAGATGAAGACGGGAGATGAACGGGCTGCTCCCCACCCAGCCAGGCCTGGGCAAGGTGTAGGCAGAGAGAGATCGCCCTCCCCGCTGCACCACAGTGCACTTACACAATAAACATCCCCCCAAGCATGCAGACATCGCTGGTCCATAGGAGGAAATAGGGAGACCCCACACATACTACCCGGTGACCTAGAAGGACAAGTGTACATGTGCCCACAGCAAGACAAGCAGAAATGACAGCTGCAAGCCACCATGGCCCATGCTGTGAGTGTGTGTAATTCCATGGGCTGTAGAACAGCAGGACTCCTTGCTTGCTATCCGCTGCTGTGTCCTCAAAGCAGAACCTGGCATGTAGTAGGTGTCCAGGAACTACTAGTGGAATGGGGGTCCAACCACACTACATCTGGGTGACACTAGCTCACTGTGAGGGTCACTGGTCTCTGACCCTGAGATACTGAGAGGTGACCGCTCCTCAGTTGGAGAGGGAGAGGACAGAGGGGCTGGGCTGGGCCCGCGGTCATGGGCACTAGAGGAGATCAGTGGAGGTTAAGGGACTGAGCCAAACTGTAGGGTTTAAGGGAGACTTCCCAGAGGAGAAGGAGACACCTAAGCAGTGCTGAAGAGTAATTGTCAGAATAAACTAGTAAGAGTAGCCAGGTCTGGTTCTAAGATGGGTTATTTTAATGTCACCACAACCCATGGGGTTAAACGTTAGCAGTTGGTAGAAGACAAAACTGATGCACAACGAAGTTAAGCAGTTGGGTCAGCCCCATTGCCCTGCAAGGTAAGGACACGGCTCACCTACACCGGCACTGCCCGAGACCAGCCTGGGCCAGCCAGCCATCCGACTGGTTCACAGGCTTCAGGAGGGAAGCAGGCGGGGGTGTGGCCCAGGGTTAGGAGTACAAATTCAGCCTTCAGCTTGAGCCTCTGATCTGCCCTGCTGGTGGGATTTGGTCAATTTCTTCACTTCTCTGAGCCTCAGACCCTCGTTTGTGCATACTGCTGGCCCTGATCTCACTGGGTTCTGGGGGGCAGTGCTTTGATGTGCTTTGATGGCTTGTGAAACTCCTCATAAAGAGGCTGTTTAGGAATCACAGCTCAGCCCTGTAGTGACCCATCAAGGCAGGACTCACAGTGGAGTGAGCCCCACACAAAAGGCTAGGCAGGGAGCTGGGCATGTGGGCATGGCAGGAGGTGTGGAGAGCAGGGGGAGCCCACTGGAGCTGGGCCTGGACAGCCCAGTCAGTTCTACCCTGTGTGAAGGGTAGTGGGAGGGAAGGGGGTGTAGCGTGGCCAGCCCACGAAGGGCAGGCAGGCAGGAAGGGAAGGGTGACTGGGTTGAGTCCAGCACAAGGGCCTGGGGTCAGCTCCCCACATGCCACAAGGAAATGACATGGCAGGAAGAGAGGCCGATTCTAAACCCTTGTTCAATGATCAGTGATTTTTTTCTTTTTTGGATAAACTTTATATTGTGAATTGGGTGAAGGTCTACAGAGCAGATCAGCTTTACATTCAGTAAACCATATACTTTGCTTCATTACAGTGATTGCAGTCCCCTCCATATACCAACAGTTAACAGAATTCATCTCCATCCACTTGAATTCTTGCATTCCTCCCTGATCTCCCACTACCTTCATTTTTCCTGTTGTTGTATGTTGCCTGCCCTGTCACCCATGTTAACACATGTCTCTACCCTCTAGCCCTTGTAGCATATTGGTTACGAATCGGGCTGCTAATTTCACGGTCAGCAGTTTGAAACTACCAGCTGTTCCGCGGGAGAAAGATGAGGCTTTCAGCTCCCATAAAGATTTACAGCCTCGGAAACCCTGTACAGGGTCGCTATGAGTCAGAACTGACTCCATGGCACAAAACAACAACAACAACCTTCTAGTCCAAGATTCATTTTCCCTTCCCCACCCCCCAGTAACCATCATTGATTTTTTTTCTTTTATTAAGAAAACTTTTTCTTAACTCTTTACAACATTGGTCTCATACAATATTGATCCTGTTGTGACTGACTAATTTCACTCAGCATACTGTCTTCCAGGTTCACCCATTTTGTGAGGTGTTTTGCAGATTCAGTGTTATTCTTCAACATTGCATAGCATTCCATTGTGTCTATGTACCAAAATTTTAAAACCATTCTTCCATTGATGAGCATTTAGGCTGTCTCTGTCTTTTTGATGAATCTCTTGCAGACAGCATATTGAAGGATCCTGTTTCCTTAGCCATTCTGCTATGTCTCTTGACTTGTGCATTTAACCCATTTACATTCAGTGTACTTATCAGTAGGTATTAACTGATTGTTGTCATTTCGCTGTGTGTTTTTTTGTGGTGCTGCTGATCTCTTGTTCCACATAATTTTCTGTGCTGAGTTCATTTTCTTTGTGGATTTCCTGTTCATTTTCTTCATTCTGTTATGTTAATGTTTATAAAATCTTTCTGGGTTTCCTTTTTTAATGGACAGGCATATTCATTTTCTTTGAAGTGACCCTATAATTTATTGATTTTTCCTATTTAAAAGTCTGTTTTATCTTGACATCTAATTGATTTCCTCACCATTTCAAAGTTCTGTATCTATACTATTCCCTTTGCTTTGTACTTGACTTCATTATAACTGGATCCCTCTGGTTCCCTATTTTCAGACTTGTAGGTTTATTTTACTTTAAATACTTCTAAATCTGGATTGAGTTCTGGGTGATGTGTCATGCATGATAAACTCAGGTTGTCTGCTGTTGTTGGTTCTCAGTCCAAAGAATACCCTTTAATATTTTTTGTAAAGTTGGTGTAGTCATTACAAATTACTTTAATTTCTGTTTATCAGGAAATGTCCTGATTTCACCATCATATATGAGAGACAGTTTTTTTTAAAATAATGTTTTATTGTGAATTATATGATAGTTTACATGGGAGAACTTCAGTTTTATATCCATTCCATCGTATATAATCTCACTGCCATGGTTCCAATCCCCTCCATGCATCATCAACCACCCAAAGGGTATATCCCAGAAACCCGTCCCCTACACTTCCCCCTCCACC
>NW_006408642.1:3324426-3365707 GCF_000296735.1 Chrysochloris asiatica
CTCCAGGCTGGTCTGCTCATCCTATGAGGGACAGTTTTGCTGAGTATATGATTCTTGGTTGGTAATTTATTCTTTCAGAACTTTGTGTTTGTCATCCCATTGCCTTCTTGCCTGAATGGCTGCTGCTGAGAAATCAGAGCTTAGTCTTATTGGTTCTCCTTTATAGGTAACTTTCATTTTTCCCAAGCTGCTTTTAGGATTTTTTCCTTGTCTTGGTTTTGAGAAGTTTGATTATCTGTCTTGGTGATTTTCTTTTGGGATCTATCCTGTTCAGCTTCCTGTATGCTTATCTTCTCATCTTTCATGATGTTAGGGAAGTTTTCTTTCAACAACTCTTTAACAATTTTTTCTGTGCTTTTTATTTTCTCTTTCTGTTCTGGGATTGCAGTCACCTGTAATTTGTTCCTCTTCATGGTGTCCCACATAACTCTTAGGCTTTCTTCAGATTTTTTTCATTATTTTTTCTGATTATTCTTCTAATATTCTAGTATTGAGAGGTTTATCATCAAGCTTCGCATCAATTCCTCTGTCCTTTGTCCTTTCAATGTATTGTCCTTTTCTGAAATCTTAGCCTTAATTTTCTGGATTTCTAATTGCAGGGTCTGTATTGTTTCAACATTTGCATTTATTTTGTCTGCTTGACCTTGTAGTGTTTTCTCGATTTCTTCTTACCTTTTTTTTCTGTGTTTTCTTTGATCTTTCTGTCAATCCTTACAAGGCACCTAAATATCATTCTTTTGAATTATTTTTCAGTTAGTTCCATTACGTTTTCTTCCTTAGAATGTTTTCATGCTCTGCATCTTGGTAATTTGTTTAAGTCATTCTCTCTTTGTTTCTTTGTGTGAGCTAAAATTTTTGTCACTGGGGCATTGTGAGGTTGCCATACTTGTATTTCATTGCTGATTTTGTGTTGATGTGTTCTTGGACTCTCATTATCTGTGGAGGAGGGTGGGAGCTGGCCACACGTCTGGTCACCAGGGGAGTGTGGGGGAAAAGAAGGAATCATACCTTTCTTATTGCCTGTGTAAATCTGCTCTGCCAGACCTTCCTTTGTTGCCAAAGCTGCTCACAAGATGATATCGCTGCGTTCACAAGTCAGCCTCCCTCTCTCACTGTCCCAGCAAGCACTCAATCCACTTCTCTAAACCTTTCCTCTGAAGTTCAGGGTTCCAGGATTTTCATCTGTGTCTGTTTCATTTGGTCTCTTGTATCTTTATTGTAGTGCATTTGCCTAGTCTGCCACCGTGCCAGAAGTCCACCTCTCAGTGATTTTTGTTGCGCAAGGTAAAAAGGTGCGGAAAATGGTTTCTGTGTGTGTATACAAGAATATACAGTTGTATTTTGTGTGTTATTTGCTTTGTGTTGTGTGTTGCTTATGACATGTATATGTGTATGTGGGAGCACAGTGGTTCTGTAGGTATTTGATTTGTGAACCAAAAGGTCAGTGGTTCAAGGCAATTAGCCACTCCATGAAAGAAAGATGAGGCTTTCTACTCCCACAAAGATTAACAGCCTTGGAAACCCTATGAAGGGTCTATGAGTTAGAACCCACTTGACGGCACTTAACAATAAATATGTGTACATAGAGGTGTTCTATATATACGAGTAGGTTTCAAAAAATTCATGGAAAAATGAAATTGAAAGATAATGGAATTTTTCCATGGGCTTTTTGAAGCCTCCTTGTATGTGTTGTGCTGTGTGATGTCTGGTATATGTGTGTTGTGTGTGTTGTGTGTGTGTGTAGGGATCAGGGACTTAGAAGCTTGTGTATGTGGAGGTAGCACCTCTGGGATGGGAAAGAAGAGGTCCTTCACACCATGAGGCTGGGAGGACCCAGAGTTAGTACCTCAGCTACAGACTGCCCTGCCCTGGGATCCTGGAAAGGAGGGGCCCAGTAGTAACTGAATGTGCTTGGGCTCAGCCTGGTTCCCCATCAGTGCTGGAGTCTGAGTTCCTGGGTCTGTAGCACCTGCCTGGGCTGCAGCCATGAAGTCGTCATCTGAGGGACCCTGTGCCTCGTCCCTCCACACACACACACACACCTGGTGACTCTGGGCAGGGACCTCAGTTTTTTTCTCTGCAAAATGTGTCCAGCCAGCCTGCTGCCTACCTGATTGAGGAATGGAGAGGTCACTTCAGGGCCCAGGGCAGGTGGTACTGTCCAGGAAGGACCATGGGCACTTCTTCCCTGGACAGACTAGGCTGCCCTACGCCCCACTTGGCCCATCTGACAAAACTGCTTTCCCTAAAAACCCTTCTCCCTGGCTCTCTGGGGTCCTTCTCCTCACTCTCTATTTCAGGGAGATGTGACAAGTAGATGGCACTGATCTGGGCAGTGAGTCTGGGAGCTGAGGGAGGCTCTGGTACTGCAGCAGCCCCACACTGCGTCCTCCCACCACCTCTTCTGCCCCTTCATGGCCCTGTTCCCACACCTTAGACTGGGCAGACCAAGAGCTTCCTGAAGGAAGGAAGCAAACAGATTCACCTTGGATCCCTGCATGGCACAGAGACTGGTGTGAAGATGTAGGTTTTATAACTCTCTCTATCCTCCCAGAAGGATGGCTAGTCCTATGCCTGCTTTCTACTCCCAGTGACTCCATTGAAGCCCAGAGGATAACATCTTATCCGACTCCTCACCTGACATCTGGACCCTCCACATCTGGCCCACTCTTTGCTGTCACACACTGTCCGCTCCCAACACAGGCCGTCTTCCTCATGTCATTATCCCTCTCCCTTGTCTCTTGTTCTGCCTGACCACCGCCCTTTTTGAAAAGGGGGAGACAAATTCTCCCCACAATCCCCATCAGAATTGCCACTTTTCCTGGTGGCCGTGACTGCACTTTGCAGTGTGATCACCAGACCCGTGTCACCCAACGTGGGGCTAAGGACTCCCTGAGTGGGGGATAAGAATATGAGACCAGCACCAGCCAGGTCCCTTCACAGTCCCATCCCCAAGGAAAGCTCTGTGCAGGGCAGACAGCACATGGGGCTGCTTCTGCTGACAGTTTCCCCCCCAGAAATGCCACGTGCCCTCTCCCCGGGGAGGCGGTGTCTCCACAGTATGTGCATGCAAGTGTGTCCCTGGGTGCACTCACATTTGTGTGAGCCTCTATACAAGAGACTGCATCTTCACATTGGGGCCCTGAGCAGATCTCTCCCTACTCACCAGCTGTGTGACCTCAGACCAGTCTTTTTTAACCTTTCTGTGCCTCCATGTCCTCATCTGTGAAATGGGGACAATGATAGACTTTTCCCTCATAGGTCTGTTATGAAGATATTTAGCTATGTGTCTGCATCCATATAGATGCTGCTCACGTGTGTGTGGGCATGTTTGCAGGTGGGCTAGCATGCTGTGGGCGGTGCTTGGTGTGCCAGTCAGCTAGGTGTCTGTGGCACATATATACACAGAGTTTCATGCTTCTGAAGAGTGTGTGTGTGCACGCTTGTGGCCATGGTGTTTGGGGTCAGGTATGTGGCTATGGATAACCCTCTTTGGAGCCACCTCCATCCATGGCTGCAACTAAAGATGCCTGGAGGTGACACTGTGATAGGCACAGAAAGGCCTGGGGGCTCCTGGCACCCCTGTAGCAGCAGTCCTAGCTTGCACCTATATCAGGATAAGGGAGGTGCACAAAGCCCTCCACCCTGCCTGCCTGCAGCTCCGGCCCAGTCCCAGTCCCCGTCCCCACTAGCTGCACCCTTCTGGAGGCAGGGGGCGGTGTCTCTTGGAGTAGCTGCAGGGGCAGAGCTGTCCAGGTATAGGTGGGCTCACCTGCCCTGGGTCAGCTGGTTTGGGAGCCAGGCAGGCCCAGGTTAAATATTAGATCTGCTGCTTCTGTGAGCTTGTGTCTTCACTTTTAAAATAGGGCGACAACACCCTGGGTTGTTGGGAGGACAGCGTTCCACGATAAATGCTCACTCACTGGGAGCTGCAATGATTCTATGTTATATAATGATTATGCAATTATATAAGAATGAAAATTATATGTTACATAATAATGAAAGTAATCATTATTATTACAAGTCCAAGGGTCTGCACCTGCGGCAGAAGCCTAAGAAGTGGGCTGACAGCGTGACTGAGCACGTGAGGAGGTGGTACCTCTAGGGCATGTGTGAGGGATGCACGGGCCCTCACGCCCTGGTACGGGGCAGGGTAGGCTCTTCTGTGTGAGAAGCTGTGTGTGTGAGGGTGCTGGGACCCCCTCTAGGACAAAGGTGACGGGCGTGTGCTGAAGTGTCTGCATCCATCCTGGTTGTCCCTGAGCTCTTGCTGATGCTGAGCTGGCTGCTGGGCCTCTCTGAAGCCAAGTCTGCCCAGAATGCCCTCTTTAGGCTCCCCTAGGCCTTCTCCTTTGCCCTCTTGGCCTGTGATCTCAGCAGTGGACATCCGTGGGGAGCCTCTTCCACAAGCAGGGGCTGAGCTGGCTGCCATGACTGGCTTCCTGGAACGGCTGGGATCCTCAGAATCTCATTCTCTCAGGCCTGAGGCTGCCCTGTCTGGTTAGGTTGACACCGGCCATTCTTCTAGTGCTTGTCTGCCTTCTGCTGCCGCAGGGCCTGCAAGAAGACCCCTTTCACCTGGTCCAGGGTCTCGTGGTACATACGGAAGTCCTCCTCTTTGCCTCGCAAGGCACTGCCCAGGGCAGCCTTCAGCATTTCATTCTCCTCCACCTGGATGGCCAGCCTGGACCACACAGAGACAGGGCTCAGCATGGCCTGAGCAGCATGTGTGTGGTGTGTGTGTGTGTGTGGTGTGTATTGTGTGTGTATGTGTGTGTGTTGTGTGTTGTGTGTGTTGTGTGTGTGTGGTGTGTATTGTGTGTGCATGTGTGTGTGGTGTGTATTGTGTGTGTATGTGTGTGGTGTGGTGTGTATGTGGTGTGTGTGTGGTGTGTATTGTGTGTGGTGTGTATTGTGTATGTGTGTGTGTGTTTGTGTGTGTGTTTGCAGGCCCCTGGGATTGAGGCTTGCAGCATGGCTGTTCCTCAGGCTCAGGGTGTCTCCCTCAGAGGCCCTTAGTTGGGGAGCTTACCTGCATCCCTGGGCCTGGTACCAGCAGCTCTTTAAGGAGAGAATCGATTCCCAGAGGTTTCTTCTCCTTCCTTTCCCATCACTGCATTTGATCTTAAAAGGCTCAACTGAGGGAACTGGGTTCATGACTATAGGGCCTTCAGGGTTCTGCTGGATCCCTCTGCCCAACCTTCTGAATAAAGGGGACACCTCCACCCAGACACTTCACCCTTTCAGGACAAGAGGCGAGGGAGTACCTGGTAGTTAGCTCCTCCATCTGAGATTCCACAGGCACATCAGAAATTTGGGCGAAGGGCGGGTCCTTCCTGTGGCTTATGTTTGGGTTGTGCCGGGAGTTAGAGGCCAGCTGACCTGCAGGGATAGCAGCCACTTTGTGTGAGGCCAGCCCATGCTGACCCCCTCCATCCCCTCTCCCTACTCTCCCTCCATGTATTTGCTGTGTGTGTTCCCAGTGTTCCCACTGGTGGATCTCTCCTCCTGCTTCTCCTTTCACTGGGCATTTCCACTCCCTTCAAAGTGCAAGCCCAGGGTTCCTCCCTCCAGAAGTCTTTCCTGATGGCTGCTCTGGCTCTGACTCTGGCTTTGGCCTCAGCAACAGCCTTTGTTCTGCTTGCTTTGTGCCAAGGTGGTTTCTCATCTCACTGTCACCATCTTTATGCTTTGTAAGTTTCTGGTAATTCATTCCAACAAGAGAAACTCAGATCTAGGTCGCATCTGACACCCTCTCCCCACCAGCCAGCAGCTCCACACGAGGAAGCAGGGAATCTGGGCAGTCAGGGACCACAGAGCCACAGAGGGAGTGTGGCTGATGACATTAGGCTGAGATTCAGAGAAAGAAGACAGAGTCCAACTCATGGGAAACTCAGGCAGAATTACAGCATCAGGAAACCTCTGTGCTCAGAGGTGGGAGCTCACCTGGCATCAGCTCACCTGCTGCGTGGCCTCAGGTAACCCACCAACTCCTCTGAGCCCCAGTTTCCTTACCTTAGTTTTGCCTCTAGAGCCGTGTGAGACCTGAGAGGGTGAGTAAGGTCACACATGGACCTCAATACCTTGAGTCACTGGACCACCTTTTCAACCCCCCATGACTTCTCCCTGCCCTCAGCCTGCTCCAGCCTGGCTCATCCTCCAGCCAAACTGCCACTTGTTCTTCCCTGAGCCTGGGGTGTTCTCCCCTCAGGTATCTCTGCCCCCAGCTCTGCTCATATGTCAACTCCTCTGTGAGATCTTCATCAGCCACCCCATAAAACATATAGCTGTCTCCTCAGCACTCTGTGTCTCTCCTGCCTCAAGCACTAGCCACCCCTGGCCTTTCAAACCTTCTACGGTTTGACATAGATACTTATTGTCTGTCTTCTGCCCTGGAATGGAATGAATGGAATTCCAGATCCTGGTTTCCATATTTTACAGACTGGGGATTGCTATGCTCCCCAAATCAGGCAGTGTTATGTCCATGTCACTGACCAGTAGGTGACAGGGGCCATATGGAAACTTTCAGGCAGCTGCCTCTATTGTCCAGGCAAGACCAAAGTGGCATTCTTGCTGGAGTCCCCACACAATTGTGTGGTTGGGAGCCTGGCAGGAAGTGGGCCTGAAGCTTGTAGACACCACACTTCTGGTTGGGTCAGTAGGGTTGAGCCCCAGAGACTTTTCCAGCCTGAACTCCTAGAAGTTCTTGGAAGACCCTGTTGGTGGGAGAAGGTACGCAGGAAGCCCCTCTGTGACCCATTTCTGACACATCTTTCTGAAACATTCTGACCACATCTGGGCTGAGTGGGGAACACATGGGTCCAAGTTTTTCTTGGCTGGGAGCAGGTGGCACACCATTGAGGATGCTGGGAGGCAGTGTTCCTCAGCCCCAGAGCCTGGAGGGTGGTCAGTCACCAGGAGACAGGCCCAGCACCCCCACACTGGACGTTCTTTTCTCCCTGTTAACTTGTGATTCTGGGACTCCAGCACCCCGGCTCACCCCAGCCTGACGTGATGCTGACGGTGCTGGTCTGGAGACTGTGCCTTGAAAATTGCTGTGTTGAAGCAATAGACCTTTTAGATTAAGGCAACATTTCCTAGCTTCCCTCTGCAGCTGGGTGTGGCCACATGACAAGGATTTGGCCAATGGAATGAGAGCAAAACTGATACCAGCATCTTTAGGGCCATACCCCTTCCTGCAGCTGGGGGAGGAGCGGAAGTAGTCATCTTAGAACATGATACAGGAGTCTGGGTCCCAGAACCTGTGGAGAGCTCTGCTTAGTAGAACTGGACTCTTCTCCTGGCCCAGCCCCTGCTGCGTGGGCCTCCCAAGCAGATCAGTGTTGCCCCACGACCAACTTTGAGTAGAGTTGGCTCAGGACAGAGGGTTGAAAGCCGGGGCAGGGCTGGCAGTGGTGGTGGTAGCTGAAGGCAATCAGCAGAGGCACTGAAGCCTAAGGACTTGCAGGTGGGCTGGAGCTCTGGCTCTGACTAGGAGACCAGGGAGAGAGGAAGGCCAGGAGCTGGGGCAGAGAGATGGCCGCCTTGGTAGAGGAATCTGCTTCCCACATTCTCATCACTGAGGCCCAACAACAGTAGCAAGACCCTACCTGTCTTGTTCCTGGGGGATGTTTTCTGAGAGGCTGGCCTCCGCCTAGGCTCTAGGCGCATCTTCTCCAGTTGTTGCTCCAGCACCACCACGCGCTGCCGCTCCTCCTGCAGCTTCCTTTCAGACTCCAGAAGCTTGCTGTTGCTCTCCTCCAGCCTGGAACCAGACAGGAGTCGCTACCACAGCCTGGCAAGGTGGGTAAGTCTTACGTTGAGGGTGGTGGGAGCCAGTCTTAATTTTTATGGGAGTAACACGGGAACATGCAGTTTAAAATCATACCGTTCTCTCCAAGGTTTATGATGAAAAACTCCTTAGCCCTTCCTCACTTTCAACTCCAGCAACCACTTATGGCACTTTTAGCTATAAGTTTCTTTGACTGTTTACTGTCATACTTCGATAAATGCCTATACTGTTATGTTTTCTAAGGCTTAAACATCATCTTTTGACTTCCTGTCATGCAGCGAAAATGAGAATTCATTTTCTTACAGAACTCTCCCCCGAAAACAGAATCACCTTCCTCCTCCTCACTCATTGCAGTTAGATGACATTGTTAGTTGTTAAATCCATATTAGGCGGGGTATTTGTTTTCTATAGCTGTGGTAACAAGTTGCCACACGTATAGTGGCATGAAACAACGTGGATTTATCATCTCACTGTTCTGTAAGTCAGGAGTCTGGCATGCTCAGCTAGTTCCTTTGTTCCAGGTGCCACAAGGCTGAAATCAGAGTGTCAGCTCACCTGGGCTCCTAGCTGGAGGATTTGGGGGAGAATCTGTTGCCAGCTCATTCAGGCTGTCAGCAGAATTCTGCTTAAGGTAGTTGTAGAATTACGGTCCCAATTTCTGTGCAGTTGTCGGTCTGGGTAATTCTCAATTCTAAGGCCACCTGGCTGCCTTCATCTTCTAAGCCAGCAATTGCAAGTCCTTCTCTCAGCATTATCACTGTAGCTCCAGACAGAGACAACGCTCTGCTTTTATGGGCTCAACTGAATAGACTCAGTGCCAATGTTACGCTATGTTAAGGTCAACCCATCTGTCAGTTTGTCATACTGTGGTGGCTGGTGTGTTGCTGTGATGCTGGAAGCTATGCCACCGGTATTTTAAATACCAGCAGGGTCACCCATGGTGGACAGGTTTCAGATGAGCTTCCTCATAAGACAGACTGGGAAGAAGGAAAAGTGAACTACCGCTTAATGTGTAGCTACTAAAAATCTCATGAATAGAAGTGGAATGTTGTCAGATATATTGCCAGAAGATGAAAAATTATTAATAGCAGCAAAACATTGTCAGATACAGTCCTGGAAGAACAGCCCTTTAGGTTGGAAGGTGCTCAAAATACACCTGGGGAATGTAAAATTGAAGAAAAACAGCATCACATTCATCATCTAAAAGAACATTTCAAGCTCTATCTTGGAAGTACAATGCTGTCTGTAATAGGATAATATCCATACGTCCATAAGGAAGATCAGTTAACACCAGTTACTCACATTTATGCACCAGCCACTAAAGCCAGTGATGATGAAATGAAAGAATTCTACCAACTTCTTCATTCTGAAATTGATTAAACATGCAATCAAGATGCAATGATAATTACTGGTGACTGAAATATGAAGGTTGGAAATAAACAGGAGGTTTCAGTAGTTGAAAATATGGGCTTGGTAATAAAAACTATACTAGAGATCACATGATAAAAGTTTGTACAACCAATGACTTATTCACTTATACCTTTTTCCAACAACATAAAAGGACTTCACCAGATGAAATACACAGAAATCTAATTGACTACATCTGTCGGGTGAGATGGTAGAAAAGCTCAATATCATCAACCAAAACAAGGATAGGGGTAGACTGTGGAACAGACCATCAATTGCTCATATGCAAGTTGGGCTGAAGCTGAAGAAAATTAAAACAAGTCCATGAGAAAAAAACAATATGACCTTGAACATATCCCACCTGAATTCAAAGATCATCTCAAGAACAGATTTGATGTCTTAGATAATGACTGAAAACCAAAGAGTTGTGGGTTGACATCAAGAACATCATACAGGAAGACAGCAAAAGGTCATTAAAGACACAGGAAAAAAAGAAAAAACCAAAATGAATATCAACATTTCTCAAGCTGAAAGAACTGAAGGAAAAAACAATCAAGCCTTGATTTGAAATATTGAAGGATTCTCTAAGTAAAATATTGAATGATACAGAAAACATCAAAAGAAAATTGAAGGAATACACAGAGTCACTACACCAAAAAGACATGGTCACTGTTTAAGTATTTCAAGAGGTAGCATTTGATCAACAGCCAATGGTTCTTGAACTAGTAGCCTGCCAATCTTGTGATTAGTTAGCCTCTACAATCTGTGAGCCAGCAGCCTACCACTGTACCTACTTACCTGGGTCCTCAAGCCCTGCAGCTATATGAATCCAGAGAAGCCTCCAGCTTGATGGTGGACCATAGCCTTGGGACTTTTCAGCCTCTGCAATGGCATGAGTCATTTCCTTGAAGTAAAATCCCTCGCTCTCTCCATATATATATATAATGTTATATTATAATGTATATTTCCATTATATATTGTTCTTAACGTGCCGTGGAGTCGGTTCCAACTCCTAGTGACCCTGCACAGGGTTTCTGAGGCTGTAAATCTTTGCTGGAGCAGAAAGCCTCATCTTTTTCCCACTGAACAGCTAGTAGTTTCGAACTGCTGACTGTGAGATTAGCAGTCTGATTTGTAACCACTATGCTACCAGAGCTCTGGTATACATATCTATAAAGGAGCTCTGGTAGGATAGTGGTTGTGAATCGGGCTGCTAACCTTTTGGTCAGCAGTTGAAAACTACCAGCAGTTCCATGGGATAAAGATGAGGCTTTCTGCACCCGTAAGGTTTTTGTTTTTGTTTTTCAATGTTTTATTGTGAATTATGTGATAGTTTACATGGGAGAACATTAATTTTACATTCATCCTATCGTATATATATATTGTTTCATTGCCATGGTTACCATCCCCTCCATGCATCATCAACCAACCATAGAGTATACCTTGCAAGCCTGCCCCCACCCCCTCCGTCGTCAGCACACAGCCCCTCTCCCTCTCTGGATCTAAAGTCCCCAGCCATTCCATCTCTCCACGTCATCATTCCCGAAAAGTTTTACAGCCTCAGAAACCCCTATGCAGGGTCGCTATGAGTCAGAACCAACTCCACGGCACACCACCACCACATGTATATATTGTTGTTGTTGTGAAGTGCTGTTGAGTCCGTTCCAACCCATAGCAACCCTGTATAGGGTTTCTGAAGAGTGGCTGGTGAGCTTGAACCGCTAACCTTGTGGTTCAAATGACTTTGCAGTCTGGCGCATTAACCCACAGTGCCACGCCAGGACTCCATACCTATGTTAGGATAAGTATTGCTACAAAGTCGTCATTGTAGTTAAATGCTATTGAGTTGGTTCTGATTCATAGCGACCCAGTATAGGGTTTCTGAAGAGTGGCTGGTGAGTTTGAACCGCTTGGTTCTGGTTCAAACTGGTCTTGCTGTCCTGTGCTTATCCTACAGTGCCATGCCAACAGATATATTAAAATGTGAAGTTACTGTTTCTTGACATGTCCCCCATTTAGGTCTATATACTTCTGAAAGAGGTACTTCCATCTCTAATGTTTCTACAAAGAATTCTACACTCTAGAATTTACCCCATGTCAAACAGTAAATTTGGCATCCTCAAGGAACTCAAATGGGGTTCTATTAAATGCTGAGTTTTGAGAACAAAGAGAAGCCTGAAGGAACAGGATCAGGGCTGTGCAGTGGATAAGGTCAGGTTTTCCAACAAACTTCTCATAGGACAGTACCTGCTGTCTTGAAGAATGAGCTGGTGAATTGTGATGGAAAACAAAGTTCCTCAGCGTAACTTTCCTGGCCTTTTTCTCACCAATGTAGTATTTTCTTACACCTTCTCCATAATAAGTTCCCATGTTTCTCCTGTGTTGTTTGAGAAAATCTATCCAAATCAACCCATTAAAGTCTCCCAGACAGTCCCCTTAACTCTCGGAGCTTACTTCACTACCTTAACTTTAACTGACCCACCAGATCCCTGTGGAAGCAACTATTTTGATTGGATATTTTTATATAACTGAGATAACTTGTCTGCAGCTATCTATCTACTGACTGCAGAGACATATTTTTAAATGCTTTGTTTGGAAAAACTCTGTATATGTATGGGAAAAAAAAAAGCCAGTGGGACTGAAGGAAGAAGTCCAACTGCACTGAAGGCACTGACAAAAAACAAGGCTCCAGGAATTGACAGAACACAAATGGAAATGTTTCAACAAACCAGTGCAACACTGGAGGCACTCACTCATCAATACCAAGACATCTGGAAGACAACTACCAGGCCAACCAATTTGAAGAGATCCATATTTGTGCCTATTCCAATGAGAGGTGACCCTACAAAATGCAGAAATCATCAAACAATATCATTACTAATACACGCAAGTGAAATTTTGCTGAAGATAATTTAAAAAACGGTTGCAACAGTACATCAACATAGAACTGTCCAAAATACAAGCTAGATTCAGAAGAAGACATGGAAGTAGGGATGACAGATGCAACTTGAAAGCAGACAATACCAGAAAGATGTTTACTTGTGCTTTATTGACTATGCAAAGGCCTTCAACTGTGTAGATCATGACAAACAATGGATAACATTGTAAAGAATGGGAATTCCAGAACACATAGTTGTGCTCATAAAGAACGTGTACATAGACTAACAAACAGAACAAGGGATACTGAATGGTTTAAGGTATGTGCCAGGGATGTATCATTTCACCATATTTATTCAATCTATATGCTGAGCAAATAATTCAAGAAGGTAGATAATATAAAGGAGAACATGGCATCAGGATTGGAGAAAGACTCATTAACAACCTGCGATATGCAGATCATACAACCTTGCTTACTGAATGCGAAGATGACTTAAAATACTTACCGAAAAAGATCAAAGACCATAGCCTTCAGTATGGATTGCACCTCAATAGAAAGAAAACGAAAATCCTCACAACTAGACCAATAATTAATACAATGATAAACAGAGAAAAGATTGAAGTTGTCATAGACTTCATTTTACTTGAATCCACAATCAACACTTACGGAAGCAGCCATAATGAAATCAAACCACCCATTGCATTAGTCAAATTTGCTGCCCAAGACTTCTTTAAAGTGTTAAAGATGTCAGTTGAGAACTAAGGTGCACCTGACCCAAGCCATGGCATTTTCAATAGTCTCATACGGATGCGAATGTTGGGCAGTGAATAAGGAAGACCAGAGAAGAGATGATGCATTTAAATTATGGTGTTGGAGAAGAATGTTAAAAGTACCATGGACTGCCAGAAGAACAAACATATCTGTCTCGGAAAGAGTACAACCAGAATGCTCCTTGGGAGCCAGCATGGCAAGATTTTGTCTCTCATACTTCAGGCATGTTATCTGGAGGGACAAGGCCTTGGAGAAGGGCATCATGCTTGGTGAAGTGGAAGGCTAATAAAAGAGAGGAAGACCCTCAACAAGATGGATTGATATAGTGGACTAGGCAGTGTTTCATTAACTTGTGCATAAGGTCGCTATTAGTTGGAACTGATTTCATGATACCTAACAACAACAACAATATCTACAGGTATGGACAGATTCTCCAAGGACTGGTGAAAATGAGAACGTGCCACAAGCATACATATAGCAGTGTATCTTTTAGGTTAAAAATTCACTAAATAGCTTCTCTATGCCTACCTACTCATGTCTGTAAATGCCTGAACAAAGGTCGACAAGCATATACTCAGTACACAATGGGAGTGAGTTGGGCAGAAGGGAAAGACTTGGTGGCAGGATCCAAGTTAGACTTTAGCTTCACCTGTATTTGAAATGATAGCAAGGAGAACTCCAATCTTGTATTTGCATTTACTTTTCTAAAGTTTATAAAGACTAGGGGCACTGACTTTATGTGAGTTGCCAATTGGAGGCCATTGTGGGTTGAGATGTAGGCTCACTTATCTTTGGAAGGTGGCTAGAGTCATTGGACGTGACTGAGCAGTGTCCTTTGGAGCTGATGCCCTGAGCCCCATTGTTTAGCACCCCCAAAATCTGCCGCAGGTGGAGACTCACAGGGTTGCCAGATCCCATTTCTTACTGAGGCTGGGTGGGGGAGGAGAGTTAATCCTTTCCATCCATAAACTGGACTGTATTCACCAAGGCTCAGGCTGACCCTCAGGTCTCCTCCAGATGTAGCAAAGGAGCAGAAAAGAGAAGATTTAAACATTTCAGTGAATTCTCAATAATATTTGGAAAATATTGTAGAGGAGCTACTAGAGTGAGAAAGAACTCTTAGAGACACCATCAACAAGCATTTGTGAACTTAAATACTCATCAGAAATACTGAAAAATAAAATGGTCGTGGGTGGAAAGTAAATTAATGATCCTAAAGAAAAGCTGGGGGAATTATCCCAGAACATTGAGTAAAAATAATCAAAAAGTAGCAATCACTAGTGAGAAGACAAGAGCCACGGAGGACTGAATCAGAGAATATAATCTCTTACTCTAGTAAGAAAGGGAAACGTAGAAAAGACGCAAGAATGAGGAAATGAGAGAACTATAACACCGGGACTCCTTCACTTAGACACAGCTGATGACATATCTGAACTCCAAGTGAAAATTCTTTAGCAACAACCCAACTAACTTTTTTTGTTCCAGTATTTTCCATGAGTTAGGTACTGTGTTAAGACATTGCATGTGTATTATTTAATCTCTAAGCAACCAGGAGGAAACACTAATATTTAGAGTCAAAAAACCTGAACTTTAAAAAAGGTTGTCAAAGATGTAGCTGTGAAGAAGATATCAGGCCAAGATAGGTTCTCAAGAAAGTTCTAGCTAACCTCCCAGGAAGTGATCCTTCTTGTTGATCAGACAACATAGACAAAAGCGTCTCATGTATTTATATTTTCTTAAAAATCTGATTTCACATTCAGTGATAGATATATTGATGCATAACAAATTGCCATGAACTTGGTGGGTAAACAACAGCACAGCTTTATTGTCTCGCTGTTCCTGCAGGTCAGAAGTCAAAGCTTGGCTTAGCTGGATTTTCTGTTTAGGGGCTCACATGACTGAAATCACTAGCATCACAATGGGCAGCTATCTTCCATCTCATCTTTGGCTTGGAGTACTCTTTCAAGTTTATTCAGATAGTTGGCCGAGTTCATTTCCTTGTGGTTGTAGGACTGTGGCCCCTGTTTCCCTGCTGATTCCTGACTGGGAAGAGCTTCAGCTTCTAGAGCCCTCCCAGCATTTGCTACCATGTGGCTCGCCCCAGAGTTTGCTCCTTCCAGAGCAGCTAGAGACTGTCTCTGCTGCTTTGATTCTCTGACTTCTGTCTCTGACCTCTAGGTTCTTATCTGAAGAGCTCCTGTGATTAGGTTAAGGAGCCCTGATGGCACTGTAGGATAAGCATTGGACTGTGAACCATGAGGTCAGCTGTTTAAACCCCCCAGTAGCTCCGCGGGAGAAAGATGAAGCTGTCTGCTCCTGTAAAGATTTAGTCTCAGAATCTCCAAGTAGAGTCACTATGAGTCAGAATTGACATGATGGCAGTGGGCTTGGTGATTAGGTCAGGCCCACTCAGGTAATCTCCGTCTTGATTACCTCAAAGTGATCCGATTAATAACCTTGCATAGGGAAACCTGCGAGAGCCAGCACTCGACAAGACTTCATTCTATTTTTGAGTCTCGCAAGTTTTCCCTCTTTGACAGGATGCGGTCTTACCATCTTCCTCTCACATGTCTTAATGGGAAATATTTGACTTTTCCTTCTCTGATGGTTCTCCACTTTACAGGTTCTGGCTTTCATAGGTGTACTGTATACACCTGCAAAATCCCTTTGCCATGTAAATGAGTACAATCCTGAGAATGATATCCCCTCCTCTCCCACATTCTGCCCATACTCAAGAAGGATGTATATAAGACTTAAACACCAGGGAGAGGATATCTTGGTGGTCATCTTAGAATTCTGCCTAAAAGAAAGAACATAAAATGCAGTGGTGTTTTCTGAGGCTACCATGGCACAACACAGTTCTAGGAATACAAGGTTCATTCAATACTAGACCTAGAACACCCAACATTAGGATGGAAACCACATGGTGTCTTCAATAGATGTTGAAGAGGATTTGGTAAAAATCATTAGTCATTTCTGCTTAAAAACAAAACAAAACATCAAAGTAAAATAAAAATGGAAGGAAGCACCTTAACACAATGATATATTTAACAATCAGAAACCAATAATCCATCCGTAGAAAAATGGTAAATAAATAATAGTGGATTCACACAATAAACTATGTAACCATAAAAGAATCCATAGTGACAGGAAACAAATGCCTGCAAGATATTGCTTAAGCAATTCCGTAAGTAGAAGAGTATGCGTAATATATGATCAAATTAAAACATAACAAATTAAAAAAATTTAAATCCCGTAACTACCAAGTTCACTCTGATTCACAGTGACCCCACAGGATAGGGTAGAACTTTTCCACAGGATTTCCAAGACTGTAATCTCTGTGGAAGCAGACGGTCACATCTTCCTCCCGTGGAGCAGCTGGTAGGTTTGAACCGCTGACCTGCTGGGTAGCAGATGACCACTTAGGCACTGTGCCACCAGGGCTCCTTTTAAATTTAAAAACAGATCAATACTAATGCTAATATAATTCAATTGAAGAACTGAAAACAAAGCAGAATATGGAAGAATTATTGACAAGTTTATCTGTAGGGAGGGGCTTTCCTTTTCCTGCCGTGCATGTCAGTAATATTTATATAGTGTTTAACTTTGTAATTCAGGAAACTTGTAACCAGGGAAATAATAAAAGACACCACCAGCAAACACCATGTGAAATAGTAAAGGATTTTATCAATTCCTCCCAAAATGTGGGAACCACCTAACTTTTGACTTCTATTGTTCGTCCCCCATGTGTCTTCCCCTTCATGATCAACGTCACCATCACTATTTAGTTGCTCAGCTAGAATGCCTGAGGAGTAGCCCTGCCTCCTCTTCTTTCCTTACCTTTAGTTTCTAGTCCATCAGCATGCCCTACGGCTTTTCCTCCAAACACACCCCAAAGGCTGTTTCTCCCCATTCCTTCACTGTGGCCTGGTCAGAGGCTGCCCTCCCAGCCTGCTCTCTGAAGATGTCTGCCACTACTCCGGACCCCTCAGGTCCTTTGATATTTTCTTTTGATTCATCTTTGTCCACACGGATTTTTCTCTTCTTCAATTGCTAACTGCTTTAACTCTACAAGATCTTCATTTGCCAGTGGCTTTGAGTGCAATTCTAACATGATGTTCTTCAAAATCATGTGTCACTACCCTCACAAAATTCCATTTATGGGGAAAGATCTGCCCTTTTACTTCATAACTGATTTTCATTGTATTTAAAACTTTTCAAGAGTCTGACCAACTTGACCCAATGCCAATGTGAAGAATATTAAGTGGTCAGATCACTAGTGAATGCTTTCATGTTTGAAATGTTGCTTACGTGGATACTGTAATTGTTGGAATGCTGACATGATTACCTAGAAATCAATTTAATACATTGATACATGATTTTGACAAAGATAAACATACGTACTGTAAATATATTCATGTATATAGTAAAATAAAAGGTTATGAAAACTTCTTAGCCATAATCAAAAACCTCAAGGGAATGAGTGACTGGACTTGAGGGCTTAGGACCACAGTCTTCAGTGTTAACTAAGTAACTTGGCTTACAAAGCTCACAAAGACAAGGTTTACATCCTACTGTGGTGAGTAGTGACTGAGGTCTTAAAAGTGAGCGAAAATCCAACTAAGATGTAACTATTGGTCGCTCTCTGTCCAGAGGAAAGAAGGGTGAAGACAATCAGACTCAGGAAACAGTCCAAAGGACTACGGGATCACACTATAACCACAGCCTCTACTAGACAGGAGATCTAGAGGTGCCCGGCTACCATAACTGACCCCTCTGATTGGGACCATGGAAGGTCCTGGACAGAATGGGAGAAAAATGTAGACCAAAATTCAAAATCCTTTTTTAAAAAAGATCAAACTTACTGATAATAGGGAATAGTGGAACCCCCTAAGAATGTGGCCTTTAGATCCCCTTCACACCTGGAACTGAACCCATCCGTGGGGATGACGTTGCAGCCAAACAACAGACAGGTCTATAAAGTGATCAGAAACACCTGTGAGGGACAGATGTCTCAGAACAGTCAGCTGTCCAAGACCAAAGCAAAGCTCAGAAGGAATCAGTGCAGGGCAGGAAATAGGATGAATGTACACAGGAAACCCAGGGAGGAAGTGGGAAGACTGCTATTACATTGAGGGAATTTCAACTAATGTTGTCAAACAAAAATGTGTGAGAACTGTTGAATAGAAACTTAATTTTCTCTGTAAACCTTCTCCCAAACCACAATAATGACTCAAAAAAATAAACTATGCAATATTGTATAGTCTGTACAAAACGTTTAATACTATATACCAAACACCAGAACACACTGCCATTGATTTGATTCTAACTGATAGAGACTCTAGAGGACAGATTAGCACTGCTCCTCAGGGTTTCTGAGGCTGTAAATCTTTGCAGCCACCACTGGTCTGTCAGTTTGTCATACTGTGGTGGCTTGTGTGCTGCTGTGAGTCAAAATATGACCTTGAACAAATCTCACCTGGATTTAGAAATCATCTCAAAAACAGATTTGATGAATTAGACACTAAAGGCAGAAGACCAGAAGAGCTATGGGACAACATCAAGAACATCATTTAGGAAGAAAGCAAAAGGTCATTAAGAACACAAGAAAGAAAGAAAAGACCAAAATGGATGTCAGAAGAGACTCTGAAATCTGCTCTCCAGAGTGAGATGCTGAAGCAAAAGGAAGAAATGAAGCAGAAAAAGAGCTGAACAGCACATTTCAGAGGGCAGTTTGAGAAGACAAAATAAAATATTATAATGAAATGGGCAAAGATCTGGAGTTAGAAAACCAGAAGGGAAGAACACGCTCAGCATTGCTCAAGCTGAAAGAACTGAAGAAAAAATTCAAGCCTCAACTTGAAATATTGAAGGATTCTCTGGGCAAAATATTGGATGATGCAGAAAGTATCAAAAGAAGATGGAAAGACTACAGAGTCACTGTACCCAAAAGAAATGGTCCATGTTCAACCATTTAAAGAGGTAGCATATGAACAAGAATGAATGGTACTGAAGGTGGAAGTCTAAGGTGCACTGAAGGCATTGGCAAAGAACAAGGATCTGGGAATTGATGGAATACAAATTGAAATCTTTTAACAAACTGAAGTAGCACTGGAGGCACTCACTCATCTATGCCAAGAAATTTGGAAAGACAACTACCTGGCCAACTGACTGGAAGAGATCCATATTTGTGCCCATTCCAAAGAGTGGTGACCCACCAAAATGAGGAAATCATTGGACAATATCATTAACACCACTGCTGATGTCAGATGGATCTTGGCTGAATGCAGAGAATATCAGAAAGATGTTTTGTTGTTGTTGTTAGTGCAGAGTCAGTTCGGACTCATAGCAACCGTGTAAAGGGTTTCTGAAGAGTAGTAGCTGGTGAATTTGAACTGCCAATCTTGTGTTTCAAACAAATACAGCAGTTGATGGCTTATCTGCAGGATATATATAATAAAGCACGCTTGTGCTTTATTACTACGCAAAGGCTTTTGAATGTGTGGATCATGACAAAGTATGGACAACCTTGCAGAAAATGAGTATTCCTGAACACCTAATTGTACTTGGATAGAACCTGTACATAGACCAAGAGGCAGTAGTTTGAACAGAACCAGGGGACACTGAGTGGTTTGGAATCAGGAAAGGTGTTTGTCAGGGTTGTATTCTTTCACCATACTTATTCAATCTGTATGCTGATAAATAATTTAAAAAGTTGGATTATGTGAAGAAGAACATGGCATTAGGATTGGAGGAAGACTCAGTAAAAACCTACAATATGAAGATAATACAACATTGTTTGCTGAAAGGGAAGAGGACTCAAAATACATAACTGATGAAGATCAAAGACCACAGCCTTCAGTATGGGTTGCACCTTAATGTAAAGAAAACAAAATTCCTCATAACTGGACCAATCAATACAATCAAGATAAGTGGGGAAAAGATTGAAGTTGCCAAATGCTTCATTTTACTTGGATCAACCATCAACATTCATGGAAGCAGAAGTCAAGAAATCAAGGGACATATTGCATTTGGCAAATCTGCTACACAAGACCCTTTAAAGTGTTCAAGAGCAAAGATGTCAATTTCAAGTGTAAGGTCTGACGCAAATCCATGGCATAGTCAATAACTTCATATTCATGCCAAAGTTGGACAATGAATAAGGAAGACTGTAGAAGAATTGGTGCATGAGAGTTATGGTGTTGGAGGAGAATATTAAAAGTACCATGGACTGCCAGAAAATCAAGCAGATCTGTGTTGGAAGAAGTACAACCAGAATGCTCCTTAGAAGCCAGGAGGGCCAGACTTTGTCTCTCATACTTCAGACATGTTATCAGGAGAGACCAGTTCCTGGATAAAGACATTGTGCTTGGTAAAGTGGAGGGTCAGCATAAAAGAGGAAGACCCCTAACGAGATGGATGGACACAGTGGCAGCAGCAGTGGGCCGAAGTACTGCAATGATGGTAAGACTGGTGCAGGACCAGGCAGTGTTTCATGCTATTGTGCATTAAGTCGCTATGAGTCGGTACTGACTCAATGGCACCTAACAACAACACATCTTTACGGAAGCAGACTGCCTCCTCTTTCTCCTGAAGAGGGGCTGATAGGTTTGATTCTCCAACCTTTACGTTAGCAGCCCAAGGCTTTACCCATTGTGCCAGCAGGGCTCCAATACCATATACATACATTGTATACAATAGTATATATTGTTGTTCAGTGCTGTCGAGTTGGTTCCAACTCATAGTGACTGTGTTTAGGGTTTCTGAGGAGCAGCCGGTAAGCTTGAACCAGTGAGCTTGAACCGCTAACCTTGCTGCTCAAACTGACTTTGCAGTCCAGCACATTAACCTGCAGTGCCACACCAGGACATAGTGTTTTCATAAATAAAGCAAAAAATAGAAACAACTCACTAAAAATGTACACTGGCATTAATTAGCATTTAACAAAAAAGAACATGTAAAAGTCTATGAACATGTTAAAAATATGTTCATCCTCTTTTGACCATACAAAGCACATTGAAACAACAAGATATCCATTTTCCTTTATTAGTATGGCAAAAATATTAAAGACTGATAAATATAAATGAGGTTACAAGGAAATGGTCAGTAGTTCACAGTAATGGTGGGACGTAAATGGATTCATTTTAAAAGGGCAATGTGCCATATGACGGGCATTTGAAATGTGTATAATCGTTAATTCATCAATTCCACTTTAAAGAATGGATGATGACACAGAAATACTCTCACAGAACTGTAAAGTTGTGTTTAGTGTGAGCCCATTTTTAAATAATATATGCGGATGTCATATGTGGGTGTGTGTATAATTGATGTACAAGAAAAAAAAAAGGATAACAGTTCTTAATCTCTGAATAACGAACAACTGGGGACTGAAAAAGGAAGCTTTTCTTTTTTGCCATAAGCAAGTATTACATTTGTAATAGAAAAACCAATAAATCTTCTAATAGCACAAGGCAGGGATTTTAAAGTCAACGGGAGAGCCAAAAACCAAACCAAGCCCACTGACATCAACTCAATTCTGACTTATAGTGACCCGATGTTGTTGTTGTCATGTGCCGTGGAGTTGGTTCCAACTCATAGCTACCCTATACAGGGTTTCCGAGGCTGTAAACCTTTACGGGAGTAGAAAAACTCATCTTTCTCCCACGGAACAGCTGGTAGTTTCAAACTGCTGACCTTGCAGTTCGCAGCCAGATTCATAACCACTACACTACCAAATGTTGTTGTTGTTGTTAAGTGCCTTCGAGTCGGGTCCGACCCATAGCGACCCTGTACGGGGTTTCCGAGGGTGTAAATCTTTACGGGAGTAGAAAGCCTCATCTTTCTCCCGCGGAGCAGCTGGTAGTTTCAAACCACTGACCTTAAGGTTCGCAGCCTGATTCGTAACCACTACGCTACCAGAGCTCCTTACACTACCAAATAGGACAGAGTAAAAGTGCTTCTTAGGATTTCCAAGACTTTTAAGTGTGGGAGCAGAAGACTCAGGTTCCTATAAAGCTGAAGTGAGTTTTCTGCATACCTCTAAAGAATGCCGCATTACAACAGGAAGATTCGAAACTACACATGCAGCAGCCTCGGGAAATGGTAAGGAAGCTTGCAGCATACCAGCGGCTTAAGTGGAGGAAAATAAAAAGCCACTCATGAGAACATGAAGTCCAAGGTCAGCACTCTTATGTTCAGGAAATCTTAAGCCAATAAATTAACACAAAGTACTGATTAGAGACCATTGAGCCCCTGAAGGCTCCACAGAAACAAATGCAGAACCACTCTGTAGGATGACTTCACTATGAGTTGGAACTGACTCAATGGCACTGACAACAACAATTAAGTTTAAAATTACTAAAAAGACAAAAACAAAACAAAAAAAACCCTTAATGAAAGAATGAATGCTATCAGAAAGAGAACAGGAGGCTTACATTAGATATGAACTATAGTTATTAAAAGAGATTTCATGACTGATGGAGTGGAATAGAAGAGACTTAAGGAAGCCAGGACACAGGTTTGAAGATATCATCCAGAATTCAGCCCATAATGTTTAGAGGAATTAAGAACTGCAGTGCAAAGAATAAGAAGATCTTAAAAAGAAAAGAGAAAATGAGTGGATATTATCTGTGACTGAAGCCATTGGACAGAAAAAATCATACTAATTACCACTAAACATATCGTAGAGAAACTTAAAAACCACAAAGAAAGCATCTGAAAAAGAAATCCAGAGAGAAAGAACATGATTTGACAAAGGAATGATAACCAATCTGACAGAGATTTCTTCTTAGCATTCAAACCAGCAATCCCCCTGCCGCTGAGCAGAGTCTCACTCACAGTGACCCTACAGGAGAGAGCTTAACAGGGTTTCTGAGGCTGTAAATCTTTATGGAAGCAGACTGGTTCATCTTTCTCCCACAGAGCAGCAGGCATATCTGAACCACTGACCGTTTGGTTAGCAATTCACCACTTAACCCACCATGCCACCAGCACTCCCTTCTTAGAAACCCCAAATCCACTGTCATCAAGTCAATTCCAACTCACAGCAACTCTGGATACAGTTTCTGAGGCTGTAAATCTCTACAGGCGCAGAAAGCCCCGAAAAAGAGGGTCTCAAAGTGCTGGGGAAAAATGATCTGAAGACATTGAAAAATAAACAAAGACATTGAAAAATAAACAAAGATCATTTCTAACCCTCCAGGGAAACTACAGGCTGTACTACAGTAAGAAGGGTTCAGAAGGGTGAGATTCAAGAAGCAACTTTGAGTGAAGAAATTTTTAAACATTAAATTTCAGTCACTAAATGATACCTGAAGAAACTATTGAATTGATGTATATACTATACTCTCAGCAATTCACAACAAAATAAATCAAATTATATTTCAAGAAAGAAAGAAAAGTGAAAACTAAACTTCTTTTAATAAATTAATTTGGATGGTTTAATTTCAGGGCATTTAAAAAAGAATGTGAGAGATAAATATTAGGAAATGGAAGATCAAGTGGGATAATCTGAATTAAAACATTCTAAGAACTCTGATAGCGTAGTGGTTACGAATTGGGCTGCTAATCTCAAGGTCAGCAGTTTGAAACTACCAGCGGTTCCATGGGAGAACAATGAGGTTCTCTGCTCCCATAAAGATTTACAACCTCAGAAACCCTATGCAGGGTCACTATACTGGGATTTAAAATACTGGTGGCATAGCTTCCAGTCTCCCAGCAACACACAAGCTGCCACAGTAGAACAAACTGACAGGTAAGTGGTGGATTAAGGGGTGTATTGTTGTTAAGTGCTATTGAGTTGGTTCCGACTCGTAGCTACCCTGTAGAGTGTTTCTGAGGCTGTAAATCTTTGTGAGAGCAGAAAGCCTTAACTTTCTCCCAAGGAGCAGCTGGTGGACTCAAACTGCTCACCTTGTGGTTTTCAGTCCAGTGATTATCCTACAGAGCCACCACACTCCTTCCAGTATTCATGCTCTTGTGTAGTTCTCACCCATAATGACTGGGATAAGCAATGGGAGAGTAGCAGTGCCGTTACTACTCTTGGCCGCTCCATTGTGGAACCCCCCTACCACACTATAGGGAAGTACAGGTCATCCTGCTGGAGCACTAGGACTGGAAATTGGGTGAGCCAAGTGAAGCAGCCACCCTCTGGTCTGTGCCTGCCTCGTCCTAATCCTGGTCTTGCACAGAAAGGCCCTGCAAGATACATCATGGAGAGAGAGCCCTGTGGAGGGGAACTGAGGCACACAGGTTGAGCATCCAGCTGAATGGGGTCAATTCAGAGACTCCAGTTGACATCAAGTGGGGCTGAAAAATAATCCAGTCAGTCCACAGAATCATTAGAAAGAAATTCCAGTGCCTTTGAAGCCACTACATATGGGATAGTTTTTATTAAGCTGCAAGAGATAACTGAGGCATCTTAGTTCATACACACACACACACACACACACACACACAAACTCATGTGCAACTCAAGGTAAACAGGAAAGAAAGCCTGAATTGAGAATGTTTCTGCCATCTGACAGACTAGAGACTCTTACTGTACATTAAGCGTAATTATAGAAAAAACAATATTACTCTTCTCACATGCTTAAACTTGTCTAAAATTTACATCTTCTCCATGAACTACCATAACAAGACAAAATTAAGCTGACCGTTTCTCACTGCTTAGGTAGTGGGCAGACAGTGACTTTGCCTTCCCAGCACCTTTACCCTTACTTTGGTAACGTATCCCACTTCCTCATAGGGAAATGACCTCTCCTCCATCCTGTGGTCACTTGGGGGCACTGCAGTCAGGGGCCCAGCTTGCTCCTCGCAGTATGTGAGCAACTCAGGGCCAGCTAGAACTTCTCTCCCAGGACCCACCCACACGAGAATCCGAAGTCATCCAGCCTGCCCTATGCCAGTGGTTCAGAAAAGACGGTCCCAGGGTTTCTGCTACGAAGTTCCTTGGACCATCTTGGGCTCCTCTGCACCTCAGTGTTTGCCAGCTACGCAGTACCTTCTAAAAAACTTTTCTCTAGATTCAGTAAGAATTGGTTTCTGTTGTCTGACAACAAAGAGCTCTCACTGATACAGGACATGGGCAGCTACGGCAGAGATTCACTGCTGTTCTTTGTACTTTTCAGTGTGGAGGTCACATGGTTGGACCACGTATTGGCCTGGGCAGCCGCAATTCTTGCCAAAATGGTCACTTGAGGGAGAAGTACTGATTTATCTGAATGGAAGTCTGTCAACAACGCTTTGAAGAACACTATGCTGCTGGGTCCACTGTCTTGGCCCCCTCCCCAGAGAAGTCTTAGTGCCCCAGTCTGTAAGCAGCTCTCTTGTTCTTTGTAAATTCCAGACTTAAGTCTAGCCTGTCTTCTTCCCACCAACTCTTCACCACCACCCAGAAGAGTGGTGTTGATCCTAGATTTTCATTATTGGGGGATTTAATTACTCCAGAATCTCTTGTTGAGATGGCCACTTCATGTCCACATGCCATGAGACAGTCCCATTTGTGCACTGTCCCCAAGATTGTGATGCACTTAGGAGAGGGTACATGACTCATGGCCGGGAATGCCCTAGACCAAGCCGGAGGAAGTCAAGCTATTAGGTGGGGTGGACCCAGAGTGGGGTGAGGCCTGGCCCCAGGCCAAGGGGGGTGCCTTTGTGCCAGGCTGTCCACCCCAACCCCATGCAAGCCCATGAGAGAGTGGCCCCAGGTGCCAAGTGTTACCGTTTCTGTAGGACAGTGACAAACTCAGTGAGCCGGTCGCGCTCCACCTCGGCGGCCTGCCAGAGGGCCTTAAACTCTGTTGCCTGTGTCTGCCAGCTTTTTTGTTCTGGGGTCTCCAAGAACCTGGGAACAGGGGTAGTGGACAGAGGGCAGAGGTCATCTGAAGGGTGGCTTGAAGACGCCTGTAGCCATAAAGGGTACTGGAAGGACATTCAGGGGCCCTCAGAGACAGCCAGAGAGAAAGATGCCAATCCAGTCCCTCCTGCTCTGGCTTCCTCCAGCGTTAAGTGCCTAAAGCTACACTTAGTGGGCTCCTAAGCCAGACACTGAGGGCTAGAGCTGCCTGGGCACCTCTGGACATTCCATCTCCATAGGGGCATGGGATTCTGACTCTAGGGCCCTGGATGTGCCCTGGGTACCCTGTGCGACCTCTGGTTATCATGCCCAATACTAGGTGGACACAGTCTCTGTCTTCCTGTCAGCCTGTCCTAGTCCTCCTTTTGTCTGTTGCTTGGCCTGAAGCTCAGTTCATGTTCCCAGAGCCTGGACACCTTGGCCTTGTGATTTGGTCAGTCTTCTCCAGCCCTGACCCAGCCTATCACTGCGTCTCCTCTCAACCCTAGGTCTGCCTCCCAGCCCCATCTGCTGTCTGGTCCAGGACTCATGTATGAGTCACACACAAGCTGCTCTTGGCCTTGTCCTGCCCCTTTCCTGGTGAGAGCCTGGGTTTGCTCTTCCAGCATGAAAGGACATAAGATGGGTGGGCCAAGGGCTGGGATGGGACATGCGACCTTGGACAGATATCTTTCCTTCTCTGAGCACTGAGGGGCTGGTTGAGATGGGCTTGAGGACTGTAGACTCTTCCAATCTCTGAATCCTAACTTGGCTCAAAGGCCTTGTAGTTCTAAATGTCATCACCTGGAAGCTGTTAGAAATGCAGACTCCCAGGCTCCGGTGCAGAACTGCTGAAGCAGGGACTGCGTTTACATGAGATGTCAGGTGATTTGGGTGTACAATGCAGTATGAAAAGCTGCTCCAAGTCACCTCTGTTGATTCTTAAATGGGCGGAGAGGGAGCAGGGAGAGGGGTTCAGACCATGCAGCCCTGAGACACACTGTGGGATCTGTCCTGTGAGCTCTGTCCCACCATGGAGGGATGGGAATTGGAAGCTCCTGTGGACAGGACAAGACCTGCACAGAGAGTCAGTTCAGTGAAGGAGCAAGCCGGCTCCTGCTGTCCATGTGGAGTGCACGGGTCACAGTCACCTAAACCTGGAAGGGAACTTGAGGGGTCACCTTGTCCATCCCTCTGCTCTTACTGCTGGAGAATGGGTCCCCTTGGGACTGCTCCCTCTCCCTATGGGTAACATAAGACCTCCCACGCTCAGGGCTGTGACATGCGCCCTTGTCGCTTAGAGCCAACCTACTTTCTGCCAAGTACTCTGAGACTCCTTGTGACCTACAGGGCTGACTTTGGCCCCATGGTCCCTGAGCTGCAAGTGCCAGGCCACAATACTGTAGGCACTGCTTGGGAGATAGCAGCCCAGAGAGAAACCTACTTGTCTAGAGTCACACAGCAAGTCCAAGGCGGGACTGAGGCTGACAGAGGTCAGAGGCAGGACAAAGTCACCCTTTGTCTGTGAGCTGGCAGGGGGAACAAAGGGCCCATTGAAGCCCTAAGGCTTGATTTTATCAACAAAAAAAAAGGACCTAAGAGCTGAGGGGCTATCCGTGGCTTTAAGTGGGAACCATATGACTGAACCTCTCCCCCCAGGGGACTGATTCTCAATGGGCAAGAAAAGGCAAGGGAAGGTGCTGGCAGTCAGACCCTGGAAGATTCCTTGTGCTGACTCTCTGGTCCTAGGAAGGTTCACTGCTCTGTGAGTCTAATCCTGAGACCTGCTTACTTTATCGCCTGAGACGAGAAACTGGACCTCCTAGATCCTCCATGTTCTTATGTAATCTTGGAAGAGTCCCTGGGCTTTCTGTGGCCTCAGTTTCCCTTCTTTTTAAATGTTGGCTGAGTAATCAAGGGTGGGAAGGTCCATGAGGGTCCAAGGGCTCTGGGTTCCATACCTGGGTGAGGCCCCGTGAGGACTCGGCAGTGAGGGCCGTGTGAGAGCAGATTCCACCAGTGTGTGGCCCAGGCAGGTCACGGAGCTGTGTGAAGATGGAAGGGGCTCATCACTGTGGGGAGGCAGGCTGGGCCCCACTGGGCCTCACCTCTGCACGTGCTCAGCTGAGAGGGGAGCAGGGATCCTGGCAGTCTGAGGAGGTGGCCAGCCCTGGCCCTCGCAGCAGCCCTGGCTGGGCAGTCTGTGGATTTGCAGCCCTTTCCAGAGCTCCTGCTTGCTCAGAATGAGACAGAACCAGGAGACAACCGAGCCTCAGACAATCAAATACAGGTCTCTCCCAGATTCCTAGGAGCTGATGTGTTTTGAGAGCAGCTCGGAGTGGATATTAAAGGGAGCTGTGATCCACATGCGCTCCTCGTCTCTGGGCCTCAGTGGATCCCCCCTGCAGATGGGGCGCTAATGTCATAGGAGAGACACACATATTGGAAGACCAGCTCTGCAGTTATCTTACAAACTGCTTCTGTGGCTGCCCACCAAAGACAGTAGCAAACAGTCTCTCTCCTGAGGAATTAATCTTCACTCTCCAACCCCACCATCCCTGGTTTTTTCTTACCGCGAAGATCCAAGCCTGCCAACATGATCGCCTGTTGAGGCTGGGGACTTGGTCAGGCCTGTGTCCTCTGGGATCCTGGAAGTGTGGCTGACATCAGGCCCACTGGATCCCTCACCTGTGCCTTTATTCCGGAGATACTGCAGGTGATAGACAAAGGTTTGATTCTTGAGGCTTTGGCTCAGAGGTCTGGAGAAGGCAGGAGAGGCTTGGCTTGATTTTGGTTCTTTCAGGGAGTATGAAAGAGGCTTCTTTGTAAGAAAGAAAAACAAAGTCTGTTTGGTGGAGGCACTGCTTGCATGATAATGACATCTAATAATGCCTTTCTTCAGAAAGGGAGCTGCATGGTGTGCGGAGAGAAGCTGAGCCCGGAAGTGGTTCTCGTTCAGGCCCCAAAAAGAGGTGTGCAGCACCCTCCCAGACAGGCTATCTCTTGTAGTGACCCACTCTCTGCAGCCCCACCCACACGCCGTGAATGTAAGCTAGGACCACTTGAGGCACCAGGAGCGGAGCGGGAGAGATTGGTAGGGCCTCAGCCAGGGTCAGTAGGCTTGGGTGGAAGCTGAGCTTCCTGGGACCCCTCCCTGAGCCACACCCCTCCCAGGAATCTTCTGGATATGTGATATGACCTGACTGAAGAAGAAACATTAGAGGACCCCTAGCAGATGGTGGATCTTCTCCCTAAACCACCTGAGATGACCCACAGTGTATGCTAACTCATCTGGTTGGTAGTGCTTGGCCAACTGGCTGGTGACCCCTGAGGCAAGGAGGAGTCCTTTCTAGAGCAGGGAGAGTGGAGGAGGTGGAGGTCCTGGCATGTCCCTGTGTGCCCCTCAGACGTCACTCCCCAGTGAGCCTGAACTGGAGGCAGGGCGAGGACTACATGCTGATGCCCTCCTCAGTGCACACAGGACTGTCCCCCTGCCACAGGGCTTCAGGTAATCCCCACCACAGGCAATCAATCCTCTGGCCCCAGGCTGTCCCAGTCCTCAGAGATAGCCACGTAGGCCAACCACCCCCTCCTGAGTCTGGGACAAGCATCTCCTGGGCTCCCACACCTCTGAGCGGACTACAGGGAAAGGCTGCTCTGTGACACACTTGAAACCAGTCACCTTCCCTGGAGCAAGAGGCCATCAGGCTCCTCCTCCACCAAGGGAATCCTTCCCATTGACACCCTCCCCAGCCCTCCAGCACCAGCATAGGAAGGAGCCACAGTGAGTCTAAGATGCCTGACTGACTCCATGCAGCCCCAAGCTGTGCCTTCAAATCAGCTGCCAAGGCAGACTAACCGGTGGTCACCCTTAGCAAGCCCAGATTGAGCATGAGCCATGGCCTCTCTGGACAATATGACCACAGTGTGACACAGGTGTGGCTTGGAGAAACACAGGGAGTTAGGAGAGGACCCAGAAGGCACACATAACACAGAATGTGGTCCTGGGAGCTTCCTGGAGGAGCCCTAAAGGCCGAGGGGCAGCTGAGGCTGTGTGCTAAGAGAGCCCATGTGGTCCAGAGTGGAAGGAGAAGGAAGGCATGCAGAGGACATGTAGGAGTGGTGGTACCCTGAAAGCTGGATGAAGAAGCTTGTCATCCTGCTGCTGGGAATGTGATGTAATGGCCGGAGCTGTAGCCATCATCTTGGATCATGAGGATGAGGGCCACAGCCGGGGATGGCAGCCAGGGAGCTGGAAGGAGCCCGAATCCTTGAGGAACTGGGAGGCAGAGGATCATGGCGAGGCATGAACAGGTTTTAAGCAGAGCAGGGACACAGTAGGGCTTGTATTTAGAAAGGAAAGGTGTGTGTAGAGTGGGCCTGGAGGCCAGATGGAAGCAGGTCGGATATGGTGTAGCCTGAGCCAAGTCAGGGAGAGAAAGAAGCGAAAAGAGCTTTTGGTAGACGTCGGATGGGTTTGCCGGGGCTGAAAATGGGTTCTGGGCCAGTGCCCTCCTCACCTGCATGCTGAGTTGCCCGATCTCCAACTCCAGTTGCTGCACCTTTGCCTCCCGCTCAGCTACCATGGCTCGCAGCTGGGCGACGAGACTGCTGCTCCGCTGAGCCTCACTGCTGAGCTGCTGGTCCAGGCGGTGATGGGATGCTCGTGTCTTTTCCTCCTGTAGACTCAGGCTGCCCAGGATCTCCTGTAGCTGCTTCAGCTGGTCCTGAGGAGTCAGGTGAAGGCAGGTGTGGGTTAGTCAGGGTGTCTGGGAAAGGAGGACAAGGACAGGCTCCCTCCTTTCACCTCCAGTGCCCAGTTACTAGACAGTGGCATGCTGACTCTTCCCTTGAGAAATGGAGGAACCTTTTTCTTGCCTGCCCTTGGAGCTCAGAAGGTTCTCACCAGACCCCCGGGGACCATGCTTTCCTTCTCTTTGTCTCAACTTCTTTCTCTCTGAGATTGGGACCATGGGGAACATCCAAGGACAGTGGGAGACAGCTCACTTCAGTTGGTGGGGGAGAGAGTTGTGTGATAAGAAACCCTGATCTCACTTTGCTGGGAGACCACCAGGGAGGCTGTACCTGGACCTCTTACAGGGATCTTTAGGTTTGAGGTTTCAGCACCTGACTGGGGCCCACCGTCTCAAGATGCCTCCAAGGAGACTCCTTGGGCAGAAACTTCCTGAAGCAACATGTCAGTGATTTGGGCCTGGTGGGCTGTTGTCCCTGTCTCACAGATGAGGAACCTGAGGGCCAGAGAACCTGAGGGACCAGAACTAGTGAATGGCAGTTGTATGCCACCTTCAGTAACAAGAATGGGGTGGGGGGCACACAGAGACTGGCAGAAGACACTGCCTCACACCTTTAGTTTTAGAATTGGGTAGCTGAGATCAAGAGGAAATGCAAATGGCACAGGGTCACATGGTGAGGTTACAGGCAGAGCCAGAACTACAGGTCTCATCTCATAAAATTGTTATTGACTAAGGTGGGTGCCTGAGTCAGCACTGGGGCTCAAACATCCCAGCTGAGGCAGGCATGGCACCCCTGGGCTGGAGTTGTGGGTACCACAAGGAATTTAGACATCAAGGGACAGATGCTTAGGCTGTAGGCTCAAAGAAGCAGGGTGGCCTTGCTAACTGAGGAGGGATCTTTTAGTTTGTATTGTGAATTGAGTGATAGTTTACATGGGAGAATATCAGCTTTACATCATCATTTCTGCAATGATTACAGTCTCCTCCAAGCATCATCATTCAACAGTATTTGCTTCTATTCCCTCTGTTTTTTGGGGGGAGGGGGAGGAAATACTCAGGAATATAGAATAATTTAAACAACCAAAGGGCACATTCTGCAAGACTGCCTCCAGGCCACCAGCACACAGCCTTTCTCTTTCCATGAGTCTAGAACCCTCAACTGCTCTTTCTCCATGTCCCCATCTCTGCCTCCATCTCTGGTTTCACTGCTTCTCTGGAGAAGGTCCTGCATTCCGCTCATGCTGTTTTCCCTTGATGGCCCTAGGGTCTTCTGTTTCTGGACTGTAAAATTAACTCTTCCCCCATTTATGTTACAAAACTTCTACCTTTACAATTGTGACAGTTGCAATTAGTCATGATAACAGTTACTCACTATTGACTCATAAGAATCTTATCCCCATCTCTTTTAACCAGATCCATCTAGATAAGGTGAAAACTATTCAGTGGGGACTCGTATCTTCCTTCCCCCTCCCCCACTCTTAAAGTCTCTCTTGAAAACTTGTAAGCCAGTCACTTCGTGCCTTTATCACCCCCTCATTTTAGGTAGCCAATTACTAAGTTGCCCCTCCCTTTCTACCCTGTGTACAGAAGGGATAAGATCAATGCTTGATGTGAACACTCCTTCCTTCTCAGTTGGTATTTTGAGTTACTACATCCATAAGTATAGGCCCAGTTCATCAAATTGTAGCAATTTACACTTGGCTTCCTTTATCAAAAAAAAAATTTTTTTTTATTTTTATTTTTTATCTTCCTCTATTTGAGTTCTGATTATCGAGCCATCAAGGCTAGGTCAGATAGGTACTATCTGCAAGTTTGAGTGTTCTTGTGCATCCCCCTCACTTCATATCAGCTGGATGCTTCACTCTGAACTCTAGCCCCTGAGGAGGGATTTTACAGTTAGATAAACCAGGTGTGAACCCAGCTGAGGTGCCTTGTATAAATCCTCTAACTTAGCTTCCCCTCTGTGAAACGGGATTATACCAGATGACCAATAGGTTGTCATGGGCTTGCCCAGTGCCCAAAAGAAACACTGCTATCACACAATTTGTACTGGCCCCTCAGCTGTTCCTTCTGTTCCTTGATGTTAAACAACCCAGGTGGAATCCCATCCCTTTCCTCCATACACATTTTTTTCTTCACTGGGGTTTGTAGTCAGCCTTCCAGCCTCTATATGTGCCGGGCAGCCTCTCTGACTGCTTCCGTCCCTGGACAGTGTTTTGGGGCTGGAACCCATCTGGAAGCAATAGGCTTATAGGTTAGGTAGGCGGCATTTGGAGGCAAGTTAGCCCCATCTGGTGGGAGCCTTCTGAGTGGGGATGGGGACATCCTTTTGGGACAGGGCCCTGGCTCTTGCCCTGCCTAAGTGGCTGGCCATACCATAAGGGCATCGATAAGCTCATCATCGTGCCTGCCCTTCTCCACCAGGGTGCCCATCTGGTTCCTCAGGGTCTTCACTTCGTTAGACAGCACCTTGTTCCGAGACTTCACGCCGTCAAACTTCTTTTTCAGTTCTTCCAGCTCTCGTTGGAGGGCGTCTCGCTCACTCGCAAGTTTCTGTAACCAGGACGTGCAACCATGGGCAGCAGGGCTTAGAGAAACTATGACCACCTCTAGTCCCTGACTCAGTCACTGGGGAGGCCCAGTAGACTCCCCAAGTAGCACTTCCAGCCCAGGACTCTCAGGGTTGTCTGGCAGGCCTGCAGCCTCCTTCCCGTGCCCTGGCACATAGCAGACATCACTAATAGATGGCAGCATTCTGCTCCACAGTCTGAGGACACAGGCTCCCAGGCAGCTGCCCCTGCTCTGTCAGAGATGGGACAGGAGAGGAGAGCCACTGGACAGTTCCAGGTGTGTCCTCCAGAGATCATGACTGTTCCCACCCTCTGCCACTACCTGAGCTGGGGAAAGAGAGAAGCTTTGGGTCCCGCCAAAGTGTCTCCCCCAACCAACAGTTAGAATGGAAGGAAGGTTCCACTAGCCACCCCATTCTCTCATGCCCTCCACATAAATCCAGGACATTCCCTAGATTCTGCCTTGCCTTAGTCAGCTAAAAGCTCATGTGCTGCCCATGCCTTTGGGAGTCTCTTAGTCATTCATTCCTGCATTCTCAAATATTTCCTGAGGGTTCACTATGTGTTTGCTTGGGATACAGCACCTAACGAAAGCTCCCTGAGGGACACGCATTACCTCCCAGCCTTCCTGCTTCTCCCTTTCCAGGTTCCGGATTCTCAGCAGGTTCTTCTCCGGGGCCGACAGCTTCCTTGGGTCTGAATGCATGGATGGCTCATCACCAGCTGTCCCTGCAGACCGGCTCTGGGCCTGTCCCAGCTGCTTCTCCAGTTCTCGGACCTGTGGGTGGTAAATCTCATTGTTCTATATAGGCTCTGCAGTTACAGACTTCCCCACAGAGGGACTGCCCTGGGGTTTGACGGGAGACCCCACTGTTCCAGGTAGTTACGGGAACCCCATATGAGAGGGACAGGCAGGGGAGGATCAGAGTTGGGATTCTGTGCAAAATAAAGAAGACGCTCAGAGAGGGTTTGCTTAAGAAAGAGAACTTCAAAGTAAATGAGAAAAATCACTCCATCTCTGAAGGACAATTTGAGGCCGAGCAGCAGACATATGGCCTCCAGGAATCTGAGAGGGAAAGGCAGAGGTTTCAATACAAGGAAGTTCTCCCTAACAGAGGGAACACTGATGATGGGTTGAGCTTCTCAGGAGACGATGGGCTCCTGATCACTTGCAGGGGATGAGAGGAGAGCAGGGTTTGGAAGCCAAGAGACTGGCTCAAAGCCTCACTGTCTATGTGACTGTACACAAGTTATTTCTCTGAACCTCAGTTATCTCATCTTTGAAATGGGCCCAATGACATACACCCTACATAAGGTTTTCATGGGGAGTCAGTGAGATAATGCAGGCAATCCCAAACTTACCTAAGCCTGGGACTCCTCCAAGATACTCTGTAAAATGAAAAGTCTTGGGGTTTATTTTAAAACAAGTCAGAAACTCAAGGGTATCTTTATTTTTTTTTAAAACAAGTGCTATGGGATATTTTTGGAACATGGTGCTAAAGGATAAAGCCCTGGACCACAAGGTTGGTTTGAAGTGTAAGGTCAGTAGTCCAAATTCACCAGGTACTCCTGGGAAACCCTATACAGGGTCACTATGAATAGGCACTGACTCGAGGACATTTAACAACAACAGAATATTTTTAGGATGAGGTAATTTTGTCCCAAAATGTCCCTAGTGAAGCCCTCAGCATGGATCCTGGCACATACAGGCATGTGGCAGGTAAACATCATCCCATAGAGTCATGGTTTCAACAGCCTGGCATTGAAACAAGTCATTACTAGGACCCTTCTAACTTTGATTTCTATGGAGTAAGATTGGGTAAACCAGAGCCAGAAAAGGAGGCAAAAATTCATCAGTATCCCTGGCAAATGTGGCTGCATTGTTGCCAGCGCCCTCGTGTGTCTCTGTGTGGTAATTCCATGTGAACGTTGTTAAGTACCACAGAGTTAGTTACAACTCATGGCATCCTTGTATTGGGTTTCCAAGGAGTGGCTGGTGGGTTTGAACTGCCAACCCTGCGATTCAAATCAATCCTTCAGTGCTACACCAGGCCTCCATTTAAACATTAAAGAACCCAATATTTTAATTTGTTGAGGGCTCATTACGACCAGGTGTTACTTCACTCGACTTCACAACAACCCTGTGAGGAAGGTATTATTATTATCTCCATTTTACAAGAAAGGAAATGGAGGCACAGAGAGATGAAGGAATTGGCCCAAAGTCACAGAGCTTGTGAACTGTGACAGGCACCAGACTCAAACTTAAGGCTCTTACTTTGGACCTGGAGAGAGAGCGGGGTGGTGTGCGGACGACAGCAGGGCAGGCTTGCGGGGTATACCCTTTGGTTGATTGATGATGTGTGGAAGGGATTGTAACCATGGGTAGGAAACAATATATGACGGGATCAATGTGAAGCTGATGTTCTCCCGTGTAAACTATCACATAATTCACAATTAAGCATTAAACAAAAACAAAAACAAAACTTAAGTCTCTGGAGTCCCAAAGCCACACACTCATCATCAAGTACAGCTCTTTGGAACTCTTCCCCCTGAGCTTCAGGTTAACTTTAAGAATCCCACAGGAAACCCTGAGGAGTAAAAGTTGCTGGGGAACTGTGAACGGAAACTCCCTGGGATTGAAGGGAATACGCTGCAAATAGTGGACATCACGGCCTGTTAATGGGTTTCTCAGTTTGAAGGTAAAAACATAAAAAAAAGTAACAAACAACAAAAGAAAAACCCCGAAGAATAACCACAGCACACCTCTGAAACTGTGTTGAGCACTTGACACATTCTCTCTTATTTCGTCCTGCTAACTACCCCACTATCATCACCCCCATTACACAGATGAGAGGACTGAGGTACAGAGAGATGAAGCAGCTTACCCAAGGCTACACAGCTGCTGAGCCAAGAACAGGGACTGGAGGCCCAGCAATCTAGCTGTACGTATACTCCAAAATGTTTAGAAACTAAAGAGGAAGACAAGTTCTGTTTTTATTGAGTAATTAAAACTTTCAAAAGACTGCAAGCATCTGGACCAAACTGTTTGGAAGAGACTTGCAATTATAACAGTCACGCAAATTTATATGAGCCAGGAAAAAATATGTCTGGAGTAAAATAAATCAAGTCAGAAGCGTTTGCATGTGTTATATACTTAGAGCAGTGCCTGGCATGTGGTGGTGTGCATGTGCTTGTTCAGTCAGAGGGATGTAAAACCACAGTGCTGTGTGTTCTGCTCTGCTAAAGACCTTCTTTAGGGGCGGTGTGTGTTAAGCTCTTGGGTGGGTCAGCGTGGGGCTTCCTGGGACATTTCGAGTCCTTGGTTCAGGGCCAGAAGTGTGCCGACTCACTCACCTTGCTCTGCAAAACAAGAATCTGCTGAGCCCGACCCCGCCAGGTCCCAGGGTTGGACAGGAGCTGCTGGATGTTCACATCTTCCCCAACCTCGCTGACCAAGACCTTAAATGACATAAGACCTTAAGCACAGCCTGGGGAAAGGACTCTGCTGAGCCCCTAATGCTGTGTATAGTTCAGAAGCAATGTGGGGTGCATGGGGCTCCCCAGAGGGCCCTACCTCCACCTACACAGCCTCCCTCTACTTCAGTGTATGGAACTCAAAGGCCAGATTACCCCAATTGATCCCGGTACAGCCATCCTGGGAAGTAGTGTAAACCCATCCTCCCAGCATTTCCCAGTCAGTGCTGAGAGCAGCCTAGCAATGCCCTGGGATGAGCGAACCACGAAACAGACTACAGCCTGCTTCCTTAGCCTGTTTGGCAGTCACCTAGATTCAAGCTAATGATGGAGACTTGCAGAAAGGAACTGCCACAGGGCCTTGCTCTCTGTGAAAAGCCACCCACAAGTGGCCAACTCTGGATGTAGCAAGGAGCATCAATCAGGGATGCTGTGGTTCCCAAAAGGAACAGTTCTGTGGCTCTGGAAGGATGGCACTCCGGCCCTCCCTCAAGGCTTTGAGGTGGACACAATATGCTTCAGTTTGTGACATGGGCCCTGGAACCTGTCACAGAAACCCGATCCCAGGGACCAAGTCTCTGGAGCTTGTTTCCACAATAGAGTACTGTTTGGGAAATCTTGGCTGGTCTGAGCCGTTCCAGCAGGGAAGACAAATGCCAGAGAACTCACTATGTAAATAATAATAAATAACGAACCAGCTGGGCCTCTGTCCCAAGTCTGAACATTCTCCTTTGAAAGGGGCCTTTCATAAACAACCTATTCATTTTCTACTAATACAGACAGCAGAGGGCAGGGGGAAGGTTCCAGCAGGCTCCCAAGGCCAAGGTGCTGTATTTACTAAGGAGAGATTTGGGCCTTGGACCTGTGTTTCGAGTACTGTGCCTTGGGGTCCAGAGTGTGGAGAGCACCACAGGGCAGGCCTGGGTGCTCCGGTCCAGAGCACTTGTGTTTCTGAATGGAGCCTGTTGTCCAGACTGCATACTTCCCACACCCAACCCCAGCCACAGGAGGCCTGAGTGCAGGCGCTGGAATACCTTCTGGGCCACCCTGAGCTCCTGCTTCACGGCCTGGACCTGGTTGCGGAGGTCACCCAGCTTCAGGTTGGCAGTGGCCAGCTTCTCCTGCAGGGCCTTCACCTCGGGGCTGTCTGGCTGTTGGGGAAGGAGGCAGGCAGTCACGTGTCTGAACAGTAATAATCATCACAGCCCCCACTATCCAAGCCTGGGCTCTGTGCTAAAGGGCTTGGCATGGAGTAGCTCACGTCTCATCTACAGACCCTGAGAGGGTCTGTTAGCCCACTTTACAGATTGTTAGACCACTTTACAGATGCACAACGGGCACCTGGTTGGTAAGGGTGGAGCGTGCATGTGAGTCCTGGCCATCCCACTTTGGGGGCTGAGTTCTTTGCATACATACACAGACAGGCCCACATGCAGAGGCCAGACTCCTCTCATGGGCGGGCTCAGAGGCAGCAAAACCACCTTCACGACAAATAGAGTGGGAACTAGCTCACTGGTCATCCTAACTCGGGAATTCCCTTTCCTGGGAGTCACCAGGCTGGGCCTTGGCCTTTCTTTCCTGGCAGTGGCCCACCAAACAGAAGGAAGGACCAAATTTAGTCCCCCAAATATGCCATATCTGTAGCTTGAAGGCTTGCAGACACAATGAAAACCCTGCCTGTTGGAGCTCAGCAATGTCATCAAAAAAATAATGTAACTGATTTAAACCATTTGGTTGTACATTTTTCTCAGAGACATCACCTGCTTCTCTATTTAAGAGATGTTACTGAGCGCAGGCTGAGGAGACGTTTCCCATTAAAGGAACCTTCAAGGCCAGGCCATTCAAACCCCTTCCTGAGTAAGACCCAGAAAGGAAGTTAGTTGCCCTTGGAGGTGGCACAGGGGGAGTAGAAGCCCGGTTCTTGCCATGCACTGGCTGGTTCTCCAATTGAACCTCTGGTTCAACAGGAACCATCATCTCATTGACCCTCATGGCATCGAGGCAGAAGAAACATGAGCTAAGTAAGCATCTTGCAGGACCATCTGGGCCTGCCCTAACACACTTGGATGGGTGGGCAGTGCAGTGTCTTTCTCATCTCAGAAGTTGCCAACAAGACTTCTTTCACAGTGGGAAAGACCAATGCCAGTAGATGTGTCCAGGAAGTTTCATGGATCCCAGGGACTCTGTTGGCAGAGCTGAAAAACCAGCTACACCTGGACAGTTGGTCCACCAGCCCTGGCCTGGTCTGTTTCTTCATAGGTGGAATAGGTCTAAAAAGACTTCCCTCTCCTGTTCCTCACAGCGCCACCAAGAGGCTAAATAGAATAACCAATATGAACAGACTTTGCAACCTGAAAATTTATTTTAAATTAAAAAGTGTATCCTTTTATTCTTTTGTTAGTATATTATTTTTTTCTGTGGCCTTCCCCATTTGGCTGCCTGCCATTCCTTCTCACTATTGTTGGGTGCCTGTCTCCTGTTTCTTCCATGCTAATGTGCTGCTTTGAATCTGCCCTGCAATGGGAAACACTAAATGCCCTAGCCCTGATCTGCAGTGCTGGGAGTCCCCGTGGCTTTGATGAGTAGTAGAAGTGGAGAACTGTGGGAGCTTCCATGTGGTTGCTGGGACCTGAGTCACCTCTACAGTCTGCTCAGAGAGTGACGGGGGCACAGCCCTTGGATCAGATTTTACTTGGACTTAGAACTTAGGCAAGTGAGACCCCCTCCTCTGTAAAATGAGGGTATGTCATACCAACCTTAGAGTCCCCAAGTAGTGCAAACAATTGATGCACTCAACTGCTAACTGAATTGTTGAAGTTCAAGTCCACCCAGAGGGTGCCTTGGAAGAAAAGCCGGGTGATCTATTTCTGAAAAATCGACCACTGGAAACTGTGGAGCACAGTTCTGCTCTGACATCCATGGGGTGGCCATGGCTCGGAGAACTGTGAGAGTTGGCAATACATATAGGTCAGGAGTGCTGTCTGGGGCCCGGCTCTGACAGAGGGCCATGCCAGGCTTGGTGGGCAGACGGCAAAGGAGACCAGAAGCCAAGTAGCGTTTTAGAGTCCATGAGGGCCTGCATACAGGAGCAGTTATCATTGTTTCTGCCCTGCTCATCCCCAGCCCTCTTCAGCAGCTGGGCCAACCCCGCCTCCCACCAATTTAGAGCAGTTTCTACCCAGAGTGAAATTCCACAGGCTTTGTGGGGGACCTGGCTGTTTTCAGTCCACAGGGGACAATGCCAAAGCTGTTCACGCTGCCACAGCCAGTTCCTCCCTGGAATGGGCTGCGAACTCGGGCTGGAGCGTGGATGGGGTCTGCAGGCCCGAGTGTGACTCCGGTTGGGACCACCCTGAACAGTCTAGTGGGGGAAATGTGTTTGTGTTCTCCCTTGGATCAGGAGATGCCAGCAAAAACTCGTGGAGCTGATGAGCTGAGACTTGCAGCCCAAAACACACTCTCAATCACAAACCCCAGTGTCCCTGCAGTCAATGAATGAGGTTGAAACACTCACTTTAGCTGGATTCAGGGCCTCCCTCCATGACCTCATCTCAACTGTTTTTGGTTTGGTTCCTTTTTTCCCTTCATGGGCCCTGGCTTGCAAGCTGATACCCAGTGAAGCAAATGAACCGGCATTCCGTGTATTGCCGGCCTCTGAAAGCATTGCCCCCACCCCTCCTTCCAGCAGCAAGGTCCCCCTCAGGGACCACCCTCTGACTGTCTCACGTGCAGGGTGTGCTCCCTATGGGGAACTCCGCGTTCTCTTTGTTCAATACGGCATTTCATTGTCCCCCCTGGACCAGGAGGGGCCCTGTGGACAGAGGCCATGGTTTTGACTCCCTATATAACAGGCTCGGTGTATCAATCCAACTCAATATGTAGCTGAACAGGCAACTTCCTGTCCAGGGTATGCCTAGGGCCACAGAGGGACTCAATGGTCTGGAATGAGCTGGGCATCTTAGCAGCACCCCTCAGAAGTAGGGACAGGCCTCGGAGCACATTCAATCCAGCCTGTGCCCATGGAAGGGGCCCCTCAGTTACCTCTCCCAGAAAAGAGAGTTTACATACAATGGGCCTAAGGAAACAGATGAACCCTGGGTAGGCCCAAACCTCCAAACAGAGGCCCATCCCTGTTCACTGAGGATGATTTTCTCATCTAGATGACTGGGAGGTGGCCTGGTCCTGAGGTGTAGGCAATAGGGCTAATGGGGCTGAGGAAGGAGCACTCAACTGGGAGTCTCTGTGTCAGCAACTGGTCTATCCTCCCCCGCAAGAGACCCCTGGGAAGGCGTCCTGGGGTGCTCTTGAGACTATGATGCAATTTGTCTATCTGGTGTGGACTCCACAGTTGGACCAGGCCTTGCCTCCTGCACCTGAGGTTCCAGGGCTCCAGGGTCCTCGAGCCCTTCCTACCCTCTCTCTCTCTGGAAACTGAATTACAGCCTCCCCTCTCGGGTCAGAGGCTCAGCCACTATTTCCCAGTGCTCTGAGGACACTGCAAGGGTGGGCAACAAACAGCTGACTCAGGGCCATGGGGCAGGGGGTGGGCCCAGGGCAGAAACGTCAGCACTCGTGTGTAACGGGGGGCCCAGGCTGGCAACTGCCTTGCAGACACCCCAGTACAGAAGAGAATTCATACCAAGGTTCCGTCTCCCTTCTGGGCCTTTGAAGGTTTGGTTCCTGCTTCAGTGCTCCCCTGGGCTGGCAGCTTGGCCACGGCCTTCTGCAGCTGAAAAAGCAAACTTCTGCACTTAAAACCGAAATCTGCTCGGCAGCTGTGCGGCCCAAGTGAAGTGGTCT
>NW_006408642.1:3365807-3378929 GCF_000296735.1 Chrysochloris asiatica
GTGTGTGTGTGTGTGTGTGTGTGTGTGTGTCATCATTGCTCTTGGTGGCTTGTCCTCTCGGCTCACTTTGGGAGTGTTAATGGATGGAGTCTCCTTTTACACGCTGCTCAGTGATGGGAGAGGGTTTAATTGATTGCTGGTCCCACTCCCCAGTTGCACGATAAGAGCAGGCAGTACTTAATAAGTAATAATACTGCAGCCACAGTCTGTTTCCCAGAGTTCTTTAGACAGCCCTGAGAGAGTAAGGCATTATGGATGTCATGTTATACATCAGGAGATGGGGTCAGGGACATGGGGAAACTTGCCATAGATGCTCATGGCCTGTGGCTGAGACTGCTGCACACAACCAACTAACCCTTTAATTGCCTCTTGACTATTCACACAAAGGCCTGGTACCACCGGGCCCCTGGAGCTCTCTGACCTCTTCTTGCTCTGCTCTCCACCTTTCTGGTCTCCCTTCAGGCCCCTCCCCCACTTTCCAAGCCTGTCTCCCTCCTCATCCTCCAAGGACCCACTGCGCCCCTCTTCTGAATAGCACCTCCTTAACCCACTCACCTCCCTGGTACTGCTAATCTTTCCCTGTGCCGTGGATTATAATTATACTGCAAGTTGGTGTTGGCCTGTCCCCAAGGAGGGGGACAAAGGTCTATTAATGCCAAGTATAATAACTAAACAATGGGCACGGGAGGACATAGTACTGATCAGTGACCTGGTCCACCACTCACTGGCTGTGTGACTCGAGAAAACCTGAGAGCCTCGTGCAGCGTCCGCGCCTCTGCGGTATGAGGACACATTCCTTACCGCATGTGAATTCCACTCTAATTCCTAAGGAGCAGGAATCACTAGGCCAGGTCCTTGCCTCAGGGGTTTGTGGTCAGCTTGGGAAGGCTGGTGGTCCTCCAAAGTGGAAGATGGACAGCAAGATGCTGACTGGGGGGTGCTTCTGTCTCTAGCGTCAAGTAAGCAAGGATCTCCATTCATTCATATTCATTAACTTCGCAAGGACCCCTCTTAATTCATTTAGCAAATATTTATCGGGTGTTTACTATGTGCCAGGCACTGTTGTAAGCGTTTTACAACAGCAAGCCATTTCATCCTCTTAAACCCTGAAGGCACGTACTACTAAGACTGTCATGTGACAGAAGGATGGAGAGTTTGTCATTTGCTCAGAGTTATAAAGCGAGTCTGTGATGGAGCTGAGATTCCAGGTGTGTGCCCTTGACTGCTATGCCAGGCTGCCTCTCAGTGACTCATGTCCCTCTTGCTTTCTGAAACCTTCCCTCTCTCAGAACGTGACAAAGGCTGAGGAACTCATTGCAAACACTGGCCCATGAGCCCTTGAGAAGCAGCAGCCAAGACATCTACATGAGGCTCTCTGTGGGCCAGGCCCTCACTTCCTGCTCCAGCTCCTGGACACGACTGCTCAGCCGCTTCACTCTGGTTTTCGCACCCTCCGACTCCGCCATCAGCACTCGGTTCTTTTTGGACAGCTCAACGATTTTGGTGGCGACCACATCCCCGGCTACACCAGCCGTCCCTAAGATGAAAGAAATGGTGAGGCCAATTTAAACCACAAATCTACACACTGAACTCATGCCACACCACCAACTGCACTGGGTTTTAGAAGTTAAAGCCACTTGGTGTGAATGCTCTCCAAGGGGCAGAGACTCACGTGACTCACCACATGAAGCTGGGCAAGGGGCTAGAGAGTGATGGAGCCCTGAGACCCCGCTCCAGCGAGTGGAAATTCATCCTGTCCTAGGGGTCACGTCAGAAAGCAGCATTTTAATTCTGTGTGAGCAGCATTTTAATTACTGCTCCAATTCTTCAGGATATCCTCAGAAATAGGGTGACACATCCATTCCGTGCCCTGGAACTTTGCTGTGCCCTCTGGTGACCACTCTAGGCCTGTCTGACTCTGGGCTCAGCTGAAGCTTTAGACAATGGGATGTTAGCGGCTATGCTGCAAGTTGTTGTTAAGTGCCGTAGAGTTGGTTGTGACTGTATAGTGTTTCCAAGTCAGTAAACCTTTGCGGGAGCAGAAAGCCTCATCTTTCTCCTGCCGAGTGGCTGGTGAGCTTGAACAGCTGACCTTGTGGTTCGTAGTCCAGTGCTTATCCTACAGAGCCACACTTCCTATGATGTACATGGTAGTGGTGGTAGTTGTGTACCACTGAGTTAGTTCCTACTTATAGCAACCCTCTCTAGGGTTTCTGAGGCTGTAAATCTCTATGGAAGCTGAGAGCCTCATCTTTCTCCAGCAGAATGATCGGTGCATTAGAACTACAAACCTTGTAGTTAGCAGTCCGGTTTGTAATCCACTACCCTACCAGGGCCCCTGATGAAGTAAGTAGAACTTGAAACACATTTATGAGTCAAATTTGCACATTGTCACCAAAGCAACATGTTCAGGTCAGCTAGCTGGGCCCGGAAAGAGCATGAGAGACACAGGAACAAAGCTAAACCCCACCCAGACTTTAGCTAGATCAGCCAATCCGCAGATGGTTGAGCTGAATAAATGCTTTTTGTTGAATGCCACCAAAGTTATGTGGCTGTCAGCTATGCAGAATTTTGTGACAACACATAACCAGTAAGAATGCATGCTTTCAGTTAGTAGAGATTTATTGAGTTTCTAGACTCCTGGTGTGGCGCTGTAGGATCAGCACTGGACTGAGAACTACTAGGTTGGCTGTTCAAACCCATGACCTGCTCCTCAGAAACCCTACACAGGGTTGTTATGAGTTGGAACCAACTTGACAACACTTAACAACAACATTGAGTTTCTATCAAGTGCTGGACACTTTAGTTGTCAGGTATTCAGTGGTGAATAAAAAAGACTTCCAGACTTTACATTCTCCAGGAATGAATAAAGGTTTACCTTTTCCTCTTCTAGTCGGGGATATACACAATAAAACAAACAAATATACAAGGGGGCTTCAAAAAGTTTGTGGGAAAATTCTGGTATTCCATTTTTCCATGAACTTTCTGAAGACCATTTGTAGACACCTTATAGTATCTGGGAGGTGGTGGTGTTGTTCAGTTCTGACTCACTGTGATCCTGTTTAGGGTTTCCAAGGAGTGGCTGGTGAGCTTGAACCACTGATCTTGCAGTTCAAACCGACCTTGCAGCCCTGCGCATTAACCCACAGCACCACAGTAGGACTCCAACTAGGAGGGTGAAGTTCTATGAAATAAACTGAAACTGGGCAAGGGGGTGGAGAGTGATGGAGTGAGGCTATTTTAGAAGGAGTGTTCAGGGAAGGCCTCTCCAAGGAGGTAATGTGTGAACAGAGACTTAAATGAATTCAGTGAAGGGTTATGGCAGGAAGAAGGTTGATCTCAACTAGAGAAAGGGATCTAAGCAGAGGAAACAGAGGGTGCAAGGATTCTGAGGCAGGAATGTGCAGTGTCTAGGGAATTTCAAGGAGATCACAGTGGGTGAGGGAAGGAGGCCAAAGAGGTGGTTGGAGAGAAAGAAATAGGGGAAGTCACATTGGGGTGGGCTATACAGAAGGCAGGCAGTGGCAGCTAGCCCTTGTGGACAACGGACTGCTGGGTAACCCTGGCAGGTTCTTATCCTCCCTGGAGTTTCCCTACCTGCACAGAGACAGCTTTGGTTGGATGGGCTACAAGCTTTCTGAATGTTTCTGACATCACTGCAATGGGCAACTGTCAGGGACACCTTCTCAAACCACTTTTCAAAAAGACCTTGATGCATCTCAGAACAAGCCTAAGATTGTTCATTATCACTGGTGGATGGTAAAATAAAGGCACTGACAGCTTTCAAATCCACCCATCCCAAACTTGCCGCAGCTAGCAAGGAATGACTGCCCTTGGCAACCTCACATCTGCTGAAGAGGATGAGAACACAGTAAGAGCAACAGTTCAGAAAGGTCTGGATTCTTGGGATATCTACAGGTGGGGGTGGACGGGCATCATTTAGCACAGAGGTGGCACATCTGGCTCCCTAAATAAGTGATGTGGGGAAAAACAGATATTGTGAGATCACTGGGAAACCAGTTTACTCTAGCAGTTAAGGAAATACCAATTAAGCAGAGATTCTGGCCAATGAAATGCACAGAAAAGAGCCCAGTTAGGGACAAGGTCCCCGTTAGACAGAGCCAATATCTATCACATACTGTAGGGCCAAGGCCATCCCAGATGCACAGCCAGAGTCTTCAACCAAAAGAGCCAACATCCGGCCCAGATCCTGCTGAGGAGGTTGGCTCCTAGGAACTCCTAGAATAGCCAACCTCTCTGCCTTGTCCAGCTCTCTCGAGTAGCAATGGCAGATGCTGTATAGTAAATACCCACTCCGACTTGGGCTCTTCCTCTATGACACAATGCCTGAGCCCAGCACCAAGATGAAATGGACCCTGCTGGCCTTGTCATGAGCCCCAGCTGGGTCTCCAGTATTGCCTGCTAGCCCTGCTGTTCCTTGGGCTCCCAGTCCCTGGCCTCCCTGGACTTTCTCACGGCTTCAACCCTTGCCTCATTTTTAGGACTCACAACTGATCCTTAGCATTCTCTCCCAGGCCCCTACTCTCTGAGACCTGCTGTTTGTTCTGTCCAGCAGGCACCAGGGAAGCTGGGCCAGCCACTGGATTCCTGGGCAGGGGAATGGGTCAGACGGTCACAACTACCTGTGAAGGCAAATCTATCATCTTCTATTTTCTTTTTGAGGTGTTTGATTTCAAAATCCCGTTCCTTCAGTAGTTTATACAATCTCCCGTTCTCATCAACTGTTTCCCTGAGCTGGTCTCGAAGCTGCTCAATCTCATCTTCAAGCACCCTATAAGGCAAAGGCAGAGTTAGTCCTCCTTCCAGGGGCCCATGGGCAGGGATCCAGCCTCCGCTGCCCAGGCTTGTAGTATAGAGACTGGGTCTGTATAACACAGGAAAGAGAAATTAAGAAAACTTCAATGATCAGATTTTAACACTTTGCTCTGAGAACTAAGTCATTATGCCTGCACACATGAGCAGACACTTTCACTCCCTCTCTCTCTCTCTCTCACACACACACACACACACACACACACACACACACACAAAGTGAAAACAGAAAGAGGTTTGAATAACATTATTCACTGGCTGGATTCAACAGAAACCTAAAACCAAGCCCTCTGTCACTGGCTTTGTAGTTCTGATCCATGGACTCTGTACAGGGTTTCTGAGGTTATAAATCTTTATGAGAGTCTCAGCTTTCTATTTTAGAGCAGTTGGTGGGTTTGAACTGCTGAACTTGTGGTTAGTAGTTAGTTCAGTGCTTATCCTAGGTGAGTGCCACCAGGATTCAGCAGAGAGCTAAATAAAACACTCCACCAAGAGAATCCATACTCCTTTAAAGCATCCCTGAACGTGCATAAAAATGTACCATATTTTGGGTTACCAAGGCAGTCAAAGAAAATGCCAAATAATAAACATCATACAGATCATTTTCTCTAATGGCAAGTGACTGAAATGATAAATTCATACTAAAAAGCAATAAATAAACAAAACCCCCAAATCTGCCATATAAGTATGTTTGGAACTAAAACCAAAAATAATCTAAATTACTTATGGTTTAAATTGAAGGCATAAGGTGCACTATGAAGTATTTAGAATTGGATGACAGCAGAAGCAACATTTATCAAAATATGAGGGCTATTGCTACGGTGATTGTTGTTGTTGTTGTTAAGTGCTGTCAAGTTGATTCTGACCCATAGCGACCCTGTATAGGGTTTCCGAGGAGCAGCTGGTGAGTTACAGTGATATTTAGAAGTAAATTCACAGTCGTACATGCATATGTTAAAAGACCAAATAGAACTTTGCTAAGCCTTAAATTAAGGAGCTCTGGTAGCGTAGTGGTTGCGAATTGGGCTGCGAACTGCAAAGCCAACAGTTCCACACTACCAGCTGTTCCGCAGGAGAAAGATGAGGATTTCTGCTCCCGTAAAGATTTAAAGCCTCGGAAACTCTCTACAGGTCACTATGAGTCGGAACTGACTCCACGGCACATAAGCAAGCAAGCAACCAAGCCTTAAATTGAGGCTAGGCCTCTATGTTGCAGGTAAATCCTATGGAAGATCAGAACAGGAGAATGATTTTTTGTATTACAAGTTGTCTTGTAAGGCTCTTCCCAGAACTTTTATTAAGTATTTGGTGTGGTGCTGTGGGTTAATGTGCTAGACTGCAAAGTCAGTTTGAACCACAAGGATGGTGGTTCAAACTCACCAGACGTTCCTTGGAAACCCTACTCAGGGTCTCTATAGATTGGAACTGACTTGATGGCACATAACAATAACATTGTGAAGCACAACACAGACTCCATAGAAATAGTTGCTCAAGAATACATAAGATAGAAATTACAGGCCCAAGGTCATAGTAATTATTACATCAATGACTCAAAACCTAAACCAAAAAGCCACGGCCATTATCATCGATTCTGACACATGCAACCCTACAGGACAGAGGAGAACTGTTCTCTAGGGTTCCAAAGTGGTAGATCTTTATGGGGTAGTGGATTTGAACTGCTGACTTTGCATTTAGTAATCCAATGCATAACCTACTTGGCCAGCAGGGCTCCTTCTCAATGGTTCAAGTCTTTATTTCCCCGATTTGGAGAGAGGTCATTGTAGATAGGTCTTAGGTTAACTTAGAACTAATGTTTAGGAATCAAAATGAAATTTTCAACTATCAATAAATCTTTAAATCTTTATTTCCTCCCAATTAGCTTTTTGTTGTTGAAAGCAGAAGCTTTTAGACATTGAGAACCCATATGTGGTGAAATAAGCATGTGACCTTTTGCCTTAGTTCTTTGGATAAACAGCTTGAGAGATTTACCTGGTTTCCTATCCTAGAGTTTGTGACTTTCATCCAGGTTGATTGATACTTCCTGGGGTGATCATTTCTGTTTGGTTTGGGGCTGCAGCCTGCCCTGTGACTGATAAGCACCTTTCATGGACTGTTCAATAGACGATGCAAATTAAGTGTTTGTGGCCTACTAAGAGGAGACTGGTCAGTTCGAGAACCATACCCTGACATTGACAAGGAGTTTTATATATGAGCAGCCAGCCCCACAGGTTTTTAGACAGAAAGAAGCAGGGGAAGAGGAGGCAAGAATCTCCTGAATGAGCCATAGCAAGGGCTAAGGGCCATAACCCTGAAGATGGGACAGGTCCAGAAGGGGCCCAGTAACCGAGTCCGCGACAACAGATTGAGGACCAGGAGGAGCCTGAGGGGTATGAGAGGAGGTCTGCCCGACACTGAGGAAGGCAGACTTTGCTTACATGCTTCCTGATCCTGATTCTGAGTTGTAGGCTGTTAATATTTAGCCTTGTTAATCTTTATCCTGAGTTGTGCCCTATTCCTTCCTTGATAAACCATTTACCTGGAAGGATGGTCTATGAATTCTACGTGTCTACTGTAGTTCATGGAGTCCTGGTGTGGCGCTGCAGGATAATGCGCTGGACTGCAAGGTCGGTTTGAACCACAGGTCACCGGTTCAAACTCACCAGCCGTTCCTCAGAAACCCTGTTCAGTGTAGCTATGAGTTGGAACCTACTCGCTGGCACTTAACAACAACCATTGCAGTACATGATCAAATCCAGAAGAGAAGTAGAAAGTGCCTTGGTATAGACGGCTGGTGTCAGAATTGGTAAAAACTTGACGGGTGGAGGGATGCTTGACCTTCACCTCATACAATCAGCCTTGGGCTGATCTTGATTTGCATTATCCTTATCCCCACTAAAGTTAGACTGGTTCTGAGTAGGAACCAACTCAATAGCACTTAACAACAACAATGTTGTTACTATTACTGTTACTAGTCCCATTTCACACCATGAAAAGTACAATTTGAAGCTGGACAAAGTCGATTCTGGGTGAAACTGGAAGCAACAGGTTAGTTAAAAGCTCTATTGACTTTTTAGGGAATTTTGTGCCAATACAGATTCCTTCTTCCAATTATCAGAATAAATCCATATGCATCTGTGTAACCCTGTTAAATTTATAGTAAATGGAGATTCACTATCGATTCTAGGCTCTCTCCAATGTTTTCACTAACTGTGAAAAAACAACGAATTTACCCAGAGCTTTTTTAGGACAGGACGTGTTTATGTGTCATTGTGTCATTGTGTGTTAGGAAAGGGAAACTGGCCTGGGTGAAGGATCCAGAGGAGATTTGGAGCATTGATTACCTATGCACCATCAGAGCCAGCCAACCAGCTTCTCAGAAACTCAAGCACACTTTTCATAAAAGAGAGACTGCAAAAGGGTCTCAGTGAATGAATAACCCTGAGTTTCAAATTTTCAATCTGCACTTAAATGACTTATACTTTTCACATCGAATATTGTCCAAGGAAACCCAGGTCTTCCAGGGATATCAGAGTGTTCGGTTACAAGCTCTGTGTCTCAGCGTATAAACACACACACCTAGTCAACCTGATTGCTGAACTATGCCTGTGATCATCTCTCCGTCCTTTCTGGGGAGAATGCAATGCTCTCACAAAAAGCAATGTTCCAGGGGGAGTTCAATTTTTACCTCTTTTCAAAGCTGTCTTTTGAGAGTTGCTCCCCTGTGTGGAGGAGGCTGAAGCTGTCGGAGATCTCTAGGAGTTCCTTTTGGTCATTGACTTGGCTTTTGAGGCTCAGTTCTTTCTCTTTCCTTTTTTCCATCTGCTTCTGTAGCCTTTTGTGCTGCATTTCCTGCAGTGCCTTGAACTGGAGCCGCAAGATGTCCTGAGAGCCTTCATCTGCTGCCATCTTGCCCTAGGAGTCAAAAGGAAGCTTAAGCAAACTCCATAAAATGCACATTTCCCAAGCATGTTGTTGTTGATGTGTGCCGTGGAGTCAGTTCCGACTCATAGTGACCCTGTACAGGGTTTCCTAGGCTGTAAATCTTTATAGGAGCAGAAAGCCTCATCTTTCTCCCGCGGAACAGCTGGTAGTTTCAAACTGCTCGGCTTGAAGTTCACAGCCCAATTAGTAACAGCGTAATGGTTACGAATCGGGCGGCGAGCCGCAAGGTCAGCAGTTTGAAACTACCAGCGGTTCCGTGGGAGAAAGATAAGGCGGTCTGCTCCCGTAAAGATTTACAGCCTCGGAAACCCTATACAGGGTCGCTATGAGTCGGAACCGACTCCACGGCACATAACAACAACAACAACATGCTACCAGAGCTCCTTAGGGGAAAGGATAGAGAAGTTAATTAAATACTGACTAGGAGAAGCAGCTAAACACAGGTGTTGAGAGACAAAATAGATGGGTGAATTGTCAGCTGGTCAGACTCAGAGCAGCCATCTTGAACTTTTGCAAGCAGCACTGAATCGAAATGGCCTGACAGCACAGACACACTCTGGTGGCTAGCGACAAGAAAGGTAAGATTCTGTCTGGCTCCCCACACTCTCCTGGTGACCAGAGGCCTGGCCAGCTCCCACCCTCAACCACTCCCTGCTCTGCCAGAGGTCGGAGCCATTCCACTGTGTGTTGGGTGCCCCTACACATGAACTCCACCTCTTCAGACCAGCAAAGTGTGTATTGTCTGTCTCTGTCAGTCTCCTGGATAAGCAGGTCCTCCGGTAACTAGCTGCGCTGCCCGCAGCTACCCTTCTGGGAACAAAGACCCTGACCTCAGCCACCATTAGGGCCTGCAGGAACTATTGCTGGCCTAGGTGTCCTGACCATAGACAACACCTAGGACTACAGGAACTCCCATCTAGGGCAGGGCTAGGCTTGCCACTCTCTCGCTCCTCCCTCTGTCACCTCCTGAGTACCAAGTACCCTGCTCCACCATAAAGAGGTCTTATGCAGCAGATTCGCCTAATGCAATACACGGTTTGATTTCTTGACTGCTGCTTCCAGGAGTGTTGATGGTTGATCCAAGCAAAATGAAGTCTTAGACAACTTCAATCTTTTCTACATTTATCATGATGCTATTTATTGGTCCAGGTGTGAGGATTTTTCTATTCTTGACACTGAGTATTAAAAGAAATAAAAAATGAAATAAAAAATTCCTTGAGGCGCTATCGTGTGCACCTGTGGAGAAGCAGCGGCACACACCCCTGCCCTCTCCGGAGACACAGGGCCATGCTTGACCCTCGGGGCTTCGGTCACGGGCTCAAGTCCCCTGCTCTGGGAGAGGAGGCCAACTGGTAGGGCTGAGTGGTGGAGCCAGGGCTCTGAGCACTGAGGACGGCGTTGATACTGGTGTTAACAACGGCTTCAGCAGGCAGGAAAGATGAAAGGTAACCGGATTGAGCTGGGAGATGTAACAACACCCCACAATATTAAACAGTTTTAGAGATTAAACCAGGTCATCTTTCCAGTCAGCTACAATAACAAGTTCTACAACGATGTGCTGGAGGTGGACGAGATAGTAAAACTTGCATGTTTCAATGACATTGCAGTAGGTACAGTGTGCTGTAGGGTGGATCATTCACAGAATCAGAAGAGACTTTACATCATGACACCTTACCGAAGGCTAGGAATAGTAACTAAAATGTTAAATCATGTCTTAAACATCTGTGAAAAAGATGGCACTTTTGATAACATCTATCTGCATGTTCAGATCAGCAATGAATCAGCAATTGACTTCTATAGGAAGTTTGGCTTTGAAATTATTCAGACAAAGAAGAACTATTACAAGAGGCTAGAGCCCGCGGATGCTTACGTGCTGCAGAAAAACCTCAGAGTCTCATCAGGCCAGAATGCAGATGTGCAGAAGTTACACAACTGAACCAATTACACATGAACTTCTTGCACTGGCTTGTAGCCAAATAAAAGAGAGGCCCATTAATTTTCCCCAAAACTTTCTTTTAAAGCTTTCCTCTCCTCTTTATTCTTATTTCTCTTTCTTCCCTTTTCTCTAAAAGTTTTAATACTTTCAAGGACTTTAAAAATCATGTTTGGATTCTTTTAGTTTGCTTATTTTTGTGAGATGGTTTGGTTGAAGGCAGGGAAAAGTATAGTAGGTCTGTTTAGTTTCACATTTAAAGATATATAGTCCCAAAATTTTGGGTGTTAAATCATTTCTGATTTTTTTAACAGATTTTTGTTTAAAGTCCTGCTTTTACATTGAAGGGCAGAGCATACAAAAATATCATATTTCAAAAGACAAAAAGAAACAGCAGCAATACTTGTTCTAATTCATAGACAAGTTTAGTGTGTTTGTGGTACTTTGGTATTTTAAAGACTATTTGTGGGGTACAAATGATCCCTGGACATTGCCTTACTCCCTCTACCTTCAGTCCTTCTGAGCACTGTCTCCAGAGTTGGACCATTATTATCCTTGTAAGAAATACATTTTTTAAAAAAACGGTTATTTCCTGTCTTCCTATTGGTGGTTAAGGGTGGATGGAGCACCCTTATAAATATAGATAGTGTGATACTATATATTTTGGTCTTAGTATTTGACTTAATATGCTTTTTCTAGTGAGTGCACAGGGTTCTTAGAAGACTCATTTTTCCTGCTGTTGGTTGTTACTAGTGGCATTAACTGCTAGAGTGCGGGCTGGTGAGCTTATTATCTTTTAGTATTTAGCTAGAAACATGGCCTTAAACTGACCTAAAGAGCTTTGTTGTAGTTTACTTTTCACTGGTCTTTTTTCTTTAGTAAATCAAATAATAGTAAGTTTATTTAACCTTAAAAGTGGAGCTGATGTTCCATAGATCAATACCTTTAAATAAGCCTTAACTAGATGTTTTCATCTGAACATATTAAAAAGTACCTAAAGGGAAACTTTGATAGACTTATGGCACAATAAATGCATTTACTGTTGGCTAGTGCTGGCTGCTACCACTCGTCTGTCAGTCGTACTGTGGTGGCTTGTGAGTTGCTGTGGTTCTGAAAGCTATGCCACCACCTGTATTTTAAATATCAGCAGGGTCATCCATGGTGGACAGGTTTCAGATGAGCTTCCAGATGAAGACAGACTAGGAAGAAAGAGTGACGAACTACTTCCGAATATTTAGTCACTGAAAACCTTATGAATAGCAGAGAAACCTTGTCAGATATTGTGCCAGAAAATGAGCCCCTCAGGTTGGAAGACACTCAAAATGCGACTGGGGAAGAGCTGCCTCCTCAAAGTAGAGTTGACAGTGATGACATGAATGGAGTAAAACCCGTGGGAGTAAAGCCCTCATGACCTTCATTTGCGGATGGGGCACAACTCAAAATGAAGAGAAACAGCTGTAAACATCCATTAATAATCAGAACATGGAAAGTATGAAGTATCAATCTAGGAAAATTGGAAATGGCCAAAAATGAAATGGAACTCATAAACATAGGTATCTTAGGCATTAGTGAGCTGAAATGGACTGGTATTGGCCATTTTGAATCTGACAACCACATGGTTTACTATGCCAGGAATGACAAATAGAAGAGGAATGGTGTTGCATTCATTATCAAAAAGAACATATCCAGATCAGTCATGAGGTACAATGCTGTCTGTGATAGGATAATATCCATGAGCCTACAGGGAAGCCCATTTAGTACCACTATTATTCAAATTTACGCACCAACCACTAAAGCCAGTGAGGATGAAGTAGAAGAATTCTACCAACTTCTTCAATCTGAAATCGATCAAACATGCAATCACAATGTATTGATCATTACTGGTGATTGGAATGCAAAGGCTGGGAGCAAAAAGGAAGGATCAGTAGTTGGAAAATATGGTCTTGGTGATAGAAATGATGCTGGAGAACGAATGATAGAATTCTGCAAAACCAGTGATTTGTTCATTTCAAATACCTTCTTTAAACAGCATAACAGACGACCTACACATGGACCTCACCAGATGGAAAACATAGAAATCAAATTGACTACATCTGTGGAAAGAAAAGATAGAAAAGCTCCATATCATCAGTCAAAACAAGGCCAGAGCAGACTGTGGAACAATCAATTACTAATATGCAAATTCAAGCTGAAGATGAAGAAAATGAAAACAAGTCCATAAAAGCCAAAATATGACCTTGAATGTACCCTACTGGAATTTAGGGATCATCTGAAGAACAGATTTGATACATTTAAATACTAAAGACTGAAGACCAGAAGAATTGTGGGATGACATCAAGAACATCATACAGGAAGAAAGCAAAAAGTCATTGAGAAGACAAGAAAGAAGGAAAAGGTCAAAATGGATGTCAGAA
>NW_006408642.1:3380419-3404229 GCF_000296735.1 Chrysochloris asiatica
GTTGGAGGAGAATATTGAAAGTGCCATGGGCTGTCAAAAGAACCAGTAGATCCCTTTTGGAAGAAGTGCAGCCAGAGTGCTCCTTGGAGGCCAAGATGGCCAAACTTCATCTCTCATACTTGGGACATATTGTCAGGAGGGAATAGTCTCTGAAGGATACCATGTTTGGTAAGGTGGAGGGCCAGAGAAAAAGAGGAAGACCCCCAACGCGATGGGATTGGCCACGTGGCAGCATCGATAGACTCAAGTGTGGCAACAGTAGTGAGGTTGGCACAGGATCGGGCAGTGTTTCGTTCTGCTGTGCATAAGGTTGCTATGAATCGGTACTGACTCGATGGCACCTAACAACAACAACAAGTTCCAGCTGCTAAGGATCTCTGGTAGCATAGTGGTTACAAATCTGGCTGCTATCCTCAAGGTCGGCAGTTCGAAACTACCAGCTGTTCCACAGGAGAAAGATGAGGCTTTCTGCTGCTGTAAAGATTTGCAGCCTCGGAAATCCTGTGCAGGGTCACTATGCGTCAAAACCGACTCCAAGGAACTTAACAAGTGCTGGCTGCTAACCCTTGTGGCCATTGAGTGTTTGACTCTATAGAAAAGGATATCTAAACAGTGGTCTGAGAAAACATGACTGTGCTATATTGCTTATCTGTTGGAGAACATCCCAGATTTGCTTAATCTCTGTGTCTACAATGTTGAGTGTAAAAATTTGGAGAAGAGTGGGAAAGTCTGAATATAATGCTTCTATTCTTAGTAAAGGAGCTCTTGTAGCATAGTGGTTATGAGTTGGGCTGCTAATCTCAAGGTCATAAGTTGGAAACTACCAGTCATTCCGCAGGAGAAAGATGAGGCTTTCTGTTCCTATAAAGATTTATAGCCTCTGAAAGCCTATACAGGGTTGCCGTGAGTTAAAACAGACTTGACGGCACTTAATAACAACAACAACAATTCTTAGTAAACTAGGAGTCTAGAAATGTGACTGCAGAAGTCACTGTGACCTGCTTACTGACCAGACTGTTTGATGTCAAATTATACAGGAAATGGTTTTGACAGATTGATAATTTGCTGTAACATGGGAAACAGGAAAGTTTCATAGTCCAATCTCCAATATTTAAATTTTTTTTGCATTGCCAATATGATAACCCAAGAAATGTTTTCATTAGACTTTAAAACAGTATACAAGGCTCTGATTTTCTGTCATTTGAATTTTAAAGAGAGATTGATTCATGACATTTATTCTCTTTGTAAAATTCTAGTATAAAAGTTTCATCTACATTTATTATCTTTGTAAAATTCTAGTATAAAAGTTTCATCTCTCCATATTAAATGACAAAAAGATTGAAAAAGTATTTATGCACATAATCTTAAAACCTTATTTTTCTAATTCTCAATTTTTATTTGAGAATGTGAAAGTACAAAAGACTTCAACAGTCTTTCTGCTTGCCAAGACTAATAGAGACAGGGAATATAGTTGATAACTATGGTGGTGGTAGTTATGTGCCCTGGAGTCGGAACCGACTCACAGCGACCCTGTACAGGGATTCTGAGGCTGTAAATCTTTACAGGAGCAGAAAGCCTCATCTTTCTCCCACAGAGCAGCTGGTAGTTTCTAACTGCTGACCTTAAGGTTCGCAGCCCAATTCGTAACCACTACGCTACCAGAACTCCTTAGTTGATAACTGCATTGTTGTTGTTGTTGTTAAGTGCCATCGAGTCGGTTCCGACCCATAGCGACCCTGTACAGGGTTTCCAAGGGTGTAAATCTTTACGGGAGTAGAAAGTCTCATCTTTCTCCCGCGGAGCGGCTGGTAGTTTCGAACCGCTCACCTTAAGGTTCACAGCCCGATTCGTAACCACTACGCTACCAGAGCTCCTTTGACTGCATAGGAGGGGACTAATCTTAACATTGTAAAAATGGTGGAAAGACCACACTGGTTTCTTGAGTATTGATTTCTTAAGCAGTCCAAATCTTAGAAGAAAGGTTTAGCATTAAGCACCTTTAACTTTCATGGATAAGCTTCTGCTTGCTCTTGCCAAGAGTGTTCGAGTTCTAGAAAGCAGAATTAGTTTGAAGAATTCATCCTTTTTCTAACCTTCCAGGTATCATAATAGATGTTCCTATAGAACTGAGTTTTCTGAGACGACACTGCCTCTATTTCTATAAGCATTTCACCTGGACTATTTAATCAGTGCTATGAATGTATCCCTAGATGTGGTTATTGGAAACAGAATTGCTGCCTCATGACAATTATGTATGTGTTACTGAAGGAGGAGAAAATATATTGTTTTGCATTGAGCATGCAAGGCTCAATTCAATTTTTTTCCAGACATTTAGTCAATGACTTAATGTAAGTTTTCAGTGTTTATAAAGGGTGAATTCTCCTGCACCAAACTTGTATTAAATAATTTTGTCCACTAAGGGAGGAGGAGGAGGAGGATACGGAGAAAGTAAAAGGCTCTAGTTCATATGCCTAGTTCAGTAAATACTGAAATAATGTCCCATTATTTTGATAGGTGATTTTTTGGGGAAGGGGGGTTATTTATTTTATTGTTTATTTTGATATATGATAAGAAATTGTTTGAAGTAAAACAATTCTATTAACTAAAATCCCAGAATATGCCCATCATATTTTTCAGGGCAGATGGTTTTTACTGGGACAGATAGGTAAAACTTAAACTTTTCAGAAAAAAAAAGCATCTGCAAAGAAATCTAGGCAATATATAATTTGTTCAGATTCATTTTCTTTGGGGGAATAAGTTCTGAAATATCCCCATTTTACTCATCAATTGAAAGTCCTCCAAAAAACAGAACTATGGTGTGTGTTGGTGGAAAGGAAAAGCTCCCTCAGTTTTTGGAGAGAATAAGTTTAGAAAAATGTTTAAATGCTAACTTTACTTGGTGCAGTCAAGAATTAAACTTGTCAGTTTTAACATTGCTGTTATACCTGAAATAAACTTCTGTGATGTTCTGGTAAAAAAAAAAAAAAAAATTTCCTTGTATCAAAGAATGAGAACACAATATGCCAAAATATGTGGAACACAGCAAAAGCAGTGCTAAAAGGGCAATTTACAACAATAAACATCTACATCCAAAAAGAAGAAAGGACCAAAATCAACCCCTTAACCTAACATTTCCAACAATTAGAAAAACAGCAGCAAAGTGTATGTACAGCCACCAGGAGAGTTGAGAAGAAATAAATGAAGCAGAAAAGCAATAAAAAGAATAAGACAAGACGTTGGTTCTTACTAAAATTGACAAACCAATGCTAAATCTAACAAAGTAAAAGAAAACTGCAAATAACATGAATAAAAACTGAAATGGGCAATGTAACAACAGAACCAACAGAACACTATGAAGAACTGTACCTTACCAAATGTGAAAACCTATAAGAAACGAACACATTTCTAGAAACCCACTACCTACCTAAACTATCATTGGACTGAAGTAGGAAATTTGAATAGACCCATACATAACAAAATAAGAAACTGAGCAGGTCATTTAAAAACTCCCAACAAATGAAAGTTTGGGTCCATACAGCTTCACTGGTGAATTCCACCTAACAATTCTATGACACAGAAAACTCCTGAATTCATTTTATGAATCAAGCATAACCATGATACTAAAACCAGACAAAGAAAGACATCACTAAAATAGAAAATTATAGACCAATATTCCCTACAAACATAGACATAAAAATGGAATTATAAGACAATGGAATTTTCCCATGAACTTTGTGAAGCCCCCTTGTATTTGACAAAGTAGAATTGTCCCACAGGGTGTCATAAATAGTTCTGGTGTAGCTGTGGGACCAGTGGTTCAACCCCACCAGCTACTCCTCAGAAACCCTACACGGGGTCGCTATGAGTTGGAAGTGACTCAGTGGCACTTAACCTTAATAATAAACTTTACAGGAGCAGATTGTCAGCTAGTGGTGGATTTGAACTACCAACATTTTGGGTTAGCAGCCAAGCGCTTACACACTGTGCCACCAGGGTTCCTTTGAGATGTTACCCAGGAAGGAATATGGTCTTAAATCAAGGTTGTGGCATGAGATGACAAGAGGGGAACAGGAATCAGCACTAAATGGATAGAACTAGGGGAAAATCTAGGGAGACGCCTAGGGGTCTGGAAGATGGTGTTGGATTGTTAGGTTTGAGACACCTTGGGCATTTGTCACGGTGGGCTCTGGAGGGTGGTCTGGGCTGAAGTGTGGACAAAGTAATGTGGGAAGAAGGTGCAGAGTAAGAAGGCAGCTGGGAAGGAGGCAAGTGAGAGGGAAGGGGAGGAGAGGAGAAGAAGAGATGGCCAGGAACAGATAAAGACACCAGGTAAAGATGAAGATGGGCATGTGATGGTGAACAGATGGGAGGAGGGGCAGAGCGGATCAGGGAAGAGGGGGCAGAGGCAGGAAGCTGCCGTTAGGGGTAGGGTCAGAGTAGATGCCTGCGACCCTTCCCTCTCTCCCTAACTGGCCTAACTGCAAGTCAGGCTTGCCCTTTTGACCAAGGACAACACGGAACTGAGTGGAGGCTGCTGATTCATAGGAACCAGATAGGAAAGCTGCCTTTTAAGAGTATATAACTATAACCCCAAAGTTAAAACTTCCAAAACGCCCCTTGGTGTCACCTGGTTCCTGACTCTTCCATGACAATGTGGTGTATATTAAAACAGGCACAAAGATGTGCTTGTAATACCCATTTTGGGGAGTCCAGATTAGTGACTAGAAGACTTTCTGTCACCTTCTAACCACTCTGAAGATAGAAACTGTCATGGTTATTTCCGAACTTATCTTTTCCAGTACACAGGTATGCAATGGATGAATAAAGGGATCACAGCAGCAATACTGGCCCTAGGATAAACAGTATTAAAGGCACTCATATTCACTTGTTCATGTAGGATGTGAGTCAATAAAGGCACTCATATTCACTTGTTCATGTAGGATGTGAGTCAATAAAGGCACTCATATTCACTTGTTCATGTAGGATGTGAGTCAATAAAGTCACTCATCTTCACTTGTTCCTGTAGGATGTGAGTCAAAGAATCATTCAGCAAATATCTCTTGGCATTGCACAGATCACCATATAGACAGAGTTCAATCCCTATCGTGTTTAAGTCTGGTCAGGGAGACAGACATTGGTTAGAAGACCATTCAAATCTACACAAATGGTAACTGTGATGCTCTGAAGGAGAGGTACATGGTTCTGAGTGCTCCTACTTGGGCATCTGGCCTAATCTGGGAGACCTAGGAGAGGGTCCCTAGGGAAGTGAGCTGAGATCTGAAGCCCGAGAAAACATTGGGCAGAAGGACAGCTATGCAAAGACCCTGTGGAAGGAAGAAGCACAGCAATGACTTTAACTGTCAGTACTCTTCAGCCCTCCTCACATCCAATGAGCACATTTGGTTGGTTCTACCTTCACACTATATCCAGAACTTGAACACTTCTCACTATACCGCCACCCAACTACCCATGTCCAAGGGCCATCCTTTCCCACTTGGATCACTGCCATAGCCTCCTAACTCATCTCCCTGCATCTGTCTATACCCCTTTCAATATATTTGCAATACAGCAGCCGGAGTTGCTCTGTTAAACATAAGCAAACCATGCCCATTCCTCATTAGCATAATATGGTACCTCTTTTACCATATCCTTCATTAGCAAGAAAACATCAATCACAAAGTCCTACACAATGGCCGTTCCCTCTGTGGGACTTTTTTTTTTTTTTTAATAAGCAAGGTTGATTTTATTAAAAATGAATCTAGAACAGAGGACTAGTAAATCTTAGTATTTCCCTATGATTTTTAAAATGTGTTATGATTATGTTACATACACAACATCATCCTTTTTCATTGTGGCAAAATACACATATTTACCATTGTAAAGCACACACTTGAGTGACATCTCATACATTCACAATGCTGTGTAACCAGCCATCAGTACTATCTAGTTCCAGCACATTTGCATAATCCCCAAAGGAAACCTTGTACTCATGAAGCACCACTCATCATTCTCCTTCCCCAGTCCCTGGCAAACACGAATCTGCTTCTCCATGGATGTGTCTATTCTGGATTTTATTAAATGGCATCACATAGCATTTGGTCTTCATATCAGGTTTCTCCCACTTAGCATCTTTTCAAGATTCACCTGTTAAATAGCATGAGAAACAATTCCTCTTTATAACTAAATACTGCTCCATGAAGTGGGTATACATTTGCTTTAGCCATTCATTACTTGATGGATATTGGAGTTGTTTCTACCTTTTGGCTATTATGAATAGTGCTGCTATGAGCAATCATGTGCAAGTTTTTGTTTGAATATGTTTAAATGTTTTTATTTGTTTGTTATATATCCAACTCCTGGTGTGGTACTGTGGGTTAATGTACTGGACTTCAAAACTGGTTTAAACTGTAAGGTCGGTGGTTCAAGCTCACCAGCTTTCTACTGCATGGAAACTCTATAGAGGGTCGCTATGAGTCAGAACTGACTCGATGGCACTTAACAACAATCCAAGTCTTCAACTGCTGAGTTATTTGACAGTATGGTATTTTTTCTTTACATTGCTGAGTTCAAATATTAGTCTTTCTCCAGAAAACAGTAAAGGCTTCAGGAATTTGTTGTATAGACTTTATCAAAACATGGCACAGGCAGTCCATGGATTGCCCCGGAAGAGTTCCGTCCCTAAGTCTAGTCTGTCTGTAGGTCAAATTTGTACATTAAGCTGAAACTATTAGGTATAGTTCACACCTAAAATTATCAAGTGTTTGTCTTTCTATACTTCAGAAGACATAACCCCGGGACTGCCTATATCCCTAACTCTTTGGTTTTGAACTTCTTGTTTCACTTTATGAACTATTGGAATTAATCCACTATGCATAAATTCTCAAATAGTGGTTATCACAAAAATTACCTGGGAATCTTTTAATATGCAGATTTTCATGTCCAAAGATTCTAATTCAGTAGGTCTGATCCCTAAGGAGGGACCCTGATGGCAGACTGGTTAAACTACTTGGCTGTTAACCAAAGTGGCTGAGCCATTCTTCCGCAGATCTTTACCTGAGCTTGGACAGGTCTTAACTCACAAGTCGTCTTCTCAACAAGACCTTCCCTGACCAATTTAGTTAATAATGCATTCCCCTCTCCTGCTTCCACCAAGGCACTGTCTTCACCCACTAATCTGTAAACTACCTGAGGGCACACATTTCTTGTCTGCTTTGTTTACAGCTGTAAACAACGTCTATAGAAGTGTTTGGCATGCAGTAGGTGCTCTAGTAATTATCTGTGGACTACGGAATGAATCTGGGCCTCTGACTAGGCTATCCACAGCAACTGTAACAAATGCTTAGCAGGACACCTTCTCTTAAAATCATTCCTCATGAGGTGCTCTCGGGCATGGCCTGCGTCTTGTTACCAACTCTGGACTGAGATGGTAGAACTGAGACACAGAGAGGCTCAAACGTTAGTGGTAAGGCTGAATGGAAGGAACTCTTGCCTCATGCAGGACACAGACTTGTGTGTGTGTGTGTGTGTGTGTATGTGTGTGGGGGGGGGCGTGGAGAACGACAGTGGCACCCACCCAAGAGACCTGTGGGTGAAGCAAGGTCCCAGTGGCTGTTGAGAGTATCCTCTAAAGAAATGAGCAGAGAGGACAGTAAAGATGTACAGAGGCCTCTTCCCTGTAGGCCTGACCCGAAAGAGCCTGTCACTTTTGTGTTACTTGTTTTTTATGACCTGTTGGCGAAGACTTCCCACTAACAGCCTGGGGTTCCCAGTGGGCATGCCCAGCTCTGTGTCTTGTACACTGTTGGACAAGGCTTACCAACTGCCTGCCAAGCCACCAACTATGCAGGGCTGGTTGTTGTTGTTGTTTAGTGCCATCGAGTCGGTTCTGACCCATAGCGACCCTATATAGGGTTTCTGAGGAGCAGCTGGTGAGTTTGAACGGCTTTGCAGTCTGGCACATTAACCCATAGCGCCACATGGATTTAATTGTGTACCCCTCCCCATAAAGAGAAGGAGAGATGTTAAAGTCCTAACTCCTATACCTGTCAATGTGAAGCTTTCTGAGGAAATAGGAGTCATCTTTGCAGCTTATCAGTTAAATTAACGGTCATACTGGAGTAGGATGGGCCCTAATTCCACCTGAGAGGCATTTTATAAAAGAGGAGAGCAACCATACAGGGGCAAAACACACATCCTGTGTAGATTCATCTAAAGGACAAGGAGTGCCAGGAAACCAGGGGCTACCAGAAACTGAAATCGATAAGAAAGGATCATCCCTTAGCCTTGCTGACTTCCTCAATTCAGACTTCTAGGCTCCAGAAAGAACAGTGTGGAAATATATATTTGTTCTTTAAAGGCAGGCACTTTGTGGTATCTTGTTTTGGCAGCCCTAGAAAACTAGTATATTAGTGTCCTGGTGTGCTGTAGGATCAGCACTGAACCACAAAGTCGATTTCAACCTCAAGGTGGCAGTTCAAAACCACCAGCTGCTCCTCAGAAACCCTAAACAGGGTCACTATGAGTCAGAACCGGCTTGATGGAACTTAGCAAAACCAAAGAAAGAAAACTATGACAAATGTGGAAGGGGGATAGATATCTGGTTGGGAGGATGGCCAGCTCTGACCCGGACACTGCCTCCAAAATCTCCATGCTGGTCCTGCTCTGACCCTCTGCATAGTGCAAGCGGGCTCCTTGGCAGAAGCCAGAAGAGAGCATTGAACAGGCAGACCTAAGTTCGAATTCTGGCTCTGCCACTTACTAGGTAACTTTTGACGGTGCCTCGCGCGGGGGGGGAAAATTTTTGTTTCTGGGGTTGAGGAAGCGGAGGACTCGAGCGTGTGAAGATTCACAAGAGGATGGGCGGAGTCTTCGCTCATGCCCACACGCGGGGACCGCCCACCAAAGGCAGTTCGCTCCACAGAACATGTGTGTACTCCACCTTTGGCCGGGCCTCCCAGCTGCAAAAGCGCCTGTCCCCGGCTCGGCCCCTCTGTTCTCCCCGACACTTACAGCTGTAGCTCTACTTCCTTCCACCGCTGCCCAGGCTCTGTCACTCTTTTGGGACGCCAGCTCGCACTTCCTGGGCAACTGTCACCAGGGAAACCAGCAACGCAGCCTGCGGGACGCCAACATGTCTCTACGGAAGGCGAGATGGTATAAGGGAGGCCCTGTACTAATGCTTAAACTTCCGTGGTGGGTGTCCTGTACTCCCAGCCTTTAAATTGTTCCAGTAGTCCGCTTCTGGAAAAAAAAATATATTTTTTTTAAGTTATATTGATTAAACATTCTTTACAAAGATGCATAGCCATAGCCCTGTGGAAAAATGAACGTTCCCATCATGCAATTTAACGTGACCATTGAGAATGTCATGGAAAATACTGTAAGGGAAAGCTTCTGCTATAATAATGGTAGATGAAAAAAGCAGGACAACAAATTGTTAGTGTTGTCAACAAATTGTTAGTGGTTCCGACTCATAACAACCTTATATAGGGTTTACGGTTCAAACCGACCTTGCAGTCTAGAGCATTATCCACGCCAGGCTTCGGAAATGAACCCAAAACAGTAGTTGCTAAATAAACTGTGTTTTAAAAAATTAGGCGCAGAAACAAGACTTGAAAGGAAATACATAGAAATATTAAAATAAAAACTTGTATTTGGGTGGTGGAATTGCAGTGCTGTGTAATTTTATACTTTGCAAGATATTAACATATTTATTTTCATAGAGGAAAACACCTCAGTGTTGAATATATTTCTGAATTTGAGTCATTACTATATTTCAGAGCTCTCTGCAAGCATTAACATGGGGGAAGGAGCAAATTTCTATGAAAGGCGATCTGAGGAAGGGTTGAAGCTCAGCCTCTATTGTTAGTGTGGAGATGGGTGAGAGGGCACTGCAGAGAGAAGAAATCACGTGAGAATTTACAGGGCTGATAGCATTCTCAAATGTGGCGAGCAATGTTTGTCCAGGCCTTTATGGGAAATTTCAGATATGTTTGTTTTCTTCTTTTCCTTATATAGCATTTGCCCCCAAAGACATGCATGGCGATACGACCTCATGTTTGCCAGCAGCACTGTAAATCTAAGCCCAATGATTTCTGATAAAGAATGGACTTTTCCTGTTGGCCTTCAGTTGCCTGTCTTGTGAGCCCACACTTCTGACTGCAGACCTCCTTGGCCCTTCTGACCGGAAGTTTGTTGCTGGTAGGTAAGAACATCCCACTTATTTTCTGGGAATTACTTCTTTGGTAAAATCAAGCATAAATTTCTTTAAGAACTCAGGCAAAATTTCCAGTTGAACCGACACAGATTATATGTAAAATAACCTAATTTTTTCAACCCTCACTATTCATGGATTGTTTATTAAAAACCAGATACAGTATAAGGTGTTAGGGACATAAAAGTGTCCTTGTCCTCAAGGAGATACCAGTCTTAGCAGAGACGAGTTTTGAGTTCAGGAAATTCATTTTTTTAGTTGGTTGGGTTTGTTTTTTTAAGCAGGAGAACTTCAAGGAATTATTAATAAAAGAGTAATGGTAAGATATTGGAATTGACTTATTGGCAACTTGTTTGGAATCCTTGAGTGGTGCAAACGGTTAGACATCTGACAGTTTGTCCAGAGGCACCTCAGAAGAAATGCCTGGTGATCTACTCCAAAAAAAACAGTCATTGAAAACCCTTTGAAGTACAGTTGTACTCAGCTACACATGAGGTCTCCATGAGTCAGAATCATCTTGATGGGAAGTGGTTTGCTGTATAAGATGTATGGAAACTCTGGGTGGTACTTTAAGGCCGAGGGATAGTACACAATGAAACAATTTGAAAGAGGTTCAAACCTCACTGAAGAACGTATAGATTGTCCATCAGATAAGCAGAGAAGTATGCTGGCTTTGCCAGACTGAAGCTGATCTGGAGTTGCAATAGGTTAGTTACTATATTAGTTTCCTAGGGCTGCTGTGAAAAATGACCGCTATGTAGTGAGTGAAATAAGGCAGTCACAAAAGGAGAAATACTGCATAGGACCATTATTGTAAAAGAGTAAGAAAATAAACCCACACTAAAAGGGGGAAAAATTCTTTGCTTGTTACCAGGGTGAATAGGGTGGTTTGAGGGGAGGAAGGGGAAGGTGAGCATAGGGTAGGGAATAGACACAGGATAGCTTGGGTGCTGGGGGTGGGGCATTACATAAGAAGGTGGAGGGGAATGGAAGAACAAGGCAGATGGGAAAACAATTAGGCAGGTGTGCATGGACTAAGTGGAACAGAAGTAAATAATAATGTATGTACAACCTTGGAACAACAGAGTTCTGGGATACAGGGATTGAGGCGGTTTGAATGGGCAAAAGAGGGGAAATAATGTTAAGATGCTTGGTGGCTGTCTTTTGAATCTTGGTTTCCCTTGACTACCATTGTAAAATAGACACTTGAGGGGGAAAGAAAGGATTAGTCAGAAGCATTGCCATAGAAAGCTTGTAAGTCCATCTTCAGCCTATAACTGATTGAAATACCTAAAATGGGGCTACAACTTGCCCAGTGAAGGAGGCTTCCTGAGGAGCCTTTACACTGCATAAGACCATAGGTAGAATCCTGAACCCCATCCAGAAGCTTCTGAGGTGGGAAATTTCTACTTGAGAGGACAAGCAGACCAGCCTGGAACAGCTAGAAGAACAGAAGATATTTCTTGAAAGAAAGACCGACAGGAAAAATAAAAAACAATAACAGCAGCCTGATTGGCTACTGCAAGAACAAGCTAGTTGTTCACCCAAGAGCCTTCAAGGCTAGTGGCCGGGTCCCCTCAGTACAAATCCCCTTTCAAGAGTAAGACTCAAGGGGAATACACGAGCAGCCATGTGCTCTGACTGGTGATCATGTTGGTCACTGATAAGGGGAATGGGGGAAAAAAACAGCAATGAAGTTGTGAGTTAAGTCCGACCACATTCAAAAGACTCCTGCAAACCTGATTAAGACCTGGTTGGCCAGAAGTATGGTAAGACCTGGGGACTCCTGGGCCCAGAGATAGTGACATGGGCGCAGAGGACTAGAGTGGAGAGTGAAGTCCAGCTGATAATGAAGTGAAGGGAGATGCACAAGACACCCATACTTGCAGATAGTACCCACTTGACCTGGCTTCAATGGCTAGATGTTCAGAACTTGTCTAGAAGAGAGAAGAGGAAGAAAAAAAAAGAGTAATCTGCTACAATTTAATGAACTTGACCTATACCTATGGATGCAGTAGCTCAAAAGAGGGAATAAATCTTTTTAACAAGGATCATTCCCACCCCCTCGGTACGCAGGGTTGACAGAGATGGGCAATTTAGAGATTGACTACCCAAAAGGGGGAGGGCTACAAAGGCCAAGAAGTGACTGGCTTACAAGCTTTCAAGAGGGAACCTAGATCCAGAGAGTACGGGGAAGGTAGAATCTCCACTGAGTGGTTTCCAATCTGTCTGGATGGGACTGATGAAAGGAGATGGGGCTAAGAATCTTGTGGTACAATAGTGAATAACTGTTATCAGGACTGACTGTGAGGGTTGAAAATGTAACAAAAGGAGGGGAGTTATTGGTTTTGCAGTCCAGAAAGCAGTGATGTCAAAGAAGGAGGTAGAGGTGATGATGTGGAGAGATGGAGAGGCTGGGACCTCTGGACTCAGGGAGGGAGAGGGACTGTGTGCTGGTGGCCAGGAGGCAGGCTTGCAGGGTGTACACTGTGGTTGCTTCATGATGCATGGAGGGGATTGTGATCATTTCAATGAAACGAAATATGATAGGATGAATGTAAAGCTAATGTTCTCCCATGTACTATCACATAATTCACAATAAAAACTTAAAAAATATATATATTACCACTAATAGGATAGCTTATAAGAACTAAAATTAAGTCATTTGAATTCAGTGTGTCAGCAGGAAAATGGCTCTGGGAAAACATCTTTTTTGGAAGTCCCAGGCATTCCTTGGGTTGCAACTGCAGCATAACACTGCCTTCACATGAGTGTGTTTCCTCTGTCTGCACCTCTGTCTCTTCTTTTTTATAAGGACACCCTTCAGATTGAATCAGAATCTACCCTACTCTGATAAAATCCCATGTCAACGGATAACATCTTCAGAAACTCTACTCCCAAAGTCACATTCACAGGCACAGGAGCCAAGGCCCAAAATTAGATTGCGGGGGGACAAAATTCAATCCATAACAGTTACCCTCTGCAAAACAAGTGTGGGTAACAGTTAATTAGCTGCTGGTGGTGTGGGGGAGGTGATTACAATTGGATATTGCAACAAATGAACCAAACCATTCCTCCCATGGCACTCACTACTGAGCTGGGTGTGAAGATTCATTGCAATGACCACACAGAACTCAGACACCATACTCACAGATACGGGATTTATTAGGAAAGTTGACAGGTTACAATTTAGGCTCAGAAATACTCAGAGCACCCTCTTCCAGTAAGGACAGCCTCGCCTCAGCTGTGCCCACGGGCAGACCTCTGTCTGCCCTGGCAATGTTACAAAATTCTCTTAGGGCTGCTGATAAATGCCCACAGGGCGCACCACTTCACCATAAGCTTCAGTCCAGTGGCTTCCCAAATGAAGTGCCTGGAGATACCTCCCTCCATGAGTGAGTCAGTCTCCTGCCCAGAGAACTCAGCTTCAGTTGCTCCCTGGGCCTGTTGCTCTGTCCCATGCTCCGTCTCTTGGTTCTGCTGCTGCCCCTGTAACTCCTCTGCTACTTTTCCAGTGTCACAGCTTGCTGTCCCTGGGTTGAGGAGTTACAGTATGCAGGGACCTTGGGATCCAAAGGACACACTACATTCCTTAGTCCTCTTTGATGGTAGTGAGAGTCCCCTTCTGCTTCTAAGCTCCTTTTATGCCCAGAAGGGTGGCAATCACAATTAGACCTGTTAACAACCACTTCCAGGGGAATCGCATAATCCTGCCCCCCACACTTTCTTACCTAAGTCCATCAGGAAAAAGTAGTTGCTGGGGTTACACAGACTATGGCTAGAAGACACATTTGAAGTAGTTCCTTGCACCACAGATAAAAATACCATTGTCAGAATAAGCACAGGCAACAGGGGACCAAGCTAAGGCTTAAATGGGAATCAGAACTCTTTTTAAAGGTGCTAATGTTTAAACTACCAGCCGCTCTGCGGGAGAAAGATGAGGCTTTCTACTCCCGTAAAGATTTACAGCCTCGGAAACCCTGTACAGGGTTGCTATGGGTCGGAACTGACTCCATGGCACTTAACAACAACAACAATGTTTAAATGGAGTCCTGGTGTGGCCCTGTGGGTTAATGCGCCAGACTGCAAAGCTGTTTGAACTGCAAGGTCGGTGTTCAAGCTTACCAGCTGCTCTTTGGAAACCCTATACAGGGTCGCTATGGGTCGGAATCAACTTGATGGTACTTAACAACAACAACAACAGTGTTTTAATGGAGTCCTGGTGTGGGGTTGTGAGTTAATGTGCTGGACTGCAAGGTCTGTGGTTCAAGCTCACCAGCCGCTCCTTGGAAACCCTAAACAAGGATGCTATGAGTCGGAAGTGACTCAACAGCACTTGACAATAACAACGTTTAAATGGGAGTCCTGGTGGAGCGCTGCAGGTTAATGTGCTGAACTGCAAATTCAGTTTGAACACCAAGACTGGTGATTCAAGCTCACCTGTCACTCCTTGGAAGCCCTATACAGGGTCTCTGTAGTTGGAACTAATTCCATGACACTTAACAACAACATGAATCATCTGGATGGCAGTGTTTTTGTTTTTTTTCCTTTTTCTTATTTCGACCTTCGCTTGGTTGCTGCAACCCTCTGATTTCTTTTGGAATTCTTACAGAGTTGTTCTGGTTGTTCTCCTTGGTGAGTATGTGGGAGGCCCTGAGTGGGGACATTCTCTCTCACATTGGACTAGGGTCCACACTACTGGAGTGTTACTCAAGTTAACTAGTAACATTTTCAAAGACTTATTTCAAAACAGAGTTGCATGCATAGATATCTTTTGAGGGGAGTGTAATTAAACTCATAGCACCCCGGTGCCCTTGACCTGGTTTTCTCCAATGGTAGCATTTTTCAGAACTACTGTATAATACCACAACCAGCATGTTGTTGTTAAGTGCTGTCAAGTCGGTTCCAACACTTAGTGACCCAATACAGGGTTTCCGAGGAGCAGCTGGTAAGCTTGAACCACCAACCTTGCAGTTAAGTGCATTAACCCACAGCGCCACGCCAGGCCTCCACAACCAGCATAATGGCACTGACATAAACCTCCGTGGATCCATGGCTTTTTTTTTTTTTTTTTTAGTTTTTAAAAAAAAACTAAACACTGAGTGATACTTTACATGGGAGAAATCAGTTTTACCCTCATCATTTAATTACAATGATTACAATCTCCTCTGTGCCTCATCATTTAATAATATTTGCTTCCATTCCCTCTGTTGTTGTTTGTGTGTGTGTGTGTGTATGTGTGTGTGTTTTTTGAGGGGGAGAGATATACACAAAAACACTCAGGAATATATAATCTTTTAAACCACCAAAGGGCACATTCTGCAAGTCTGCCTCATGGCCGCCAGCTCTCAGTCCTTCTCTTTCCATGAATCTAGAGTCCATCTCTGGTGTTGCTGCTTCTCTGGATAAGATCTCACATTCCGTTTGTGCTCTTCTTTCTTGATAGTCTTAGGGTCCTCTGTTTTTTGGACTGTAAGATTAACTACTCCCTGCTTTTTGTTACAAAACTTCTACCTTTACAATTGTCACTTGCAACTAGTCATGATAACAATTACTCACTATTGAATCATAAGATTCCTTTCACTAGATCCATCTAGATAAGGTGAAAACTATTCAGTGGGGACTCTACCTTTCCCTGCATACTCTGAAACTAAACTCCTTCTTGAAAACTTGTAAGCCAGTCACTTCATTCCTTTCCAAGACTTTCTGACCATGTCTTATAACTTTATTGTATGACCACATACAAATAAATTTGCCTTTGTTGTGATCATATACAAATAAATATACCTTTATTTGATCATAAAACAAATGAATTGAGGGTGAATGAAGCTGAAATTCGCTTTTAGAAATGTCATAAGACATACAAGGTATATGCATGGGCTTGCTATGTCAAAACTTTTCAACATAATTTCATCATTTCCATACACACACATACACACACATAAATATATATATATATAGTATAGAGTCCTGGGAGCTTAGGTTAATAGTGTGTGAGGAAAGAAAGAGTCCCCGCTGAATATTTTCATCTTGTCTAGATGGGTCTGGTTAAAAGAGATGGGGATAAAATTCTTATGATTCAATAGTGAGTAATTGTCATCATGACTAATTGTGACTGTCACAATTGTAAAGGTAGAAGTTTTGTAACAAAAACAGGGTAGTGGTTAATGTTACAGTCCAGAAACAAAGTACCCTAGGATCATCAAGGGAGAAGAGCACAAGTGGAATGTGAGACCTTGTCCAGAGAAGTAGCAACACCAGAGATGGAGGCAGAGATGGGGACATGAAGAGAGGGAGCAGCTGAGGATTCTAGATTCATAGGAAGAGAGGGACTAAGAGCTGGGGGCCAGGAGGCCGACTTGCAGAATGTGTCCTTTGGTGGTGTAAATCATTATATATGCCTGAGTGTTTTGTTTTTTTTTTTTAAAGAGTTAAAATGAATAGAGAGAAACACTGTTAAGTGATGGTACGTGGAGGGGATTATAATCATTGTAATGAAACAAGGTATGGGAGAAAGATGACACTTTCTGCTCCTGTAAAGATTTACTGCCTTGGAAACCCTGTGCAGGGTCACTATGAGTCGGAACTGACTCCACGGCACATAACCACCACCACCACCAATGAAACAAGGTATATGATTTGTTGAATGTAAAACTGATGATCTACCCTGTAAACTTTTACTCAATCCACAATAAAAACCTTAAAAAATGAAAATAAATAAAAAATAAAAACAAACAAAAATATTTGATGCACACATACAAAACAAAAAGTATATATTCATTTAAGTGTCCATAGGGGACATTTTGTTAAGTCAGCTTGTCTGTAGGTACACAGCCTGTAATGGTTAGGGTTTTGTGTCAACTTGACTAGGCCAGGATTTCCAAAGGTTTAGCAGTTGGGATGTGTGTATTCCCATGGTGATGAAACCTAATACAGGCACAGTTAGCTCTGTGGTTAGTGGCTATGAGCAGCCAAGAAGTTGAAGGGATGTTTCCTTGGGGGTGTGACTTGCTCCTAATATAATGGATACAGGGGGGAAAGGTTTTTTCTCTTCTGCTGGTGACCTGGGACTCTACAATTGTAAGCCATTGCATTGATAATAAACTTCTCTCTCTCTCCATTTATGTATGTATGTATAGATAGATAGATAGATAGATAGATAGATAGATAGATAGATAGATAGATAGATAGGTAGATAGATAGATAGATGTTGTTGTTGTTGTTGTCAGGTGCCATCGAGTCGGAACCGACTCATAGCGACCCCATGCACAACAGAACGAAACAATGCTCGATCCTGGGCCAACCTCACCACCGCTGCCACCCCCGAGTCCATCAATGATGCCACCTGGCAGATCCATCTCGTTGGGGGTCTTCCTCTTTTTCTCTGACCCTCCACCCTACCCAGCATGACATCCTTCTCCAACGATTGTTTCCTCCGGACTACATGTCCAAAGTAGGAGAGACGAAGCTTAGCCATCCTGGCCTCCAAGGAGCACTCTGGCTGCACTTCTTCCAAAACAGATCTATTGGTTCTTTTGGCAGTCTATGGCACCCTCAGTATTCTCCTCCAACACCACAACTCAAAGGCATCAATTCTTCTACGATCCTCCTTATTCACTGTCCAGCTTTCGCATCCATATGAGGCTATGGAAAACACAATGGCCTGGGTCAGGCGCACCCTAGTCCTCAAGCTGACATCTCTGCTCTTCAATACTTTAAAAAGTTCCTGTGCAGCAGATTTGCCCAGTGCAATACATCGTCTGATCTCTTGACTCCTAGTTCCGCGAGTGTTGATAGTTGATCCAAGAAGAATGAAGTCCTTGACAACTTCAATCTTTTCTCCATTGATAAGAATGTTGTTTATTGGTCCAGTGTTGAGGATTTTTGTTTTCTTGACATTGAGATGTAATCCATATCGAAGGCTGTGCTCTTTGATCTTCATAAGTAAATGTTTCAAGTCCTCTTCACTTTCAGCGATCAAGGTTGTATCATCTGCATATCGCAGGTTGTTAATGAGTCTTCCTCCAATCCTGATGCCATGTTTTTCTTCATAGAACCCAGCTTCTCGTATTATTTGCTCAGCATACAGGTTGAATAAGCATGGTGAAAGAATACAACCCTGATAGATAGATAGATGTAGGTATTTCACTGGTTTTGCTTCTCTAGACAATCTAACCTAGGACACAGCCTTATTCAGTCTATGGGTCTAGAGTTCACAGCTGCTCTGTCTCTCCATGCCACCGCCTCTGCTGTCATTGCCTTTCCAGGGAGGGATCCCATGCTTCACTCATCCTCTTCCTTTTGGAATGCCTGTTCCTGAAATGAAAGATCAACTACTCCCACCTGTTGGTCACACAGCTTCTACAATTACAGCTGTGACAATCACAATTAATCCTATAACAATTACTCACAATTGAAATCATGAAATCCTATTAGCATCCTCCCCATCTCACTTCAACCAGACTTATCTGGAAAAGAGGATAACTAGTCAGTGGGAATTCTCATTTGTACCCTTATTCTAAAACTAAGCACACCCATGAAAGCTTGTAAGCCAACCACTCCATGATTTTATATCCTCCCAGTTTTAATAATCACTTTCTAAATTGCCCATGCCTATCCTGGTGTGCTGCTGTAGGATCAGCACTGGACTGCGAACCACAAGGTTGGCAGTTCAAATCCACCAACTGCTCCTCAGAAACCCTATATAGAGTTGCTAAGAATCAGAACCAACCTTGATAGCACTTAAACAACATCAACGCAGCACACTGAGGAGACAAGCATTTACCTTAAGCAGAAGAATCTTTCCATTATGATTGGAATTTTGAGTAACTGCATTCATAAGCACAAACATTTTTTAATTGTCATCTGGTCAGATTCTGGTCAGATTCTGGTCAACTAAGCCTTAGTCATCCAAGCTGGGACAAATGGGTACCAGCTGCAAGTTTGGGAGTTTACACACACCTCCCTGTGCTTCACACCAGATGGCCCCTTCACTCTCAGCCCTAGCTGAGATAACCCCACTATTACCTTGATTATCAACTAGGACATGGAAGTGTTTTATAAACTGGTAAAATGTTCTTCAGTTATCATACATTGTTGCAGAGATGGCAGGTTTGCCTCAGAATGGAAGTGAGCTTTGGTGCAGTTTAAAACCAATTTGATTCTCCCCATCTCAGATTCCTCCACTTGGACCTCAGCTTTGCAACTCCAGAATCCAATTAGGTCGATTATACTGTGAATGTCTCTTGTGGCTAGACTTAACACCAGTCATGGTATTGATATGAAAGCCAGAATGCCAATCCACCAGTTTATACTAGGAGATTGTGTTCCATATCCAGAGCTTCTCTTTTTCCAGAATCAAACACACTGGAAGCCAAAAGAATCATCAAAAAAGATACTGTTTGCATGGATTCAGAGCAAATAGGCAATCTGTCTTGACATAAATATTTTTGATTTAGGGTTGTTAAGTGCTGTAGAATCAGTTTTGATTCATAGCAACCCATTATAGGGTTTTCAAGGAGTGGCTGGTGAGTTTGAACCGCCGACCTTGTGATTCAAACCAACTGTGCAGTCCAGTCCTTATCTTACAGTGCCACACCAGAACTTTTAGGGCTAAATATCCCATGTCACAATTGGGAGCTCACACATAAAGATGATTCCTTTTCCCCAGGTTCAAAGACAGTTTTGCTGGAAGGTGCTGGATACATACTGCTAGCTGTGCCTCTTCAACTTGCCCTAGTTTTGGATTTTTGACCACTAGCCTCTCTTAGGCTCCCTGCTGCTCTTCCACACCACATCAAGTCTTATTTTATCCATGGAGCTGTTTTGTCTAGGATGTGTCTGTGTATGTAGTGATCTCATTCATTATATGTTGACTATTAGAAAACTCAGTGTTCTGCCAAGATTCATCACTGCTTAGTTCCTAGGAACCTTTCTGATGGGTGAGAACTTCCCTGGCTCTCTATCAAGCCCTCAGTGCATAGGATTGGTAACAATTTATATTGACCCCCAACATTTCTGCGATTCATTCTACTACAACAATGGATGAGAGTCATCTGGCTCCAGTGATTATTGGTTTCTTCTTAGTAACTTGGTCCCAAAAGCCTTGTGCATTTACTAGTGTTTAAGTTACCACCTCTAACACAAAGATCATTTGAATGTGGAGATCTCTTCATCTTCATTCTTGTAAAAACCAAATAAAAAATTGACTGGGGATTTCCATAAATGAAAAAAAAATAATTCTGTAAACAAAGCAGCTATGCTGCATTGGGAAAAAGGACTAGTTTGGAACCTGGGTGAAGAGTGAATATGTGTTGTGGAAGGTAGAAATGAAGGAAAAGTAGAACAAGCATTACTGTATGCACCTGCCTTCTCTTCCATCATGCATTCTTTCCTCATGACCTAGAGTCTCAAGTTCTGGGTTTGTATCCCAACTCTGCTCCTTTTTGCTTGTATGCTTGTGAGTAAATCATAGCCTTCCTCATTGATAGAAAGCCAAGGAAATATATACTTGAGTTTTTCTAAGAAACTATTGAGAAAAAGTATTAAAGTGAATTTTTTTAAAAAATTTTATTTTGTTGAAAATACACACAGCAAAACACACACCAACTCAGCAGTTTCTAGATGTGTAATTCAGTGACAGTGATTATAGTCTTTGAGAGTACAGCCATTCTAACTTTCCTTTTCTGAGCTGGGCCTCCCTCATGCACAGAAACTCACTGCCCTCAACAGTAACTATCTCATCTCTTCAGTTGCTGTTGTCAGTTTGATTCCATAAGCAATGGACCACAAGGTTAGTTTGAATCACAAGGTCGTTGGTTCAAACCCACCAACTACTCCTTGGAAACCCTATACAGGGTTGCTATGACTTGGAACTGACTTGATGGCACTTAATAACAACAGATTGTTCTTAAAAGAGCACAATGCTCAAGGCAAATTTTTAAACTGTTGTTTGCTTTTAAGATTGGGAGAATATTTTGTGGTTCAACCCTTTCACGCCCAAATTATTTTCTGCTTTGAAATTTTTGTTGATACCATGTATTTTCAGTAATGTTGAAAAAAAGGGGAAAAAACACTTTTTTTGTTGTTGAAACTATGTATTTTTGATACAATTATGTGAGAGACATATGTTCCAAGTGGACTCTGGCAGTAGTGGGAGCCTTGTTTCTTCAGATTCACAGTTACACAGGTTCCCAAGTAAGTGACAGTATGTTTTACATTGGGATAGCAGCTTCCGAAGAAACCGGAGAAGCTGAAAATGTTGGCATGCAATATATGTCCCATGGGTTATGAAAGAGTTAAGGTTTAAAGTTTATATTAGGGCAGTAGTTTCAGGGGTTCATCCACCTGTCATGGCTCCAGAAAGTGTAGAGTCCATGAGAATTTTAAGTTTTGTTCTGCATTTCTCCTCTTAAAATCAGCATTCTTCTATGGAATCTTCAATCAAATGTTCAGTGGTAGCCAGGCACATCCAGTCTTCTGGTGTCATGGCAAAGGAGGCAGTGAACCCCACGTGCCGTAACCTCGTCCTGTTTCTGTCTCTCCTCCTTCCTCTGTTGCTCTAATAATTGTGCCTTGGATGGCCATGTGTAAACTTTTATGCCCCGAGCCACTGTGCAGTGAACTAGGAGGGGGACAGAGACACTATTAGGTCCATTAACTAAGATGTCCCATGAAATCATGACCCTGAACCTCCAAACAAAAATTCCATAAGGTGTCTGGATATACATGAGTATAAACACATTTATGTGCAACAAAGCATTGTACAAAAGAAAAACATTATCATAGTAGAGTATGCATTGTTTTAAACTCAAATACCAGAGTTGAAATGACTTAGAAGCTTTACCAAAAGCAGACCTGGGGTTGGGTGTTCATGGTTCGCATATGAATTGACTGGAAGTCAGAAAGAGTAGAGCAGCAAAAGAGGGAACAAGTCCTTACAGCAAGAATCATTTCCACCCCCTCCACACACAGAGTAGACAGGGATGGGCAACTTGGACATTGGCTACCCAAAATGGGGGGGCTACAAAGGCAAGAAGTGACTGGCTTACAAGCTTTCAAGAGGGAATCTAGATCCAGAGGGCCTGGAGGAAGGTAGAATCTCCAGTGAGTAGTATTCAATCTGAATAGATGGAGCTGATGCAATGAAAAGCAGACGGGTCTCTTGTGATACAATAGTGAATAATTGTTATCAGGACTGATTGTGAGGGTTGGAAATGTAAAGGTAGACATTTTATAGCAAGGAGGGGAGTGATTAAATTTTCAGTCTAGGAGCGGAGGTCCCTAGGACCATCAAGGGAGAAGAGCAGAGAAGCAGTGATGCCTGAAATGGAGGCAGAGATGATGACGTAGAGCGATGGAGCAGCTGGAGACTTTAGATCCAGAGAGGGAGAGCGACTGTGTGCTGAAGACCTGTGGGGTACAGGGGAAGGATTGCATGGAGGGGATTGTAACTATGGCAATGAGCTGATATACGATAGAATGAATGTAAAACTAATGTTCTCCCATGTAAACTATCACATAATTCACAATAACACATTAAAAAAAAAAAAAAAAAGAGTAGAGCAGGCATCCTGGTGTGGTGCCCTATGATAAATACTCAACCTCAAGGTTGGTTAGGTCAGAACCACAAGGTTGGTGGTTCAAGTCACCAGCTGCTCCTTGGAAACTCTATACAGGGTTGTTGAGTTGGAACTGACCTCAGTGGCACCTAACAATAAGGCAACAGGAGCAGAGGTATGGGGGGCAATGGTGAGCACAGTGCCTTGGCATCAGTGGTACCTGGTTATAGCTAGGTGGCAGAACAAGAGGTAAAGGACCCAGGCTTAAAGGAGGGAAAGGAAAAGGGCCAATCTTTCAAATGCTTCTTAGTTTTAAAAAGCTGACAGGGCTTGGCAACAGGTTTAATATTGATAACAAAGAGGGAGACACCTCTAAGAGTCTGAGAGCGTGGGAGCATCGCTGACAGAAAAAGGTCTCGGCAGGGCATCCATGGGGAACAGAATAAGTGTGGGTGTAGAAAAGCCAAGTTCTAGATAACAGCTATTAAGTGCTGTTGAGTTGGTTCCGACTCATAGTGACCCTGTACAGGGTCTCCGCGGAGCAGCTGGTGAGTAAGAACTGCCAGCATTGAGGTCAAGTGCTTATCCTGTGGTGCAAAACGAGGACTCCAGCTGAAATACATGAAGGGCTTCAAAAAGGTCATGGAAAAATTTCATTATCTTTTAATTCCATTTTTCCATGAACTCTTTGCAGCCCCTCATATGATGGCACTTCCTTTTCACATTGTTAAATATGAATTGCTCTGGGAACAGGGAAAGGACCTACCAGTAGTGTGTGTGTTAAAACTATGACTGAGTGCTGGCTCTTCCATGAACTTGTTATAAACCAACCCTGTACAGGGTTTCCGAGGCTGTAAATCTTGACAGGAGCAGAAAGCCTCATCTTTCTCCCGTGGGACAGCTGGTAGTTTCAAACTGCTGACTGTGAGATTAGCAACCCAATTTGTAACCACTAAACTACCAGATTCAGAAGAGGCTGTTGAGCGAGAAATATCATTGCTGATGTCGATGGATCTTGGCTGAAAGCAGAGAATATC
>NW_006408642.1:3405215-3413715 GCF_000296735.1 Chrysochloris asiatica
GGATTGGCCAGGTAGCAGCATTGATGGACTCAAGTGTGGCAACAGTAGTGAGGTTGGCCCAGGACTGGACATTGTTTTGTTCTGCTGTGCATAGGGTCGCTCGCTATGAGTCGGTGCTGACTCGATGGCACCTGACAATAACAACAACAACACACTACCAGAGCTCCTTGAACTAGTAACAGGTAAAATCATTCACCAGTAAGAAGGCATGAGGCAATCCATTCTATTTGACAAGCTTTCACATAGCATCAAGTATATGAGTATTTGATGGTTCCACTATTTGACACATGAGAATTTAAAAATACATTTTGTTCATCCATTCAGCTTTGTTTTGGTCTAGTAAATATGTGATGGGTTGTATATTTACATGGTGAAAGAATCTAAATTTCACATTGTGACTCATTTAGAATAGCAGTTCCTCATCTATGAGGCAAGAGGCACACCTCTCGATGGCCAAGTCTTTTGACTTGGTGGTGCTCAGTGTACTTAGGGTTTCTAATTGTGGCGTCAAATTCCAGCTGTCACCACCAGATGTCACTGTTGCTCATTAACTAGAAATGTTTACATGCCATGGAGTTGGTCCAGAGTCGTTAGGAACCTGTATAGGGTTTCCGAGGAGCAGCTGGTGAGTTTAAGCCGCTAATCGTGCGGTTCAAACCAACCTTATGGTTGAGTGCTTATCCTACAGAACCACACCAGGACTCCACAAGAAATGTTTTCCCCCCACTAGGGACAGAAGATTTAGAATATAAAAAACAAAAGCTCTTTAATTTAGCAAACACTTATTGAACATCTGAGTGAATCAGGCATTAATTAATACCAGGTACTTTGGATGAGAAAGACCATCATATATTCAACAGAATAGTGGGGGGGAGCATGGAAAAAACCATAACCAATCTCCAAAAATAATGAACATGACACCAAGGCTCTAACTCTGAATGAAAAAGCATCAACACACCAGTAAAGCTAGTCCCTTAAGGTAGGACACTGTTTCCTCAGGAGGCCTTTGCTAACCCCATGCCTGGCTTACTTAAGCACTCGAGTATAATGTTGGTTTGAACTACAAGGTTGGTGGTCCAAACTCATCAACTGTTCCTTGGAAACTCTATAAGGGTCTCTCTATAAGTCAGAATCAACCCAATGGCACTTAACAACAACTCCAATATTTTAAGTCTCAAACACCTAACCGCTGATACCACTAATCAACTTCTTGTGATTTCTAGCCAAAATGCTTCTTAAAACAATCCCATTCCATCTAACTCAGAAAAAACCAATGTATCTATATAATCAGTTCTAGAGACTGTACTCCAGAATGGCTAAGAGTACAGGCTCTGAAGCTACACTGTCCAGGGTCTAGTCCTAATCCCTCTCAGTTTCTCCAGCTACTGACCTGGGCAAGTTATTTAACCTGTCTATGCTTCCTTCGGTCTCCTCATCAGTAAAATGAGGACCAAACATAGTTCCTACCTCTAGGGTGGTTAGGGAGCTTAAGTGGCATTCTGTATGCTACATGCTGCTATATGTAGCAAACAGTAAACACTCAGTAAATGTTAGCTAGTATTCCTATTAACAATGGTGCCTAGCAAAGGTACAAAACATCACTTTTCTTGGGATTTTGTTTTTGTACTACTTTGGGAAATTATTTTTCCTTTTGGTCAAACTGAAATGAACACATTTGTGGCATTTCATTTGTTTTAATAACAATATTTATGCCATGTTATTGCCATGGGATGCAAACTTAGGTTAGACGAAAACTTCAAAAATATATTCTAAAGTATTTCAAAGCTTGTTTATAATATCTGACCAAACCAGCTAGCTTGTAAAATCACTGATCACCTCCAATATGTTGTTAAGTGCTGTCAAGTCAATTCCAACCCATAGCAACCCTACATAGGGTTTCCAAGGAGCAGCTGGGGAGATTGAACCACCAACTTTGCAGTTCAAATAACTTTGCAGTCTGATGCATTATAGGTCACAGCACCATACCAGGACCTCCAACATAGGTAGTGTTTACTTTAACACTTTAGATTCTTAAAGAGAAAATAAAAACACTTAACACATTTAAAAAGTATTCTTTGTTTACTTTTGGATTAGCAGTTAACATACACAATTTATTTCAAGATGACATTTAGAAATTATCTAATACGACAGCAGCAAAACTTAATTCTACAGTTACAAAAGAACTAAACTGGTATCCATAATTTATGTTATTCTCATATGTATAACTATCATTCTAAAATAAATACTACTTCTAGGCAGCTGTCACCAGCTTTTTAGGTTTAATTTAAGTATACAGACATTTTCAGTTATGGGGGACAATATGTTATGTTCCATCCACATTTCTGAAATTGTTCTTCAAGAGCCAACTAGAAACTGAGGGTCTCAACCAGTCCACAGAGCAGGCAGAAAAGTTTCACTGGGGGACACTGGACTGTCACATGACATCCAGAGATGTGATATTTTGCGGCAACTGAAAATATGTCAGTGTTGGCCTGCTGTCTTTTTCAGAATTAATTTCATTCCAAGAGTTTAAGAATTGGGACATTTTATTGCTATCTTTTTGCTAACTTGATTCCCCTGAATGACCTCATTAGTGCTGTAGGCACTAGCAGTTTGGTCACCAGGCAAGTCAAGTCTGCAATAAAGAAAGCCCATATTCAAAACAATGAACCCACTCAAATGATTTATTTTCAACATAAACATATAACCTGAAATCAAGCAACACTAACAAGATGATGTCAGCATCTCTTCTTCTATGGCTTAGGTTTTGCCCAGAATTCCCGATACATGGAATACATCATACCTAAAGAAAAAGAATGCTAGTTAAACACTCAAATATTTCTTTCAATATTAAAAAAATTTAAAACAGTTCATAAAACAGCTGAAAGCAACACCATGATAGCATGGACTATTTATAAGACCAAAGTGGCTCACACTCTCGCTTTCCTAAACAACCTAAAATTTGAAAACTTTTTATAAACAAGAAGGCTTCAAAAGTACATGGAAAAATTCCATCATCTTTTAATTCCATTTTTCCACAAACTTTTTAAAGTCCCCTCACACAATTTTCTAAGTAGCTCAAGGCTAATATGACTAGCTCATACAGTTAAAAATAATTGTTTTGAAACACAATTATTTATTTGGCAACTTTAAAACGAGTTACTTTTGCTATATAATACCAAATGAAGTCCGGGAGTGACAAAGCCAATAAAAGAAGGCAACGTTGTTGTCAAGAGTCATGCGGTCAGTTAGAACTCACAGCCATCCTGTAGAAGGTACGCAAAGCCTCGTCTTTCTCCCACAGAAAGCATGCAATACCTACACTTCAAATCTTTTCCACTTTCAAAACCTCAAGAAAATATAAATCATATATTTACATAATGATAATTTATTACTACTTAATAATTCAACTTTTATATGAAAATGGATATAGGTGATATTTACAAACTGTTGCAGAGTCAGATAAAATTTTCTACCCTGTTTTGTTTGTAAAGCTATGCATTAACAGAGGTAACCAAGAATTAAACATTTCCTCTAGGAACTTACCAATGGTCATTGCTCCCACCACAAAGCCTTGGGCTGCCACCCGCATATGGATCAGGTGGATGGACATTTTCGTGTCTCCTCTGTTCTTCAATCTGTATAATCCATATGCAACAATTGCTGCAAACCCTGCCATTCCTGCAGAAAAAGAGTCACAAGTATGTCAGATGTATGGAAGGAGGGGAAGAAGAGCAGGATGGTCCCACCATAATCGGTGTACTCGCCACTATCTGATTACACCATTAATTAGCTATCGTAAAAATGGAGTCCCTTAGAAACAACAACCTAGTGTCATTGTTGCATGTGCCACCAAATTGGTTCCAACTCATAGAGACCCTGTATAGGATATCTGAAGAGTGGCTGGTGGATTTGAACTGCAAACCTTGTGTTTAACAGTACGGTGCTATCCTACAGCACTACACAGCAATTTTAAGAAACTATCAAACAACTACTTTAGCAATGAAAAATACAATCAGTACTGATTCTTAAAACCAGCAAAGTAAACAGCCAGATAAACATCAAGGAAATCTGATCAAGAACACATAAAATATATAACAATCGGAATGGGAAAGCTATAAAACACAAACTGTGAAGACATTTAGAAACAGAAGATTACTCTGAATATCTTTATGTCATTAAATTTGAAAATTTAGGTGAAATTAATTAATGATTTTTGAGGAAAAGTACAAAGCACTAAGTTTGACTCAGGAGGGTTAGGAAAACTTCATTATACCAATAACCATAGAAAGAACAGAAAAAGACAACCAAGATTTAGGGGAATCTGAAAGATAAAGATCCAAATAATTTTATCAACAAGTTCTAGTAAATTTTCAGGGCATTCTTAATTTGTGTGCTTTGTGTGGTATAAAAGATGGCAAAGCTTCCAGATACATTTCCTATGCAAACAAACACTGATGCCAAAACAAAATTAAGATAACGTGATAAACTAATCATTAAGCAATATAAATGCAAAATTCCTACGTAAAAGAGTAACTTACCAGTTACCATCATTTCAAAGGGTATCTTTAAAATTATTAAATTAGTAACATTTATTCCAGAAACCAAAAGCAAATATGGAATCTACTTCATGTTGAAAAGCTAGAAGCAGTTCCATTAAAGTCAAGAATAGGGAAAGGAGCAGCACTGAAGCTGTGGGGTGAGTACGACCACATTCAATAGACTCCTGTCAACCTGGAGAGATACCTGGTTGGCCAGCAGTATGGTGCGACCTGGGGATTCCTGAGTCCATGGACAGGGACATGGCCACAGAGGGCTAGGGAGGAGAGTGAAGTGTCCAGCTGATATGAAGTGAAGGGAGATGCACAAGAACACTCATACTTGCAGATAGTACCCATGTGACATGGCTTCAATGGCTTGATGATCAGAACTCAACTAGAGGAAGAAACAAGATGGAAAAAGTGCAATCTGCTACAATTTGATGAACTTGACCTTTACTTATGGATGTAGTAGCTTAAAAGAGGGAAGGAATCTTCACAGCAAGGATGATTCCCACCCCCTCTGTACACAGGATAGGGATGGGCAACTTAGATATTGGCTACCTAAAATTAGGTGGGGGTGGTCTACAAAGGCACCAAGTGACTGGCCTACAAGTTTTCAAGACGGGGAGTTTAGTTTCAGAGGGTGCAGGGGAAGGTAGAATCTCCACTGAGTGGTTTTCAACCTGTCTAGACAGGGCTTCTTCCAACACAGATTTGTGTTGGAGGAAGTGCAGCCAGAGTGCTCCTTGGAGGTCAGGGTATTATACTTCGGACATATTGTCAGGAGGGACAAGTCAGTGGAGAAGGATATCATGTTTGGTAAGGTGGAGGGTCAGAGAAAAAGAAGACCCCCAGCGAGAGCGATTGGCAAAGTGGCAGCATCAATGGGCTCAAGCGTGGCAACAATTGTGAGGTTGGTCCAGGACCGAGCAGTGTTTCGTTCTGTTGTATACAGGGTCACTATTCAGTACCAAGTAGATGGCACCTAACAACAATAACAAGACGGGGCTAGTAAAAGGAGATGGGGATAAGATTCTTGTGGTTCAATAGTGAGTAATTGTTATCAGGACTGATTGTGATTGTTGCAAATGTAAAGGTAGATTTTTTTGTAACAAAAGGAGGGGAGTGGTTGATTTGCAGTCCAGGAGTGGAGGACCCTGGGCCCATCAGAGAAGAGCAGGAGCGGAGTGTGGGACTGTATTCACCGAAGCAGTGATGCCAGAGATGGAGGCAGAGATGATGACGTGGAGGGATGGAGTGGATGGGGACTCTAGACTCATGGAGGGAGAGGAGGGGCAGGCTTGAAACATATGCCCTTTGGTGGTTTGAATGATTATGTATTCCTGAGTGTTTTGGTGTACATCGAAAAAAAAAGAAAATAACCAGAGGGAATAGAGCAAATACTATTGAATGACGATGCATGGAAGGGATTGTAATCTTTGCAATGAAATTAAATATGATAGGATGAGTGTAAAGCTGATGTTCTCCCATGTAAATTAGCACTCAAATCACAATAAAAACATAATTCCAGAAAATTTAATAAGGCATGAAAAAAAGCTGTAAGTATAACTTAGGAAGAAACACTAATTTGCAAATTATATAACCGTCTATGGAGAAAATCCAGGAGATCCAACTGAAAAACTAGAACCAGTAGGAGAAAGAATTCCTTTCATGAATGCATCAAAAAAACAAGGAGACTTCAAAAATTTACTGAAAACTGGAATGAAAAGAAAATGGAATTTCTCCAAGAACTATAATGTTCCCCATATATTAAATATTTGAAAAGTAGTATGTAAAACCTATAGAAATTAAAAATATTAAGACTATACTTACAGATATAAGACTTGAATAAAAATTTATGGACATAACACATTCCAAAACTTCCATTCTCTCCAAATTTATAAATTGAATGTAATTCCAATAAAATTACAACCTACTTTTTTTTGCCAATTCCAAAGAAAAGAGGCAAGCTCTTTGAAAAGATAAAATAAATATATCATTAAGTTTCTGGCACACAGACATACAAATAGAACAGAGTATCAAAATAGCAAGTTAAGAAAGCTATCCCTGAGACAAGCATTGCGGAGACGAAGTACATACAGCTGAAAACATCCATGATGGCCCCTAATGGAAGAAAGCACGCAGGGAAATCTGTGCAGCAAACCATGGAGGAGCAGATCATCTGTGCCTATGAGTTTGAGAACGTCAAGAAGAAGAATCTGAGTGGTTCTGAAGAGGATTTTCTAGAAGGAAAGATTCCAGCAACTGATAAGCATGCGAAGAAAAGGTCTTCCACAGGAACAATCGAGCATGATCTCGGGGGTGAAGTACAGAATATGCTGGAAAGATGTGGAGACAGAAACAGCCAGGAATATTCTCAGCAGTTTCTGACTTTGTTTCAGCAATGGGATATAGATGTGCAGAAAACTGAGGAACAAGACGAAAAACTAACTAGTATGGAGGAAATGGAGAATAACCATGAAAATCTTCTGAGTGGTGCACAAAATGAATGTAGAAAAGAAATGGCTATGTTGCAGAAAAAAAATATGATGGATACTCAGCAGCAAGAGATGGCAAGTGTTCGAAAGTCTCTTCAATCCATGTTATTCTGTTGCCTCTTTGAAGAAAGAACTTTTACCTAAGTAATACACAATTATAACATTAGCTAAGGGTATGTAAGTCTCTAAGTTTCAAAACTCTAGTTTAGATTATCACATCCTGTTATTGTTAGCTTGTTTGTAGACAACCCCCTTTCTGTAAACCCTGAATAAAATCTAGAGTTTTGTGAGTAGCAAAAAGAAGAAGCAGACCCCTAAGTGTGCATGTTGAGTACGTGACATAGCAATGCGATAGGGATAACTCCAACATCAGTAGGGCAATGGTTAGATAAATGGACCTAACGGGTAGAATGTTCTTATTTCCAAGGTGGTTTTGACTCTCCTGGTTTGTTTGCATTAGGTATGAATTTCAGTTTATCAGTTGCGTAAAACAGCCAGCTAGGATTCTGACAGGAATTGCACTGAATCTATAGATCTATTTGAAAAGTACAGCATTGCCATTCTAACATTAAGTCTCCCAAACTAAATATAAATGGTCTTTACATTTATTTTTAGGTCTTTTTAAATTTCTTTCAGCAATATTGTATAGTTTTTAGTGTACAAGTATTCTATTTCTTTTGCTAAACTTGTTGCTAAGTATATTTTATGCCATTGCACATGAAATCACTTTCTTAATTTCATTTCAGATAGTTTATTCCAGTGTATATAAAACTGATTTCTGTATGTTGACCTTGTATTTTTCTACAGTTTTTATTTCTAATATATTTTCCCTTAAATATGTTTTAAAATCAGAGAAAAAAAGGGCTGTGCAAAAACCAAGTTAAATAATTTTATGTCAAAAGATATTCAAAGAGTTTCCAGCTAGAGACAGGTCCTGAGCGGGGATTGTGGAGTGGGACAAGCAGACAGAGGAGGAAATGGGCCGAAAGTTAAATCCTAGGTTACGTCAAAACGACCAGGAGTGGTATCTTGAAACTTCTCGGGAAGAAGAGTGGAGGGGGAAGCCCATTTCCTGATCGCATCTACCTGGAGGCAATCAGAAAGCATCAAAAGACACCAAAATACATACCCATCTGAGTGTTGAGGCCACAGATAACCCCTGAAGATGCCCAAGAAACGGAAGCAGACGACCATATCTGCACATGTCCAGGGACGAGATGAAGTGACTGGGGCGGATGAGCTGGGGGGAGACCTGCACTCCATGCTGGAAGATGGGCAGGCTTTGGAAGTGCCTGAGAGGGAATTCCTGGGGATGATTATGAAAGGTGTCAAGACACTATGTAATGCAGTTGAGAGGAATGATGAGGAAGTCAGGAAAGTGCTACAGGAACAATCAAGTAAGATAGATAGAGCATTGGAAACAATTCAAAACCTACAGAAAGAGGTCCAAATGATTAATAA
>NW_006408642.1:3415949-3435732 GCF_000296735.1 Chrysochloris asiatica
CCTTAAATTAAAAAAAAAAAAAGATATTCAAAGAAATATGTTTAAAGAAAGGGATTACGTTTAATTGATTAAACTGGTTTAGACACCTATTAAAATGTACTGTATTGAACACATTCCTGAAATCTGTAAAACAAAAGATTTCTAAGCTTTAGGAGTTTGGGTGAATGAAGGTTGTTTTTATTAATGTAGAAAGCCTTCCCCAGTGATATTTGTGTGATCTAGTACTTTCCCACTATCACAGCTGTTGGTGCTAAGTGCATTGAGGTCCGACTCACAGCGACCTCTACAGGGTTTCAAACTGACGTTGCGGTTTATCTTCCATCCTCACCCCAGCTCATTGGTAAGCAAATCCAGCACTAAAACTGGAGCTTCTGAGTCCCAATCCAGTGTTCTTTTTACTATACGACAAACTCAATGAAATAAGAATCAATAAAATAGGAGATCTGGACTCACACAGAAGCATTTTTGTAGTTAGATAGATTTATGTCATACCAATCTTAGCATATTTCAACAACTAAGAAAACATATGTGAAAATAAATGCTTTCACGATGTGCTTGATGAACAAGTTTACCATACGTCTATTGTTTTCAGGTTTGTGGCACTGTGGGTTAATGAGACAGACTGCAAAGCCATTTGAACTGCAAGGTCGGTGGTTCAAGCTCACAGCTGCTCCTCGGAAACCCTGTACAGGGTCGCTATGGGTCAGAATCGACTCGACAGCACTTAACAACAACAACAGATTATCTGGAATTTTAAAATTAAACTTACCAACGGGGACAAATGGTGACTCTTTAGCTTTTCGGATAAATTTTGATCCCTGATCTTCATCATACGAAGAAAGAGAAACGTCTGTGTTGGATGACATAGTGATTGAAGAATCTTCCTGAAAAAAAAATTTTCATGAGGTTCTATCATTAAAAGCATCAAGGACATTTTAAGGTGTACTTAAAAACTCCTAGTTTCTAATGTTGGTAAGTGCTGTTGAGTTGGTTCTGACTCATTGTGGCCCTGTACAGGGTTTCCTAGGAGCAGCTGGTGGGTGTGAACCACTGAACTTGCAGTTAGCAGACCAGTGCTTACCCTACAGCATTACACCAGACACCTATGTAAAACCTGGTATGGATTTTTCTGAATACTTTTACTCTCTATTACCTCTACGGGGAGTCCTTGGGTGGCATTGTAGGATAAGTGCTGGACTTAGTTGTTGTTTAATGCCATAGAGTCAGTTCCAACTCATTGTGACTCTGTACACAGTTTCCAAAGCTTAAAAAAAAATTTTTTTTAAGTTTTTATTGTAAATTGAGTGAAAGTTTATAGGGCAGATTATCAGTTTTACAGTCAACAAATCATATACTTTGTTTCATTACAATGATTATAATCCCCTACATGTACCATCAGTTAACAGTATTTCTCTCTATTCATTTTAGCTTTTTTAACACTCAGGCTTATATAATAAGTTAAACCACCAAAGGGCACATTCTGCAAGTCTGCCTCCTTTACTCCAGCTCTCAGTCCCTCTCTTTCCATGAATCTAGAGTCCTCAGCTGCTCCCTCTCTCCATGTCCCCATCTCTTCCTCCATCTCTGATGTTGCTGCTTCTCTGTATTTGTTGTTGTTGTTAAGATAGCGACCCTGTACAGGGTTTCCGAGGGTGTAAATCCTTACGGGAGTAGAAAGCCTCATCTTTCTCCTGCGGAGCGACTGGTAGTTTCAAACCGCTGACCTTAAGGTTCGCAGCCCGATTTGTAACCACTAAGCTACCAGAGCTCCTTGCTTCTCTGTATAGGGTCCCACATTCCGCTTGTGATCTTCTCCCTTGATGGTCTTAGGTTCATCTGTTTCTGGACTGTAAGATTAACTACTTTCCCTATTTTGTTACAAAACTTCTACCTTTACAATTAGTCATGATAACACTATTGAATAATAAGAATCTTATCCCCATCTCTTTTTACAAGATGAAAACTCTTCAGTGGGATCTCTATTTTCCCCCACACACTCTTAAACTAAACTCCTTCTTGAAAACATGTAAGCCAGTCACTTCATGCCTTTATCGCCCCTCACTTAAGGTTGTTGTTGTTGTTAGGTGCCATCAAGTCAGAGCCAATTCATAGGACCTTTATGCACAGCAGAACGAAACACTGCCCGATCCTGGGCCAACCTCACTATTGTTGCCACGCTTGGGCCCATTGACACTGCCACTTTGCCAGTTTGTCTAAATTGCCTGTCCCTATATACCCTGTATACAAATGGGATAGGCTTGATCTTTGATGTGAAGACTTCTTCCCTCTCAGTTGATATTTTGAGCTGCTACATCCATGAGTATAGGGTCAAGTTCATTAAATTGTAGCAATTTACCCTCATTTCCTTTATCAAACATTTTTTTTTTAATCTTCCTCCAGTTGAATTCTGATTATCAAGCCATCAAGGCTAGGTCAGATGGGTACTGTCTGCAAGTTTGGGTGTTCTTGTGCGTCTCCCTTCACTTCATACCAGCTGGATGCTTCACTTTCAGCTCTAGCCCTCTGTGGCTATGTCCTTGTGGGCTTTCAAAATTTCTGTGGGAGCAGAAAGTCTTATCTTTCTCTTAGAAGCATAGACTTTGTGGTTCACAGTCCAGTGCTAATTGTATGGAGCCACCTCTCTACCTTGAAAACCCTATACAGAGGCACTGTGAGTCCAAACTGACTTTCGGGCACTTCACATCACAGCTGGGAGATTTTTATATATTTATCCAGATGATGCACCAGACCTCAAGTCAGTTTAAACTGCAAGGTTGGCAGTTCAAATTCACCAGCTGCTCCTCAGAAACTACAACAGGGTTACTGTGAGTCAGAACTGAGTCGAAGGCACTTAGCAACAACAACATAGTTTTGAGGCTTCTTCTCTACAACCATACTGAAAAGACTGTATGTTTATAGTTTTGTTGCTATGTGCCGTGGAGTCGGTTCCGATTCATAGCGACCCTGTACACGGTTTCCGAGGCTGTAAATCTTTACGGGAGCAGAAAGCCTCCTCTTTGTCCCACAGAACAGCTGGTAGTTTCGAACTGCTGACCCTGAGGATAGCAGCCTGATTTGTAACCACTACACTACCAGAGCTCCTTTGTTTTATGTTTAGCACCATACTAAAAGGAAAACAAAGCCCCTGAAATTAGTTTCATCAATAAAATACCAGCTATTAATTTTCCGGCTTTCTTCATCCTCATCAGCTTCAACTTAACTACATTAAATGACTTGGACAAAACTGATTCTTTTTTATTTCCTCCTCAATAGCACTCTTTGTGTAGTGAGTAGCCTTAATTGCTTTCAACTGCTACTGACTCATTTGTTCCACCAAGCTACTTGTATTTAATTCTAATCTCTCATGTTTCCAGCTCATTACACTAATCTTTATTATTGATGGCGGCAGTCTTTGGAGAAAAGATTACAGCCACTGTGAACAGTCAAAATTTCTACCTAGCTCATCATTTACTCTTTGAAGAACAAAAGTTTTATTTAAAAAATACTGTTTCTAGACGTTAATACAAACCTTTTTTAGTTTTGGGGATTTAAGACTATCATTTTTAACACCACCATAGCATAAAACTGAAATACCCTCAGTTGCAGCCCAAACGAGCCATGGTGATACAGTGGTTAAGCATTCACCTGCTAAGCAAAAGGTTGGCAATTAGAACTAGCAGGCATTCCTCGGGGAAGATAAGACGTCTGGTACTGTGAACATTATGGCTTTGTAGCCTTGGAAACCCTGTGGGTCATCTCCCATCCTTTGGACATGTTATCAATATGGACCAGTCTTGAGGAGGGCATCATGCTTGATAAAGTAGAGGGTCAGTGAGAAAGAAGATCTTCAAGGAAATGGATGAACAGTTGCTGTAACTATGATTGTGAGAAAGGCTCAGGACTTGGTAGTGTTTGGCTGTTTTGTACATTACATATCTTGTATTCTCCCAGCTTCTCTCTTATAGCAGATGATTTTTTTCCCTCTCTGTACCTTCTTGTATAATATTCCTTTAAGTGGGACCAAAAAAAAAACACAATAGCCTGATACTGAATGTTTGTTGTTGTTAAGTGCTGTTAGGTTGCTTCTAACTCATAGCAACCCTGTACAGAATTTCCCAGGAGTCACTGGTGGGCTTAAACTGCCAACCTTGTGGCTAGCTGCCTAGTGCTTATCCTACAGAGCACACCAGAACCCAAGAGTGAATAGGAAGACAGAAAAAATATAAGTAAAGATATATTTCTATTATTACAAGGAGCAAAGGTTCTTCTCCCTTTTCAGTCATCTTCATCCATACAGGAAGCTAACATGTATTTCATCAAGAGTCAATAATAAAGATAATTTCCCCTTAGTCTTAGTAACTATGGATATACTTCCTTCTTTATTGAACTGATTTGACCAGCCTGTAAACATTACTCAGACAAAATAAGGGAGTCAAACATCCTATGTCAGTGCGTAAGTCACCGATTAGTGTCAGATACAAAAAATTTCAAGTCAACTCCCATATAAAATCCTACCCTCACTTCTGGGTTTTTCATGTGCATCATATATTCCATTAGTAATGGCTCTTATGCAACATCTTGCAACCCAAGGGAGGTTAGTGGTGGTTAAGGCTTCCCTCCAAACTACAGAAACGCTAGGGGTGAAGTTGCGTGCTTACGTTTGAAAAGTGCATTCACCCTTCCAATGCCCCACTCCCACTGTTACCTTGTTACCTGACAGATAAGAAAACCTTAACCCACAGCAGATGAGCAGTATTATGCAGACAGGAGGGAACTAAGATTACAACTAGACCTTTAACTTTTCTTTTTCTGTGCTCCATTACTTCCAGTTAAATAAATTCCTACTTGCTGTTAAGTGCCATCGAGTCAGTTCTGATTCATAGCTACCCTGTATACAGCATTTCCAAGGAGCAGCTGATGGGATTGAACTGGTGACCTTCTGGTGAACAGTCCAGTGCTGATCCTAAAGCACCACACTAAGACTCCAAATTCCTACTTCTTGTTGTTGTTAAGTGCCATTGAGTCGATTCCAACCCATAGCAACCCTGTATAGGGTTTCCACAGAGCAGCTGATGAGCTTGAACCATCGACCCTGCAGTTCAAATGACTTTGCAGTCTGACGCATTAGCCCACAAGCACCACAAATTCCTACTTACCGAGCTTTTATTATATATAAGGTTAAATAAGGCACCTTTAGGGAACTTACTATATATTTGAAAAGACATGAAGCATAAACTCTGAAATAACTTTCAAAAATTCATTTTTCTTTTAAAAGACAGATTACAGAGTGTGATTAATTGCCAATAGTGTAATAGAGACCACGATGACTGATTTTAGAGGGAGTGATGGCTTTTAGCTTAAAGGTATGGAGGTTTCTCAAGGCAAACTGAGACTGGCCTTGAAGAATTTTCATAAGTAGATTAGGTGGAAAAATTAAATATTGTATTTATTTTAGGCTGACAGTTTAATTAGTTGCCTTCATAATCTTAAGACATACTATTTATCACAAAGCCTCCATCTCCTCCTCCAATCCCACATGGCTACACACTAAACTTTTAGATGCTCTGTATACCTCCAAGCGTTATGTAAATTGATGCCTCTGCCAAACACACTTCTTCCCTTTCCCAACTTTCCCTCCCTTTCAGATACTCTTTTCTACCTAACTCTTCCATCCTTCAGGTTCTTACCCTAACAGACCTCCTCTAGGAAGTCGTCTTCAGCTCTATGAAATTACAAGTGTTCTGGTTTAGCAGTGCCATAGGACCCTGGGTGGGCAAGGGTGGCCATTGGTAGAATTCTCACCTTCTAAGCAGGAGGCCTAGCCAATGCAACTTACGTTCAGCCACAACCCAACTGTCAGTGGAAGCTTGTGTGTTGCTTTGATGTTGAATAGGTTTCAGTCTAGACTATGATGCACTAAGAAGAAAGGTCTGGCAATCTACTTCCAAAGGCAGCCAGTGAAAATCCTATGGACCACAAAAGTCGGCAGTTCAAACCTACCAGTCACTTGAAGGTCAGCTTAAACCTTAAGATTGGCAGTCTAAACCCACCAGCTATGGACTTGATGGCAACTTAACATTAACAATGTAAAAAAGCTTCCCACCCCTCCTTTCAGGAAAGGAACCCTGCTGGTACAGTGCTTATGCATTGAATTACTAATCTCAAGGTCAGCAGTTCGAATCCACCAGGCACTCTGTGGGAAATAGATGAGGTTCAGCTCCTCTACAGATTTCCACCTTCAGAAACTCTATATATGGTCACTATGAATCGGATCCAACTAGATGTCACACAACAACAATGTACCCTATATAGGAGGGTCACTATGAGTCCAAACCAAGTAGATGCCAATGGGTTTTTGTGGTTGTTGTTCAGGAGGAAAGGGGGATTGCTATTTCCTGTATATAAAGGGAGACGAGGTCTGACAGTTTGTTGTACGGTGGTGGCTTGTGTGTTGCTGTGATTCTGGAAGCTATGCCACAGGTATTTTAAATACCAGCAGGGTCACCCATGGTGGACAGGTTTCAGATGAGCTTCCAGACAAAGACAGACTAGAAGAATACTTCTGAATATTTAGTTATGGAAAACCTTATGAATAGCAGAGAAACACTGCCAGATACAGTGTTGGAAAATGAGCCCCTCAGGTTGGAGGGCACTCAAAATGTGACTGGGGAAGAGTTGCCTCCTCAAAGTAGAGGTGACCATGATGAAGTGAATGGAGTAAAGCCCATGGGAGTAAAGCTCTTGGGACCTTCATTTGCTGATGAGGCACAGCTCAAAATGAAGAGAATCAGCTGTAAACATCCATTTATAATTGGCACACGGAAGGTACAAAGTATGAATCTAGGAAAACTGGAAATTGTCAAAAATGAAATGAAACACATAAACATCGATATCTTAGGCATTAGTGAGCTAAAATGGACTGGTATTGGCCATTTTGAATCTGACAACCACATGGTATACTATGCCGGGAAGGACAAATACAAGAGGAATGGTGTTGCATTCATTACCAAAAAGAACATATCCAGATCAGTCATGAGGTACAATGCTGTCTGTGATAGGATAATAACCATGCACCTACAGGGAAGCCCAGTAAATACCACTATTATTCTAATTTATGCCCCAACCACTAAAACCAGTGAGGATAACATAGAAGAATTCTACCAACTTCTTCAATCTGAAGTTGATCAAACATACAATCAAAATGTATTAATCATTACTGATGATTGGAATGCAGAGGTTGGAAACAAACAGGAAGGATCAGTAGTTGGAAAATATGGCTTTGGTGATAGAAATGATGCTGGAGAATGCATGATAGAATTCTGCAAAATCAATGATTTGTTCATTTCAAATACATTCTTTAGACAGCATAAGATATGACTATACACATGAACCTCACCAGATGGAATACACAGAAATCAAATTGACTACAACTGTGGAAAGATATGGTGGAAAAACTCCATATCATCAGTGAAAACAAGGCCAGGGACAGACTGTGGAACAGACCATCAATTGCTCATATGCAAATTTAGACTGAAGCTGAAGAAAATGAAAACAAGTCCTTGAGAGCCAAAATATGACCTTGAAAATATCCCACCAGATTTTATAGATCATCTGAAGAACAGATTTGATACTTTAAACACTAAAGACCGAGGACCAGAAGAGTTGTGGGATGACATCAAGAACAATATACTGGAATAAAGCAAAAAGTCATTAAGAAGACAAAAAAGAAGGAACACATCAAAATGGATGTCAAAAGAGATACTGAAACTTGCTCTCCAGCATAAAGATTTTAAAGCAAATGGAAGAAATGAGGTACAAGAGCTGAACAGAAATTTTCAAAGATTAGCTCAAGAAGACAAAGTCAAATATTACAATGAAATGTACAAAGATCTGGAGTCAGAAAACCAAAAAGGAAGAACACGCTCAGCATTTCTCAAGCTGGGTAGCAGGTGACCCAGTTGATTACTCCAAGTCAATAACCTAATTTTAAAAAGAACGAAATGAGAGTTTACATGAATTGCTCAACCAGGAATACATCTCTGGCAGAACAGGATTAGAAGACAGCTGTTTTGATATTCAGACTAGGGTTCTTTAGACAATATAGTTACAAAGCATTAGTGTTATGATGTTGTTGTTGTTAAGTGCCATCTAGTCGGTTCTGACACATAGCGACCCTGTATAGGGATTCCAAGGAGCAGCTGGTGAGCTTGAACCACCAACCTTGCAGTTCAAACGATTTTGCAGTCTGACACATTAACCCACAGCACCATATCAGTTATGATGTTGGTGCAATTTTAATTAAAAAAAAAAACAAAAAACAAAAAACATTAAAATTCATTCCTGAACAGAAGCCCAAATGTCTCTCTGACAATAAAAAAGTATTCATGCCTAAAGATAGTCTTCCCAGTGACTTAAAACACCTAACAATTTACACGGTGTTTTGAAATTATTCTTGTTCACTAACACTAATGCTATATCTTCCTTTATCATCATTTTTTCTAACTGTAGCCGGTGATCCCAATCCGTGTCAGAAAGTTCAACATGTTCCATGTTGTTGTTGTTGTTATGTGCCGTGGAGTCGGAACCGACTCATAGCGACCCTGTACAGGGTTTCCATAGGAGGCACCAATAACCAAATATTCCACACTTTGGAGAAAAAGAACTATATACTTAGTAAGATACTGTTTAAAACTTCCCAATGCCTGGGAACCTATACTGGAAAACAGCAGCCCCTGGCATCAGGTGATGTAACAGACTGAAGGATCTTCAGTCGTTATGGTCACAGGAACTCCTATGTAATATAAAACTTTGATTTTGCATCATCCACCTGTCAAGCTTGTTTAAAATCGCTGCTGAGGCCCCACCCTGGAGATTCAGATTCAGATGGTCTGGGCAGGGCCCAAGGATCCTATCTTATGAAGCCCCTTTCAGGTGATTCTGCTCCACACAAAGTAACAGAAGTCTTAGCTTACAGGACTCCGACACGCTAGGTACTGCTTCAAACTGTCAGAGCTTTTCATTCAAACCCGGCTCACTGAAAAGTGCCTTAGTACTTCCGGAAGCATAGGTTCCTTCCACCCCAATCAAAAAGAGAAAAGCGAGTAGCATTCCTGAATCATTCCCGCTGCTCCCAATGCTGAACTCACACCCGCCTTCGTAATTTCCCATCCACGGGCTTACTTTACAAGAAGAAATGTTAATTCCGTAACAGACGCTTCACGCAAGCCCAGAGGCCTTCGAACCTTGACAGGGGCGGCTGGAAACGCCGGGTTGGGGAAGAAGACGTAGTCCGTGGACTACCTCTGGTGTTTTTCGCCCTTCCCTCCATCTCTCAACCTTCTCCGGTCTCACTTCCTGTGACCTTGTCAGCACTCCAAGGCCGGAGTCCACCCCTGCCTGTCCCTTCTCACCCACCGCTCAGCCCCTGCTCTCAAGAGAACAAGCTTTGGGGCCGTTACGGCTCCCGGCTCCCGGCTCCCAGTCTAAACAGGGGCCTCAGTCTCCCTGCACAAGTCTTATCACTGGCTCCCGGCTCCCAGTCTACACAGGAGCCTCAGTCTCCCTGCACAAGTCTCATCACTGGCTCCCGGCTCTCAGAGTCTACACAGAGGCCTCAGTCTTCCTGCGAAGGTCTCTTCACTACCCGTCAGGGGAGCTTCCCCGGTCATCAAGGAGACTTTGCTCCAGTTCCTCTTTGACTAACCCATACCTCGACTTCGGGTCCCTAGCTCCTCCTGATGATCCTGGTCGTGTCGGGACGCAGCCAACTATACCCCGACTCTATTCTAGGAATTGCCCTCACTCCCAGCCCTGTCCCCCAAGGTCCCCTAGGCCCAGCCAAGCGTTTCCCCGCTTCTTCTCGCCTCACAATTGGAAGGCTTCCGCTCTCAAGATTTCCTTAAGCTTCACTTACCAAGAGTCACAGAATCGCATAAACTCCCACCGGCTTCTGTCCCCTGCCTGCGGCACCTTTCCCTGCCGACTTCTCTCTGTCCCGCCCACAGCCGACTTCAGCCAATCAGAGTCCATGATCCGGCACACGAAAGGCGGTGCCTAGTTCGATGGGTGCGTGCTTGCGTGTGCGCAGTGGGTGGAGCGGCTTGGAGAAGGTCTTGGATTGGCTGGGGTAGCGCGCGCGGATGGGCGTGTCTCTGCGTCCCCTGCTTCCACGTACGGACGGCGTCAAATCTGAGCGTGTAACCCCCGGAGTTCGTGCGAGCATACACGTGTACCCCTGACCCCGGGCTCCTGGCCAGGAGGTACGTCACACTTCTTTTGCCCTTTCTCTTCGGGCGGCGTCAAACACAGCGAACGCTAGGCCCTGAGTGATGGCTGTCCGCGTATCGCCGCGCGAGACGGTAGGGCCGGGGACAAGGAATTCCGATAGTGGACCGCCGCTGGGGGCTGTGGATTAGGTGGGAACACGTCCGTGCTTAGGGGCGTAGACGGCGGAGGGGCGACTGAGCTCTCTACTGTCCCCATGCTTTCCCTCACGAATGTGTGCTGTTTGGGCGTTCCGTGGGACTCTACTAGTCAGTTACAGTCTCCGGGGTTACGGGAGGCTTCTCTTAAGGAAGGAAGTGATAGAGTTCTCGTGGCAGTGAACTTCAGGGGGTCAGAGCACCGATTTTGTTTGTATTTGAAGCCCTGGTACTGAGTAATTAATATCTGGCCAGTTGATGCAGGGCATCGAAATTGTGCCTTGCGGAGTATATCTGACTAAATTGGAGTCTCTAAAGGAGCTCTGGTAGCGTAGTGGTTACGAATCGGGCTGCGAACCTTAAGGTCAGCGGTTCGAAACTACCAGCTGCTCCGCGGGAGAAAGATGAGGCTTTCTACTCCCGTAAAGATTTACACCCTCGGAAACCCTGTACAGGGTCGCTATGAGTCGGAACCGACTTGACGGCACTTAACAACAACAACCATAAAATAAGGCAGATTATCAAGTGCTCTGATTATACGGCTAGTAATAGATGCTTTTAATCTCAGAATTTAATTATGACGAATGTAGGAAGCATTCATACTTTATATCAAAACCCCCAGACCTTAATGATGTGGTTTGTTTTCACCTCCTTAAAAGCACATGGTTTGGTACATCCTCATAGCTCTGTAATGTTAAATAAAGATAAAATAGCTGCAGGGAATAATGCCCTGGATCACAAGTTCGGTTTGAACGAGAAGCTAGGAAACCTTACGTGGGGTTACTATGAGTCGGAATCAACTCGAGGACACTTAACAACAATAATAATTATTAGGATAACAACTGATTGATTTCAGTGTGAAAAAAATTATCCCTTTCTAATTAGTACTGAGAAACCAAAAGCTTGGTAAATGGTAGTAATAAATATCCGAAACATAATTAGATAATGCAGAAGGCATTTTTAAAGTGGGGATTCTGCTACACGTTATATCATGTTACAAGAAAACACAGCTATTAACGCTATTACCCCTACTTCTTACGCTTTTACCGACTATCTGGTTATGTGCCATTTTGCATTTATGACAGTAGTAAAAAATAGTTTACTTTGTGCAATGAAAACCTTATGTCTGTTAGTAACACTGAGGTATGAGGGGAGAGCAATGCTGTAGTGATTTAACATTTTCTATCAACTTGTGTGGGCCATGATTCTCAATGGTTTGGCAGTTATGTAATGATGTATTTTGACAGTTAAGTCATGATATATCATCCTCCATTTCATGATCTGATGTAGTCATCCTTCATTTTATACATAATGTCAAGCTTTGCATTAACAGCGTGGTCTGTAGAACTGAACCATGTTGATAAGTGAGGAGTACATGTATATCTTATAATACTGAATGCATAGCAAATATTCAACATGCATTATTCCTTCTTACTTTGTGTCATTTTGAAATATACTCTTCTGACTGATACTAGCACAATGATGCAGAAGACATTTTAAAAACATGTATTTGGATTCCCGAATGTAAAATGAACCCACCTGTCATTTGTAGAAAGAAAGGCAGCACAAGAGCTATCTGTCATACTGGAAGCCAGAAAAAACTCACAATGTCTGTGCTGCTCCCATGCGTGAGATTCCTGAATCAGCATTACAGTCCAAGAACAGAAGACAGGTGGAGAAAAGCAAACTGGTTGCTCAGAGGCAGCGTGCCCATTCTGTGGGATACAAACAGAAAGGTAAAGTCTTCCTCCTCAGATAATCCATGGATGGATGACAGAGTACATGAGGTGCTATTTGGCTAGAGCATAAGAGCACAGGTGCTTGGACAGTCACTTAAAGTTGGGTGAATGAAAGAAAGAAAACAAAACAGTCAAGAGAAACCAGACACAGGTTTAAGAGACCAACTGGGTTTTCAAGGTTTTGCTTAACTAATCTAAAGATATTTAGATTTTGATGAATCTTGGCCACCTACCTCAACAGTAGGACAGACAGTTGAAGCCATAGACATTTAAAGTTTTTCATGAAGATAATTTCTTAAATATTTGATAGATATTCCTCGAAGCGTTTTGTTTTAAAGCGTCTTACTCTTTTAAGATACCGACACTAAATGCCTTTTAAACTGACTGTGGATACGTAATATTCAGTATTCCTCTTAAGTTTAACTTCAGACCATTCTGAACTCCATAGCTTGTCAGACCATTCCTCTTGCAGCATAAGGCTCATCTTCATTATCGTCAGCTTTCTGTGTGAAAAAGCCAACAAATAATCAGGTAACAAATGAATTTCAATGATAGTAGTGACTCTGAATGTATATATAAAAAAAAATCACCTTTGTCAAGTTGCCCTCTTCACAAAGCCTCTAACTTCTTATGTTCCAAGTAGCTGTTAACACATGGCTGTGTCTATTATAAGGATATGGGCTTTGGGCTGTACAACTCAGATGAATGTTTAGACCAGAGGTCCAACTAAGTCATTCTTAAGGTAACATTACCTTGTTAATGATGTCATCTTTAAGTATGCTGTGATCCATGTGGACTTTTATTACAAACAAATGTTAAGCCTTTTGCGGCAATTGGTAGTTTCTGTGTGGCACTGTAGAATAAAACTGAACTGTTAACCACAAAATTGGTGGTTCAAACCTACCAGATACTCCTTGATTCACAGGATCACTGGGTGGGAACTGAGTCAGTGGCATATAACAACAACAACATGAGTGTTTTTTAACCAGAGTTGGGAATCACCACTACCACCAGTTACTGTGTGTGTATATCGTGCTGGGTACTATACTGGACTCAGAAGATTCATTTCCTGCCCTGAAATAATTTCCTGTTAGGGACAAGGAACAGGTATATAAAAACAGCAGAGACAGACCATGGTAAGTGTTTTTAATGGAAATTCACATACATAGCATAGTGAGTAGAGCGTTCTCCAAGCATCTTCTTGGGACTGAGGATTAACTACCCACTGAAACTCAACCCACTGCCATCTAGTTCAATTCTGACTCATAGAGACCCTATATAGAGGTTTTGAGACTGTCAGTCTTTATAGGAGCAGACAATCTCATCTTTCTCCTGCAGAGATGATGGTGGGTTTGAACTACTGACGTTGTGGTTAACAACCCAATGCCTAACTTATCGCACCACTAGGACTCCTTTTTTTTTTTTTTTAATGTTTTATTGTGAACTATGTCATTCATCCTATTCTATATTGTTTCATTGCCATGGTTACAATCCCCTCCATGCATCATCAACCAACCAAAGGGTATACCCCGCAAGCCTGCCCCCCGGTCGTCAGCACACAGCCCCTCTCCCTCTCTGGGTCTAGAGTCCCCAGTCGCTCCCTCTCTCCATGTCATCGTGTCTGTAGGGTTCCTTTAAAAGATGACTGTTGTTGTTAAGTACTATGTAGTGTGTTCTGACTCATAGTGACCCTGTATTGGGTTTCCAAGGAGTTGCTGGTGAATTTGAACCACTAATCTTGCGGGCCAAACAGACCTTTCAGTCTAGTGCTTATCCTGCAGCCCCACCCCAGGACTCGTAGAAAGATGTTGTTGTTTAACATGCTGTAGAGTCGATTCCGACCCATAGTGATCCTGTATAGGGTTTCCAAGGAGCAGCTGGTGAGCTTGAACCACTGTAAATTACAATGTCAGAATTCTCCAGAAAGAAAAAAGTCACAATAGCCTTTTTATAGGCCACTAACTCTGGATTTGTTTTACTGCTTACTAGCTGTGTGACATTGTGCAAATAATTTAATCATTTGTGTCTCCATTTCTGCATCTGTGTAAGTGTCGGGTTGTTGGGAGGATCAAAGGATATGTAAAACCCCAACTTTACCTGGCACATGGTAAGCACTCTACACATTAATCATAATGATGTTTCTGGTTTTGTCAACATTCCTTAGATGTTATTTAGAAATAACCAATAAAAACAGATGATACGTTTCATTTCAGAGAGAATGTTCGTGTGTAAGCTGTGCATTTTTAATGTTCTGGTTATGACGATTTGCATAAAAGTCAGAAGATCCTCTTAAATCAGGATGGTATATGAAGGTAAATCAAAAAGTATTGCTTTTTTTGATTTTTGAAATTGACGTTGCCTCCGTGTCCACCTTGTCGTTTTCTCTCTATCCTTCCCCAAATAATTCGGCACTCTTCAATCCACAACACGCTAAAATGGCAGTTTTGGCATCCTTGAGTCACTCACAGTGCGTTCCTTTTGAATGTTCTTTGAGTTTGGGGAACAAGAAGTCTGAATGGGCAAGATCAGGGCTGTACAGTGGATGAGGTAGGTTTCCCAGCAAAATTCTTATAGGACAGCCCTTGCTACACTTGAAGAATGAACAGATGCATTATAGGGATGGGAAAAAAAATTCCTTGATGCAAATTTCCTCGCCTTTGTCTCACCAATGCAGTTTTCAGTTTCCATAAAACTTCTTCCTAATGTTATCCTGTGTGATTTGAGAAAATTTATCAAGATGACCCCTTTGAAGTCCCAAAAACACAGTTTTCATAACATTTCTGAGCTGACTTCTCTGCCTTGAATTGAACTGGTCCAGCAGATCCCCGAGAAGCTGCTGTTTTGATTGGACCTTATTTTTTTAAGGCACCCTACCTAATGTATTGGAGTCCTGGTGTGGTGCTGTAGACTAATGCACCAGACTACAAAGCAGTTTGAACTGCAAGGTTGGAGGTTCAAGCTCACCAGCTGCTCTTTGGAAACCCTATGCAGGGTCCCTATGGGTTGGAACCAACTCGACGGCACATAACAACAACTAATGTATTACTGAGAGACAAGTGTTTTACTGAGAGAAGTTGATGCAGCCATCCATTGATCACAGAGACATGTGTAAACACACTTTGTAATAAATCGGTGCATGTATGACATGGAACCTGAGTAACAATACTTTTTGATTTGTACATCAGCAGATGAGACGCAAGGAACTAACTGGCAACTTTCCGCTCTAGATTTCATAGTTTATTTCATAGTATCATTGGTTTCAGCCAACCATGTAAAATATTTTTTTCCCATTAGTAACCAAAGTGACAGTTGAATTTTTGTGTTTATGTAGTGGTATTTTCTGTAGTGAAGAAAAATATACTTGAGATATTTTGGTCTTGAACTGATTTTTCCACTGAAAAGTATTTAGTATTGTGTGCTATTGCCCAGGACAGCAGCATTCTTCTTAACAAGTTCCAGTGAGAAAAAACTTGGTAGAATGGAAGACGACTGACTTAGAACCTGAGATTGCTATCACATACAAAGTTAAATAGTCCTGTCAAACTTCTTAAGGGAAAAAAGTGTACATATAGTCTCCACAGCTTTCCCCTGTTCACTGGACCTATCACACAACTGCAATGACAATAATGAAGGACATATTCCAATGGACCTGTTTGAGTTTCTGAATCTTCATCTCCTTGTGTGGCACTGTAGGATAAGCACTGTACTACTAACCACAAAGTCATTGGTTCAAACCCACCAGCCTCTCTTCGGAAACCCTACAACAGGGTAACTATGAGTTGGAACTGAGTCATTGGCACTTTGACAACAGTCCTCATCTCACTTGACCATTGACTTGGACTTGACACAGTGACTCTTCCCTTGACACCTTTCTTCTGGCTTCCCTTCCAGTTGGGTCCAGATTTGCCTGAGTCCTGTGGGTAACTATGTGGAGAGGCTCATTTGCACAGGAAAGTACATAAACAGATGACACAAGGAAAGGAAAGATCTTTGCATTACTTTTGGCTTGGCATACAGTTGTTTTCGCTTACTAGCTTAAAAGAAAAAGCTCTGAGACTTAACTGAAAAAATAGATCTTAGATTCTTTGCAGCCCCTTATTCTGAGTCCTGGTGTGGTGCTGTGGGTTAATGCTCTGGACTGCAATGCTTGGTTGAAGCACATTATCAGCAGTTCCAGCTCACAAGCCGCTCCTCAGAAACCCTATGCAGGGTGGCTATGGGTCAGAACTGACTCAATGGCACTAAACAACAGTTCTTAGTTTGGAGTGAAGCAGTGAGATGGACAGGTGAGGTGTGGGGCAGAGAACTTTGCTGACTAGCTGCACCTTTCTTGCCCCTTTCCCCTGTTTTAAAGACATTCAGAATTAGCAACACAACCCTCTCTACTAAAATTTCACATAATTTTATATCACATATGTTATTGAATATGTCCTTCAGTAGAAAGTGACGAGGTAGAATCTGATACTTTCAATGTTCAGTTTTTATATGTGTCACGTATTGGTTAGAAAGTTAGAAGTCTTATGTAATTTATATCGTTAAAAAGACTGACATTTTTATAACATACATGTACAGGAATTGTACTAGATTATACAAAAACAGGAGCTCTGGTAGCATAGTAGTTACGAATCGGGCTGCGTACCTCAGGATCAGCAGTTTAAAACTATCATCTGTTCCGCGGGAGAAAGATGAGGCTTTCTGCTCCCATAAAGATTACAGCCTCAGAAATCCTGTACAGGGTCGCTATGAGTTGGAACCGACTCCATGGCACATAACAACAACAACAACATACAAAAACAGCAGTGATCACTGGAAGCAAAAGCTGCTACTTTACAACAGGCAAACAGCTTATTCCAGGAGAAAGAATCAACTTAGGAATTTCCACCTGGGTTCTCTACCTGGCTGCTGGTACGTGTTTTTATGTTGAGTATCATGGAGTGCAGCTGTGACGCTGTAGAATTAAAGTGCTGGACCACAAGGACAATTTGAACCTCAAGGTTGGCAGTTCAAAGTTGCTCCTTGGAAACCCTGTATAGAGTCACTCTGAGTTGCAACTTATTTAATGGCACTTAACAACAACAACAACAGCCATGATTATGTATGGACATTGGGTTACAGGCTCCTGGCTGAAGATTTTACATTGCATCCATCTCTGAATCACCCTTATGATGTCCTGCACATAGGAGGTCTCCAGGAAAAACTGTCTGAGTGGACTCATGGCTGCCCCTTTAGCGGTAAGCACTGAAGACCAGCAAGACTAATTGTATTCTTAGCTACTGGAGCGGCAGAAGCAGCGCCCAAATCAGAAAAACCTGTTGCTGTTGATTCCAACTCATGGTGACCCCACGTGTGCAGAGAACTGCATTGCATAGGACTTAGAAGGCTGTGACCGTTACAAAGCCAGTCGCCAGGCCTTTCTTTTGAGGCATCAGTGGCTGTGTGATCCCCATTATCCCCTGGCATTTACAGTCTCTCTTACAGGGCCCTGCCCTCCACTGCCTTGGATACTGATGACCTCTTTGCTTTCCGGACTCTCTCTTCCCAAGATATCGGGCTCCTTCTCTGAGAATGAGATGCCTTTGCTATATGGCTCTGCTCTGGTTGTAGTGGTGGGGTACTGTGTAGTCGGCTCTGACTCAGCAACCCTGTGTAGGGTTTCTGAGGCTGTAACTATGGAAGCAGAGTGCCCTAGCTTTCTCCTGAGGAACGGCTGGTAGATTCCAATTGCTGACCGTTTAGCGGCCCAATATGTAAGCCACTACATTTCCAGGGCTCCTTTCTGCCGTACTTAGTCCCATTGCAAATAGGTTTTTATTGACTGATCTCTCCAAGCTCTCCAGCTCATCCTGCCCTCACACTGATTATGGGCACCATCTGTTGGTCTTGATGGCTTAATGAATTGAGGGCTCATAATGGAGCTGACATCTAAATGAGATTGCAATCACAGTAAGGACAGAATAATGGCCTTCTAATGGCCTCCTTTGCCAGAGATGGATGGACAATTACTTTCCTGTTTCCACTCTGGGAGAAAAATAGATTATGCAAACACACACTTCAGAGAAATTGGTGTCCTGAGTGACTGAGTCTTCTTGTGCTGCTGCTATTGCTCAGGGACAGGAACCTGCTTGCTCTGTGCCTTACCCAGGTTTTCTCAGTGAGTCAGGAGCTAGGTGCTAGTCACCAAGGCGCCCCGTCACTCTGCTCTGTGAGGCCAGAAATGTTCCATGAAAGGAGTGTGAGCAGTAAATAGTACTACCAAAAAACGGCTAGCAATCTTAGCTTGTTGCCTAGTGTTAAATGGCTGTAAAATGGGAATCGCAAGGCAGTGGCCAGGGGCTGGGGTGGTAAGAATACACTAAGGTCTGCGATTAGATGCACTGTCGCTAATAGTTGAAAAAGATCTGTTATTTCTACAGAGCCCCCGGTAACACAGTGGTTAAGCACTGAACTTCTAACCAGAAGGAGAAAAAGACCCGCCTATCTGCTCCTATAAAGATTACAGCCTTTATAAGAGGCTGTAAGGGCGATTTTACTCTATCCTATAGGGTCACTGGAGTCCTGGTGTGGCGCCATGGACTAATGTGTCAGACTGCAAAGTCGTTTGAACTGCATGGGCTCACCAGTTGCTCCTTGGAAACCCTATCCAGGGTCGCTATGGGTCGGAATTGACTCAATGGCACTTAACAACATAGGGTCACTATGAGTTGGGATCCACTTGACGGCAGTAGATTTGGGTTTGGGCATTATCGTTTCTGGTTAATTTTTTCTTAACTAGGATATGCAATCCTTATATTATTATAGTGAGTGAGTTGTTCCTGGCCTCCTACTTACCTGCAGGTACCTGACCTTGAAGTTGGTAAGTTAGCAAAACACTGTTCATAAAGATAATGTTCTACATCTGGTGGGTAACATTTGCAGTCTTAAAAGCTTTGGAGTCGCCATCTAAGAAACAACTATTGGTTTCTTCCCACTGGAGCAAAACAAAACAAAGAAAAATGAAGACTCAAGGAAGCAATTAGTCCAAAGCACTAGTGGCTTGCATGCACTATAGAGCCTCTTCCAACCCGAGACAGAACTAGGTGGTGCCTAGCTCCAATACCGACCACTCTGACCAAGACCACTATAGGAGGTCCCAGTTAGAACAGAATGCAAAGTTGAAAAACAAAAGACCAGACCTACTGCTCTGAAAGTGACTAGAGAACCCCTTGGTACACTGCCCTGAGAAAATCTAATTTGAAACTGAAGATATTCCCAGGGACCACCTTTACAAATAATTGTTGTTGAGTGCTTTGGAGTCACTTCTGACTCATAGTGAATAGGGTTTCTAAGGAGCATATAGTGGGTTTAAACCTTGTGATTAGCAGTCCAGTGCTGATCCTACAGTACCACACCAGAACAGGCAAATAATAGATGGGACTATGAAATAAACAGCTGTTGTGAAGAATGTGCTCCTTGGGCAATATTTGCCAAAACCAAACGCACAGAACCTGTTGCATTTGCTAATGGGCAGCAACTTAAAATGAAGAGAAACTGCTGTAAACATCCATTGAAAATTGGAACATGGAATGTACGAAGTATGAATTTGGGAAAATTGGAAGTGGTCAAAAATGAAATGGAACGCATAAA
>NW_006408642.1:3454477-3463039 GCF_000296735.1 Chrysochloris asiatica
CCCACAAGCCCAAAGGAGCTGGGGATGCCGCGGCGCCCTTTCAAAAAGCCTGTAATTCCTTGCACAGTGATTTCTCAATGAAACGGGTCTAAGTCTCTGGCGCACTAAGCTTTACGCGGGCCGTGAGACTGTGAATTCCCACCTGGGAGGCTCAACTCACGAGCTTCCCCTCCCCGATCCCGGAGCCCCTACTCACAAGCACCGCCTGGCCGCCCTGGCAAACCGGCCTTAGCAGTGTGCTTTTATAATTGCCACATATTTGTAAATTTCTCACATTTTCTTCTGCTACTGATTTCTAACTTGGAGTCATGGTGTGGCACTGTAGGATAAGCACTGGATTGCTAACCAAAAGATCAGTAGTTCAAACCTACCAGCCACTCCTTAGAAACCCTATACAAGATAGCTATGAATCAGAATCTACTCAACAGCGCTCAGCAACAATAACAATAAATTTTGATGTCTAACTTAATTATAATATGGCCTGAAGACATATATTTTGTATGGTTTCAAGTCATTGAAATATATTGAGATTTGTTTTGTGATCTACCAGATGGTCTGCCTTGGAGAATGTTCCATGTACATTTAGGAAGAATATGTATTCTGCAGTTGCTAGGTGGAGTGTTCTACTTATCTAAGTTTTTAGGAACTTTTCATCTTTTAAATCCCAACTCCAAAGGGTTTCCTCTGTCAAATGTTCCTCAGTCAATCTCCTTATATAAAGTGTATAATATCATTATTTGTACATTCATCACGCTGCCAACATCTTTCTCTATGTAGAACCATTACTACAAGTCCATCTTCCTAAATTTTGATGTTACGGGTTTTGTTAGGGCAAGGGCCAAGTCTTAACCATACCTCCATAAACCTGAAAGTCTATTTCTAATACAAAATTTAAAGCATGGAATTGAACAGATAGAAGAAAGGAGCCCTGATGGCAGAGTGGTTAAGCACTCAGCTGCTAACTGAAAGGTTCAAATAAACGAGTTGCTCTGTAGGAGAAAGATGTGGCAGTCTGCTTCTGTAAAGATTTAAAGCCTTGGAAACCCTGTTGTTGCTAAGTGCCATCAACGTTGGTTCTGACTCATAGTGACCCTATGTAGGGTTTCCGAAGAGCAACTGGTGGATTTGAACTGCTGACCTTGTAGTTTGCAGTCCAGTGCTATTCTGCCCTGTAGGGTCACTATGAGTCAGAATTTTGGGGAGGTGGAGGATGGGGAACTGAAACACTGAGCTATGTGCTATCCAACATTGGAGTATAAGAAAAGCAGTGCTGTTTGATTCTGAGGAACCTACAGGTTAGTTGGGATAAGATACATACACAGAAAACCTATAAGACAGGATTTCAACAAGTGCCAGGAAAAGGCTGTAAGACTTTGGGCTTGTTTATGTTGTCTCTTTACGTTCTGCTGACCATACAGCATCTTATAGGGAGTAGTGCCAGCATTCCTCTCCCAGGACTTGATGATGGTGGTTTGCCAGCGTTGAGCAGTGAAGGAACATTTAGTTGTCTTTGGCTATCATATAAGTTTCAGGTTTTCCCATAAAGAAACTACAAACCTGGTAGACTAGGATGCTCACATTTTGTTTTGATTTCAGTAAGAAAAGTCAGATCAAATTCATCCTGACAGAGTCACATCTGGGGTCATCAAAAGGAATTGTTTCTGAAGTGTGTGATCCTACCTAGATCCTACTTGTATGTGAATATTCTGGGAAGTCCTGAGGGAATAATATTGGAAGAGGTGAACTCATCTCACATGCCAGTTGAAGTGTGAATTCACACATTATTGTCTCTAAAAACCAGCTGATGAGGAGTTGATTCTGGCAAGCCCATATGTGTCAAAGTAGAACTGTTCTTCGTCAGGTTTCAGTCGCTGATTTTTCAGAAATAGGTCTTTCTTGCAAGGAGCCTCCAACATGCTGTTGAGTAGCCAAGTGTACTAACGCTTTTCTCCACCCAGGGCCTCCTTATTTTCTCTATTTTATGATAAAGAATACTGACTTTGAGGGCTAATTGGGATTCTTGAAGGTTTCTTGTAAAGAAAACAGTTTGATGAAGGTTTTCAGCTCAGATGTAAACTCTTTTTTATAGTAACCTCTGAAAATAGAACCATATTAGAAAAAAACTGTAACGTATAATACTGTCGTTTTGGTGGTATACACTGAAAAAAAGAAGGAAAAAAGGAAGAAGGGTAATACAGGAGCTGGCTTCAAGTTATGTATAATAATGGACAAAGTGATGACCATCATGGTGAAATATTTATTGACAAGTAATGGAGGGCAGAACTCTCCTGGGAGAGAGGACTGTCAAGCTGTATGGAAATGGAAGACTTAGAGAAGAGACAGAGTAGGTCTCCTACTGGAGAATAGACTTGAGCAGAATTGAAGAATGGGCAAGTTATGAAAGGAGTGACAAAGGTAAGAGCAGAGAGCAGGAGGACAATAGAAGTTGGAATGTGTATAGTATACTATTTGATTAATGCAAAGTGCCCAGGAGGCTGCATACCTGGACCTTGCCCAGAGGCAGGGTGTAGGAAAATCACTGGCTCTGTGTCCACACAGGTGTGTCAGGTTTCTTACAGCTTTCAAACAAGATGATTAACTCACAAGATAGAAATATATTATCCACATGATTGATTCCTTTTGCTCTAGACAATAGCTCCTATTGGGTTGATAACTAAGACAATCTGTCAGTGAATTATCAGAAATTCTCTTTCCAAATTGATCAAGGGAGTGGTGAGCCAGGAATGATGGACAGTTCTAGGTGGGCCAGGGTGAGTCATTTTCCCCAGTACCAGTTCCATGAGGTCAGGCCAAGGGTTCCTATATTTACTTCTCATTCTCTTCACCTTATTCCAAATCCCAGCTCCCTCAACTCTCCAATCCTCTGCCTTTTCTGATAGGGCATTGGAAGTGGACCAAGTCTATTTCTATAGATAGGACCTGCAGTGCAATGAAGTACTTCAGGTGACTCTTCTACCCAGAGTCTCTGTAACTCCCACCAAGCAACTATTTTTCTCTGGGTATGAGTCCAGGTAAGAGGTGAGAAAATATGCTGATAGAATTATAGGATTCAGTTGTGAGTGATTGTTAATAGGCTGGGTTGTGATTGTACAGACTTGGAACTCTATGTGGGTATGAGTGGGCATGAATGGTGGGCGTTGGGGAAGGGATCTCACTACCATCAAGGAAGAAGAACCAGGAGATAACACATGTCATTTGGACACTGAGATTTCTTAACGTTGAATCTCCTAAACTCAGGGACAGAAAGCTGTCATATTGGCAGAGTAGCAGAGTGGTGGAGGAGCAGCATCAGCAGAACCAAGAGCCAAAGCACCAGACAGACTGGTGTGCTTCCCAGCCCACAGAGCAAGTAACGCTGAGTGCCTTTGGACACTTAACTGGGCTAGAGCTGAGTGCCTAAAGGCTAAGGCTTGTGGGGGAGCAGTGGGCCTTTTGGGCATTTATAAGCAGCGCTAAAAGAGCTTTGAAACATTGTGGAGCAGAGCCTAGGCCAGAGCCCAGTGATTGAGAAACCAAGGACCAGAGAGAGGCATGACTGGAAAGAGGCTGTTCTGATTGAAAGACCGGTGCGCTGAGCATTTCTAGTCCTAAATTGTATGTAGCCTGTTAACGTCCCTAATAAACCCCTTAACTGGGAGTATGGTGTCTGAGTTCTGTGTGGTCAGTGCATTGAATTATCAAAACCCATCTGAGAAGTGGAGAGTGCTGTGGGAAGGATGGCTGATGTCAGATGTAGTAGACGTCAGCCCCATAAGAATCAGCTTTGGGCTGATGCTGCGTTTGAGTCTCCTTTCCTCCTGTGAAGTCAGGAAATCAGAAACAACTTTAGTGTGTTTTTTCACAGGGCCTCTGAGGTCCAGAGAAGGAAGGGAACTTCTTCCAGCATCTGTTTTTTGAGGATGAGGAGAGGAGGCGCTTGGTTACCAGCCACTGGCACTTCTCCTCTGCCATGTGACCTTAACTCTGAGTCTTCTGGTTCCCTACTGAGAAGAAAGGGAGCACAGAACAGGACATGGGGCAACTTGAAGGGCTGTTATGGAACTGCAGATTTCCCAAGGGACATGGGCAAAAGGAGTGTAAGAACAGAGGCTGTGATGCTACTCTCAAGAGGCAATCCACTCCTATCACCCACAGAACTTCAGGTCACATACTCTAAACTTTCAACTCGGAACTAACAAACACATTCATAGAGCTCTTAAATTTTACTAAACAAATGTGAGACCTTGTCTCAAATTTTTAATTTAAATCCGCTTTCAATTTTCTTTTAGAAGTTTACCAACAAAGACCCATGTCTCTTTCCCTTGCTGACTGGGTGAGGACTCATCTATCCTTGCTGAATCTCCTAAGGCCTCTCCCCTCCACCCCAGGGGGTCTTAGGTTGTGTCCCTGCATCAAAGGATATGTGTCACTTCAGTGTGTAATTGTGGGATGCTGGTTTCCAGCCTCTCTCTAATGAGCATGCCCCTCCCTTCTGCAATGTTGTCCCCAAAAGAGGCAAAGTCTTGTTTTTAAATGTTGATTTTGTCCTATGTGTCATAGTCAACATATCTGGAGCAATTCCAAGCAGCACAGAGGTGTACCGCAGGCCACACAAGTGCTCACTGAGATCCCGTAACGCTATCTCTGTCCCTTTCTCTGCCATTTGTCTCTGGGCTGGTTCTCTTTTCAGAAAGGCTTTGTTTTTCAGGGAAAGCATCATAAACTGAACATTTTGGTCCATCAGTTGGATTGTCTGTCTGGCCTCTGTGTTAACTCTCCATCTCTAAAAACAAAACCAAAAAAACAACCAGAAAACAAAACCCACTACCATTGAGTCAATTCTAAGTCGTAGTGATCCTCTAGAGGCGTTCTAAGACCCTAAATCTTTATGGGAGCAGACAGCCTCATTTTTCTACCATGGACTGGCTGGTGGGTTTGAACTGCCACCCTTGAAGAGAGCAGCCCAATGCCTAATGCACAGTGCCACCAGAACTTCTTACTCGTCCTCAGATGTCCCTAGATCAGGCACACTTTGTTTCCCCTTAGGCTAAATAGACTTCTTTGGTGCCACTCTCTGGATAGGGAATGCAATTCCACCCTCCTTCAGTCAGTCAGTCTTGAACATTTGGTCCCTGTTCTGTATGATCTAAGAGCTCTGGTAGCGTAGTGGTTACGAATCGGGCCGTGAACCTCAGGGTCATAAGTTCGAAACTACCATCTGTTCCGCGGAAGAAAGATGAGGCTTTCTGCTCCCATAAAGATTTGCAGCCTCGGAAACCCTGTACAGGGTCACTATGAGTCAGAACCGACTCCATGGCACATAACAACAATAACTATGATCTGGGACTGGTGTACCAGAGAACTTTAAACTGGTGTGCTTTCGAGATTAATTCTAATACCATAATTATCTGAAATATCTAAGGGAAAACTCCTAGAAACTTGAAGATAAGTTAAAAAAAAAAAACAAAAACAACTGAGAAACCTGTGGTTAAGACAAAACTTTAAAAAACTTAGAAGAATTGTCATCCTCATCCTCATGAGGGTTGTAATTCCTCAATAAGGATATTGGGATTTTTTTCTTTCTTTCAAGGAAAAGTATCTTATGTTCCTGCAAAAAAGCCTCCAAAGACAAAAGAACAAGTCCTCCTATAATTTGTAATTGTATAAATTATTAACGTATGCCTCCCTGTTTTAAATCCAGTTTTTGCTCTGCTTGTGACATTGGAATCCCTGCGTGGTACAAATGCTTATGCAAGCAACTATGAGCTAACATTTCAAACTCACCCAGAGGTGGCTCAGAAGAAAGTCTTGGCGATCTACAAAAGGACACAATACTGAACACCCTATGAAGCACAGTTCTACTCTACAACGTAGAGGGTCTCCATGAGTCAGAAGCAACTAGATGGCAACTGGTTTGGGTCTTTAGTGGAACAGCATGATGTTGGAACATTTTCCCCTTGCCAGCTGAAGTGATACCAAGTTTTATCAGCAGGGGGAGCCAGAGGGCAAGTTTATCTTCTGCGTTGGTCCTGCAGTTAAGAGCTGGGATGAACTTCTGGAGAAAAAATGTGGCAATCTGCTCTGGGAAAGATTACAGCCTAGGAAACCCTATGAGGCAGTTCTTCTCTGCCCAATAGTTGTTGCTAGGATTTGGAATCAACAACAGCCCCAGTTGTGGGGAGTCCAGCTTGCCAGTCTTAGCCCATGGTTTTCTGCCTGCCAGCCTCAGCACTGACTGTGGACCAACTCTGGTCAGGGGAAGTTGGCTAACCTTTCTGCCTTTCAGTGCAGGCACACTCTTCTTCAGCGATGGCTACATCCCAGCTTTGGAGTGGGACCCCCTCCTCCTCCCAAGTTAGTTCCTTCCTTGAGTACTCTCCCTCTGCCCTAAAGTATTCTTTAGGGTTCTTTTTTGTTTCTTGTTGTTAGGTGTGATTGAAACCATATAGGGACGCCATGTGACAGACTGGAACTGTGCCATAGGGTTTCCTAGGCTGCAATCTAGTCAGTTTTTTTTTTGTGTTTTTTTTTTTAATGTTTTATTGTGAATTATGTGATAGTTTACATGGGAGAACATTAGTTTTACATTCATTCTATTGTATATCGTTTCATTGCCATAGTTACAATCCCATCCATGCATCATCAACCAACCAAAGGGTGTACCCTGCAAGCCTGCCCACCGGCCGTCAGCACACAGCCCCTCTCTCTCTCTGGTTCTCAAGTCCCCAGCTACTCCATCTCTCCACATCATCATCTCTGCCTCATGCAATTTAGTTTTTATGGGAGTAGATTGCTAGGTCTTTTTTCCAGTAGATCCTCTGTGTTGGTTCTAATCATTAGATTTTTGGTTAGCCAAATACTTAACCATTGCAGCACCAGAACACCTTTGTCTAGTTCCTAATCCCATTAAGCCCATTGCCATCCAGTCCATCCCAACTCATACTGACCCTACAGGACAGACTAGAACTGACCCACAGGGTTTCCAGGGCTGTAAGTCTGTACGGGAACAAGCTGCCACATCTTCCTTCCTCGGAACCTAGGTGGATTCCAAATGATGACTTCAGTTAGCAGCTGAGCTCCTTCAGCCAGTGTGCCATCAGTTGTCATTGCTAGGTGCCTTCAAGTCAGCTCTGACTCATAGCGACCCTATCCACAACAGGATGAAACACTGACTGCTACTGCACTAGCCTCACAACTGCTGCTACACTTCAGCCATGGCTGCTGCCACTATTCCAGTTCACCTCGTTAGGGGTCTTCCTCTTTTTCGCTGATCCTCCACTTTACCAAGCATAATGTCTTTCTGCAAGGACTGGCAGCACCTAATCATATGCCTGAAGTACAAGAGATGAAGTCTAGTCATGCTGGCTTCTAAGAAGCATCCTGGCAGTATGGTATGGGTCTACCAGCAGTCATGGCCCCGGGCAGTCTTCCCAGTCTGGTGGTGGCCGGTGGAGGTGAGAAATACTGCATAGGACCACTACTGTAAAAGACTAAGAAAAAGAACCCATACTAAAGAGGGGTGGGGGATTCTTTGCTGGTTGCTGGGATGTGGCGGGGGTAGGGTGAGGGAAGGGAGGGGAAGGTGGAGCACAGGGCAGGGAGTAGATACAGGATAGTTTGGGTTCTAGGGAAGGGGCAATGTATAAGAAGGGAGAGGGGAATGGAAGTACAAAGCAGATGGGAGAACAATGAGGCAGGTTCACATGGGCTAAGTTGGATGGAGGTAAATAACGATACATAACCTTGGAACAACAGGGCTCTGGGATATAGGGATTGAGATATGGTTGGAATAAGGAAAGGGGGAGAAATAATGTTAAGATGCTTGGCTGTCTTTTGAATCTTGGTTTCCCTTGCATACCATTATAAAACAGACACTGGAGGGGGAGAGAAAGAAATAGCCAGAAATATCACCATAGAAAGCTTGTTAGTCCATCTTCTGCCTTTAACTGATTGGAATACCTAAAATGGGGCTACAACATGTCCAGTGAAGGAGGCTTCCTGCGGAGCCTCTGCATTACATAAGCCTATAGGTGGAATCTTGAACAACATCCAGAATCTTCAGAGGGGGGAAATTTCCACTTGAAAGGATGGGCAGACCAGCCTGGAGCGGCTAGAAGAACAGAAGATACTTCTTGAAAGAAAGACTGACAGGAAAAATACAAAACAATATAGGAAGACTGACTGATTACTCAAGAACAAGCAAGTTGCTTGCCCAGAAAACATCAAGGCAAGTGGTCAGGTCCCCTCAGAGCAAACCCCCTTCCAAGACTAAGAGTCAATGGGAATATATGCTCTGATTGGTGACCGTGTTCATCACTGATAAGGGTAAGTGAAGGAAAAACAGCAATGAAGCTGCAAGCTAAGGCTTACAACGTTCAATAGACTCCTGTGAAACCAAGTGGAGACCTGGTTGGCCAGCAGTGTGGCAAGACCTGGGGACTCTTGGGCCCAGAGTGAGTGACATAGCCACAGAGGACTAGAGTGGAGACTGAAGCATCCAGCTGATAAGAAGAGAGGGCATATGCACAAGAACACCCACACTTGCAGATAATACCCACTTGA
>NW_006408642.1:3463164-3470447 GCF_000296735.1 Chrysochloris asiatica
AAGCTTTCAAGAGGGAACCTAGATCCAGAGGGCATGGAGGAAGGTAGAATCTCCACTGAGTAGTATCCAATCTGTCTAGGCAGGGCTGATGAAATGTGGATAGGTCTCTTTGTGATACAGTGGTGAATAATTATTATTAAGACTGATTGTGAGGGTTGGAAATATAAAGGTAGATATTTTGTAGCAAGGAGGGGAGTGATTAACTTTTCAATCTAGGAGCGGAGGTCCCTGGGACCATCAAGGGAGAAGAGCGGAAAGTGGGACCCTACCCAGAGAAGCAGTGGTGCCTGAGATGGAGGCAGAGATGATGACGTGGAGAGATGGAGCAGTTGGGGACGTTAGACCCAGAGAGGGAGAGGGGCTGTGTGCTGACAACCGGGGGGCAGGCTTGCAGGGTATACCCTTTGGTTGGTTGATGATGCATGGAGGGGATTGTAACCATGTCAATGAAACGATATAGGATAGGATGAATGTAAAGCTAATGTTCTCCCATGTAAACTATCACAGAATTCACAATAAAACATTTAAGAAAACAAAAAATGTCAATAATACTGAAGGTGGAAGTCCAAGGTGCATTGAAGGAATTGGCAAAGAACAAGGCAGCAGGAATTGATGGAATAAAAATTAAAATCTTTCAAGAAATGAGGCGGCAGAGGAGTCATTCAGTCATCTATGCCAAGAAATTTGGAAGACAACTATCTGGCCAGCTGATTGGAAGAGATTCATATTTGTGCCCATTCCAACAGAGGTGACCCCACAGAATGCGGAAATCGTTGGACAATATCTTTGATATCCCATGTGAGTAAAGTTTAACTAAAAGTAATACAGAAATGGCTGCAAGCATACATTGACAGAGAACTTCCAGAGGTTCATGCTGAATTCAGAAGAGGCCGTGGATTGAGGGATATCATTGCTGATGTCCAATGGATCTTAGCTGAAAGCAGAGGATACCAGAAAGATGTTTACCTGTGCTTTATTGACTACACAAAGGCTTGTGTGGATCATGACAAGCTATGGACAAGATTGCGAAGTATGAGTATTTCAGAACACTTAATTGTGCTCATGAGGAATCTGTACATAGACCAAGAGGCAGTTTTTTGAACTGAACATGGAACACTGTATGATTTAAAATTAAGAAAGGTGTGCGACAAGGTTGTATTTTTTACCAATCTGTATGCTGAGTAAATAACCCAAGAAACTAGGTTATATGAAGAAAAATATGGCATCTGGATTGGAGGAAGACTCATTAACAACCTGCAATATGCATATGATACAACCTAACTTGCTGAAAGTGAAGAAGACTTAAGATATTTACTGATGAAGATCAAAGAGAACAGCCTTCATTATGGATTGCATCTCAATGTAAAGAAAACAAAAATCCTCACCCCTGGACCAATAAACAATATTCTTATCAACGGGGAAAACATTGCAGTTGTCAAGGACTTCATTCTTCTTGGATCAATCATTAACACTCATGGAAGCAGCAGACAGGAAATCAAAGGATGTATTGCATTAGGCAAATCTGTTGCACAAGACCTTTTTAAAGTGTTGAAGAGCAAAGATGTCAGCTTGAAGACTAAGGTGAGCCTGCCCCAAGCCATGGTATTTTCTTCAAGGTAGCATAATACTCCATTGTGTGTATGTACAAGCCATGGTATTTTCAAAAGCCTTATATGCATGTGAAAGGTGGACAGTGAATAAGGAAGACCGTAGAATTGATACTTTTGAGTTATGGTGTTGGAGGAGAATATTGAAAGTGCCATGGCTTCCAAAAGAACCAACAGATCTATGTTGGAAGAAGTACAGCCAGAGTGCTCCTTGGAGGCTAGGATGACCAAACTCCATCTCTCATGCTTCGGACATATTGTCAGGAGGGACTGTTCACTGGAGAAAGATATCATGTGTGGTAAGCTGGAGGGTCAGAGAAAAAGAGGAAGACCCCCAGCCAGTTGGATTGGCAAAGTGTCAGCATTAGTGGGCTCAAGCATGGCAACAATAGTGAGATTGGCCCAGGATCTGGCAGGGTTTCATTCTGCTGTGCATAAGATCGCTATGAGTCAGTACCAACTCTATGGCAACTAACAACAATATCTATCCTTGTAGAAATTGTATTGAATGATCTTGTTTTCTTATTCATTCTGCTACTTCCTGTCTTTTTACTGGTGCATTTAATCCATTGTTGTTCAGTGTAATTATATTGTCGGGGACCGGCCTCGACATAGGAACTTGGTTCACGAGTGTTTGGTTCACGAGGAGGGGAGATCCAGCGGCGACAGGGATAGCAAAAGAATACACAAACAGAGGGAGACAAAGAGGCACCCCGAAACCAGGGTGGATACATCACTGGTGGGCAGACTTGGGACTACTGGCATCATGGCCTCTGCAGGCAGCACCTCACTGCCCTGCAAACTGTACTACATGCCCTCCAAGCCGTAATGCACACCTGGGCCAGCCTGCATCTCCGTTTTATTTAGGGGAGGAGCTTCACACCAAGCTGGGAGGGACTAAGACAAGGTACAGCTAACATCAGTACTTTTCCAGACATTCAGGTAACTTTACATCGTACTTCACTGGTTCGAATCCCAGGCCCGCAACTTGGTTTCTCAGGCTCAATTAACATATCTATAGCCTCTGAGCTCAGTTGAGAGAAGGTGAAAGGGAAGGACAAAAGGCTTGGGCGGAGTCCCGCTGTTTTGGCTTCCTGAGCCAGGTTTGCAGGAAGACACAAGACGCCCAGGTGAATGGGCTGCACCTGGAAAAGGATTAGGGAGGATAGCTTTTTTGTCTATAGAACAAAGAACTGGAAAGTAGCTAAACTATGTTCAGTTAATCCTTTGGAGAAAGGCTTGACCTTGCAACCTTTACAGTCTCGGCTTTAGGAAAATATTACATTTATCTGTGGATATTAAGGGCTCATGTTTGGTATTAAATTAAAAACATAACTGAACACTAAGATGAAAAACAATTTGCCATGACTGCCAATGGCGAGAATTTGTTCCTCAGAGCCTGTGGCCTGCATTGTCTGCAACACTCGGGCCCAGTGGGCCTCAAACTTCTGACCAGTTTTACACGGTCTGCAACAATATATAGGTGTGGATTGATTGCTGTCATTTTGCTGTATGCGTTTTTGTGGTTCTGCTGGTTTCTTTGTTCTATAAAACGTTGTGTTCTGAGTTCATTTTGTTTGTGGTTTATCTTTTCATTGTACTATGTTAATGTTTATTAGGAGTTCTGGCATGGCACTGTAGGATAACTACTAAAATGCTAACTACAAGGTCAGTGGTTCAATCCTACCTGTTGCTCCTTGGAAACCCTTTATAAGATCGCTATGAGTTAGAACTGACTCAGCAGGGCTTAACAACAATGTTTAATAAATATTTCAGATTTTCTTCTTTTGAATTTTGACTTGAAGGTGTATTAATCTTCTTTGAGGTTACCCTGTAATTTATTAAACCCTCCACCCCCCACCCCACCCCCATTTAAAATAGTCTGCTTTATCTTGAAATCTACTTGACTTCCTCACCATTTGGAAGTTCTGTATCTACACTTTTCCTTGTTTTGCTTTGTATTTGACTTCATTATAAATTGATATCTATGTTGCCCTATTTTCAATCTTGTTTTAAATACTTCTGTATAGTACTGATTTGACATTGCAGGTTAATGTGCTGGATTGCAAAGTCAGTTTGAACTACAAGGTTGGCAGTTCAAGCTCACCAGCTGCTCCTTGGAAACCCTACACAGGGTCATTATGGGTCAGAACTGACTCGATGGCACTGAACAACAATATACCTGGATTGGTTTCTGGGAGGTGTTGTTATGTATGTTAATCTCAGGTTGTTATCTGCTGTTGGTTTTCAGTACAAAGAACACTTTTTAGACTTTTTTATAAAGTGGGCCTGGTCATTACAAATTCCTTTCATTTCTGTTTATCTGGAAATGTCCTAAATTCTCTGTTGTATATGAGGGACAGTTTGCTGGGTATGTAATTCTTGATTAACATTTTTTTCTTTCAGAGTTTTGTATTTGTCATTCCATTGCCACCTTGCCTGTATAATTTCTGCTGAGAAATCAGAGCTTAGTCTTATTGGTTCTCCTTTGTAGATAACTTATCATTTTTCCTGAGCTGGCTTCAGGAGTCTTACCTTGTCTCTGGTTTTTGAAAGTTTGATTATATGTCTTGGTGATTTTCTTTTGGGATTGAGTATGGAGTTTGTTTAGCTTCTTGTGTGCTTATCTTCTCATCTTTCATGATGCTAGGGAAGTTATCTTCTAACAACTCTTCTACAATTTTCTCTGTGTTTTTTATTATCTCTCCCTGTTGTGAAATTCTAGTAACCCATAAGTTATTCCTCTCCATGGTGTCCCACATAACTCTTAGGTTTTCTTTGGATTTTTTCATTCTTTTTTTTTATTGTTCTTCTAGCATACTGGTATTCAGAAATTTACCTTTAAGCTCACTAATTCACGCTTTCATTGCTTTTAATCTACTCCTTTGCCCTTTCAATGTATTGTTCACTTCTGAAATCATAATATTAACCTTCTGAATTTCTCATTACAGGTTTTGTATCATTTCAAAGTTTATATTTATTTTTTCTGTTTGTTCTTGTAGTGTTTTCCTGAATTCTTTTATAGTTTTTTTTCTGTATTCTCCTTTCTTTCCTTGATCTTCCTATTAATCCTTTGAAGGTACCCAAATATCATTCTTTTGAATTCTTTTTCAGTTAGTTCCATTGCCTTTTCTTCCTCAGAAACATTTTGTGGCTCTGCATTTGGTCATTTGTTTGGGATATTCTCTCTTGTTTTTTCGTGTGAGCTAAAACTGTCTATTATCTCTCGGACATTGTGGTGTTAGTGTGTTTGTATTTAATTGATAGCTGCATGTTGATGTGTTCTTAGACACTCACCAACTGTCTCCTGTGGGTGTAGTTAGAGAATAGATGCATGTGTACTGTTCTCCATTTGCTATTCATGCACCTCAGTTGAAGGTGGGTTTGGTGGGTGTTGACTGCCGTCTGCCATTGATCAGGTGGTATTGGCTCTTGACCAGTGGGTGGAGCTTCAGAAGGTCTGGTTTTGTTGCTGGGTTGTATGGGTATGGTTGCTATCTCCTGTTTGGTGGGAAAGAGGAAAATCCCCACCACCACCACCACACACAGACACACATAATTAAAATAGAATAACCAAGGAACCAACAATTAAAGGAGAAACAAAAAACAGGTAGCCACCAGAAAAAAAGAATATAATAACTAAAAGAGAAAAGAGGAATATGAAAATGTAGCTATCGAAGAGAAAAATAAGAGCGAAATAAAAGGGAGAAATTTTAAAAATAAAACAACAACAAAAAAACACTTAGAAAAACCAAGGAGAGGGAAGATGAGCGGAGAGATAGAGAGTAGTAAAGAAAGACCAAAAAGGGGGTTTGGGAATAAGAAGAGGGAAAATGAGAAGCCAAAGAAAAGAAGGAAAAATGCAGAAATAGGATAAAATTCAAGGAAATGTAAAGTTAAGAAGAAAGAGAAAAATAAATAAAAACAACAAAACGATTGAAGACAAAACAAAACAAAAAAACAGCGCAGCTAGTGGACTTGGAGAGGAGAAAATTCTGGGGTGGCTCCTGCCAACAAGGATCTTATGATGGGTGGGAGGGGAGGAATATGACAACAGAGTTTCTAGCCTTCCATGAAGTTCTAGCAGGATAGGTATTCTTCCGTACTTCTAAATTTAGAAGTAGTTTATGAGGCTCAGAGTGAAGCTGGTTTTAATGTCTGGTCAGACCACAGGCAGCTGGGGATAGGGTTGTTGGTTCTAAGTGTTTCTACTAGACCATATTGGGACTGGTGACTCTGAGTTCCATAGGTTTGGAATAAAGCCCACTTGAATCCAGGCACCAAAGCGGTCAAGCCAGCCCCCACCTTACACTGGCATGTCTCCCAATCACATGATTCCAAATTCCTGGAGAGTAGGGTCTGTACTGGGGTGGATTAAGGTGGGAGCTGGCCACCCCTCTGGTACCAGGGGAGCATGAGGGAGGGGGCAGGTGGGAAGGAGTTGCACCTTCCCCAATGCCTGTGTGACTCTGCTCTACCAGGCCACCTTCTGGAGCCTAAGCTGCTCACAAAAGTTCAAGATGATTACGCCACATCTGGCTGACCATTCACCAGTCAGTATCCTTCTCTCGCTGTCCCTGCTCAGCTTCTCCTCCCAGTAAGTATTCAATCCACTTCTCTAACCTTTCCTCTGAAGTTCAGAGTCCCTGGATTTTCATCTGTCTGTTTCATTTGGTCTCTTGTATCTTTGTTGTAGAGGGGCTGTGTAATGCTTCAGCCTAGTCCACCATCTTGCCAGAAGTCCCCTATCCCAATAATTATCTTGCTGAGTCTGTGCTATTTTCTATGCACAGGATCATATCATCTGCAAAGAGAGAGAGAGTTTTACTTCTTTGAAAATGGCAAACTATTTTAAACAATATATAACCACACACTAAAAAACGTAAAAACCTCATAGTAAAAAACAAACAAAACACACAGTTCAATTAAAAAAAAAAAAAAAAGGGATAAAAAGATTTGAAAAGACAGTTCACCGAGAGAAAGGAATAGCCAGAAATATCACCACAGAAAGCTTATAAGTCCATCTTCTGTCTATAACTGATTGGAATACATAAAATGGGGCTACAGCGTGCCCAGTGAAGGAGGCTTCCTGGGGAGCCTCTGCATTACATAAGACCATAGTGGAAGCCTGAACCACATCCAGAATCTTCTGAGGTGGGAAATTTCCACTTGAAAGGATGGGCAGACCAGCCTGGAGCGGCTAGAAGAACAGAAGATACTTCTTGAAAGAAAGACTGACAGGAAAAATACAAAACAATATAGGAAGACTGACTGATTACTCAAGAACAAGCAAGTTGCTTGCCCAGAAAACATCAAGGCAAGTGGTCAGGTCCCCTCAGAGCAAACCCCCTTCCAAGACTAAGAGTCAATGGGAATATATGCTCTGATTGGTGACCGTGTTCATCACTGATAAGGGTAAGTGAAGGAAAAACAGCAATGAAGCTGCAAGCTAAGGCTTACAACGTTCAATAGACTCCTGTGAAACCAAGTGGAGACCTGGTTGGCCAGCAGTGTGGCAAGACCTGGGGACTCTTGGGCCCAGAGTGAGTGACATAGCCACAGAGGACTAGAGTGGAGACTGAAGCATCCAGCTGATAAGAAGAGAGGGCATATGCACAAGAACACCCACACTTGCAGATAATACCCACTTGACCTGGCTTCAATGACTGGATAACC
>NW_006408642.1:3471242-3512378 GCF_000296735.1 Chrysochloris asiatica
TAGGATGAATGTAAAAGTAATGTTCTCCCATGTAAACTATCACATAATTCACAATAAAACATTTAAAAAAATAAATTTAAAAAAAAGAAAAAAGACAGTTCACCAAAGATATACAGATGGTAAATAAGCGACTGGAAACATACTCAACATCATTAGTTTTTATGGAAATGCAAATTAAAGCTATAATGATATGCCGCTACACACCTAGGTTGTTGTTAAGTGCCATTGAGTCGATTCTGACCCATAGCGACTCTGTATAGGGTTTCCGAGGAGCAGCTGGTGAGCTTCAACCTCCAACCTTGCAGTTCAAACAGCTTTGCAGTCTGACGCATTAGAATGGCTAATAAGACTGACCATACCAAGTACCTAGGAGAATGCACAGCAGTTGGAATAGTCATGATTTACTGGTGGAATTGGAAGAATGGTACAACTACTTTTTGAAAACAGTTTGGCTCCTTTCTTATAAAATTAAATATGCACATACCATACCACCTAACAATTCCATTCCTAGGTATTTCCCCAAGTGAAATAAAAACTTAATTTCACACAAAAACCCATATATGACTGTAGCAGCTTTATTTGTAATCATCCCAAACTGGCAACAAACCACCTGCACAATGGACAAGCAAAACATAACAATCATAATAACGCTGTTGTTGTTAAGTGCCATCAAGTAGGTTCTGACATATAGTGACCCTGTATAAGGTTTGTGAGGAACGGTTGGTGAACTTGAACTGCCAATGTTGAAGTTCAAACCTATCTTGCAGTCTAGCGCATTAGCCCGCAGCACCACACCAGGATTCCAATAATAATAAAGACATAATTGAGGGAATATAATTTTGTATGATCTGTTAGAAAGCGGTCAGTATTTACAGAAGTTGAACACTCATTGTTGTTAAGTGCTGTCAAGTTGGTTCTGACTCACAGCATCTCTATAAGGTTTCCGAGGAATGGCTGCTGGGTTTGAACTGCCGACCTTGTGGTTCTCAGTCCCGTATGGATCCTACAGTGCCACACCAGCAGTCATACTCTTTATTTATGAGTCTTGGGAGTAATATTGCCATGGACATTCTTGTACAAGACTTTTGGCAAACATATGTGCATATCTGTTGGATACATACCTAGGAGTGCGGAGTTGTATGAGTGTTCACTGCAAAGTCGATTGAACCCCAAGATCAGTGGTTCAAGCTCACCAGTCTCACTTCTTGGAAACCCTGTATATGGTCACTATGAGTCAGAACCGCCTCAACCGCACTTAACAACAATAATGAGTGTTCAACTGGTATAAATGCTGCCAAAGTGAATTTTGTACGTGAATTTAGAAAACAGTATTTCCAAAAGTTGAACACTCATATAACCCAACAGTTACATCCCTAGGTATGTATCCAGCAGCCATGTACAATATGTTTGTTAAAAGTCTTGGACAAGAACATCCATGACAGGTCCCTGGGACCATCAAATGAGAAGAGCAGAGTGCAGGAACCTATCCAGAGAGGCAGTGACGCCGGAAATGGAGGGAAAGACGATGATGTGGACAGATGGAGTGCCTGGGGACACTGAACTCAGGGAGGGAGAGGGGCTCTGTGCTGATGGCCGAGGGGCAGGCCTGTGGGGTGTACACTTTGGTTAATTGATGATGCGTGGAGGGGATTTTAATCATTGCAATGAAACAAAATGCGAAAGGATGAATGTAAAACTGATGTTCTTTCATGTAAACCCACATAATTCACAATAAAAACTTAAAAAACAGAATGTCCATGACAGTACTACTCATAAGAACCCTGAGTGAAGAGTCTGGCTCAATTTTTGATGTTCAAACACTGCCATCCTTTAAGCTCCTTCACTCCCTTTTTCCCTATTGTCCCATACCTGGGCAAGCTATAAGAAAGACCAGGTACACCTTCCTCCTTGGTGCTGTCAGGGAGAAGTTCAAATCATGCAAACTGGTCTGTGGGAGAGGGAGCCTTCATATGGGCTTCTATTCCCATCAACCCCCAACCACTTTAAAAACCAGAGCCACTCGCCCCGCTTTTAGCTCAAGCCAAGTAGACTTGGCTTAGGTACCTGCCCTGATTTCTTGAGAAAGCTTCATTATGTGAGTAGTAGATCTTGACACACCCTCTTGGTGAGTATGTGGAATTGTCAGTCTCCTCATCTGAACCAGGCTGGGCAGGGACTAGGGGTTCATCCCAAACTAGAACCATGCAAATGCCTAATCAACAGACCAGGGGCCAAATAAATGAGAGCATACTCGCCCAGTGGAACCTGCACGTAATCTCACAAACATATTGCTCCATCAAAGAAACCAAACACATGTAATATATTCTGTGTGGCTACATTTAAATGAGCTTTTAAAAAGAAGCAAAGCTAGTTCTGACAAAGAAGTCATTTGGCGTGTGTGTGTGTGTGTGTGTGTGTGTGTGTGTGTGTGACTGCAAAGGAGCACAAGAGGAGCACTTTTCTGTATGTCAGCCTGAATTAGGAAAAAATGGGGAGGGGAGTGTTGGAAATTAAAGAGGATGACCCCAGCTTTCCTAAGTGAGGTCATGGTTATGCTGCTGGCCGAGCTGATGGAATTAAAGTGTGAGCCATCTCCACCCAATGGACAAGTGTGGAAATGGCTTAAAATACGGAGATGATTAGCTTCTCTTGGGAGCTTCTGATTAGTTGGCAAGTACGGTGGAGTTGATTCCGACTCATAGTGAACCTGTACAGGGTTTCCGAGGCTGTAAATCTTTACGGGAGCAGAAAGCTTCATCTTTCTCCTGCGGAACAGCTGGTAGTTTCGAACTGCTGACCATGAGGTTATCAGCCCAATTCGTAACCACTACGCTACCAGAGCTCCTATGGGAGCTTCTGATAGTGGCAGCCAATTTTGGGGGTGGGGGGAAGTTTCCAGTTTAGGAATGGGATAGAGTGTCCCGGAGGTTCTGAGATCAGCCTTTCTGGGCTCAGCCAGGCCAATGGGGACAAATGCTTTCTCTGACAGGAAAGAAGGATGGTATCCCAGCTGATTGTATCCCGCTATCTCCTGGCTTCAGCTGCCTGGTCAGGAGTCCAGGCTGGGCGTAGATATCACCTTTACTCAGATGCTAGTTGTTAATCCATTAAGGTAGTTGTTATGTATCACTGAGTTGGTTTTGACCAATAGCGACGCTGTATAGGGTTTCTGAGGAGCGGCCCGTGAGCTTGAAGCTCCGCCCAAAGTTCAATCAGCTTTGCAGTCTGGTGCATTAACCCACAGCACCACCCCAGAACTAGGAACCCACATTTTACAGGTGAGGGAATTGAGGCTCAGCTAGACATTAGGCCACTTGGCTTGTAAGTGGCAGACTAAATTCTATTCTAACCTTTTTATGCCTGGTAGTCTGGTGGAGCTTATGAGCCCATCTCAGTATAATTTCTTAAAATGCATGGGTTAAAATACATTAGATTACAAAGAATTCCACTGCCACTAAAATCGTTATGAAGACTAAAACAACATTCTAGTATATGGTATGCTATATTAATGTATTCAGGAGCCACGTTAGACTGCTAACCATAAGGCTTACTTCACTGGAGAAAGAGGAGGATTTCTGCTCCGGTAAAGATTTATAGCCTCCAAAACCCTTCAGAGGGTCGCTATGGGTTGGAATTGACTCAGTGGCAGTAGGTCTGGTTTTTGGTTTTGGTTTTTAATGTATTAAAAACAACCAGAATTTCAAGGAAGTGATAAAAATAGACAATATTGTGAGATATCTGCTAGAACGATGATGGGAAATGAAACTATCAGGGATTTTAGTGGTGTCATATCATGGGCTCTGCTAATATTATTATGAATTGTTGTCACATTCCATTTAAAGAGAATGCTGAATTTCCATCAGAAGTTAGTAAAGTTAAGTATGTAATATTGTTCCCATCTAAGTTTTCACAGACTTCATCTAAGTTTGCATACTAGCCATGGGTCTGTGGAATCCAGATTAAGATTCTTTGAATCTGTTGCCTTTGATTCACCATCCTCCTTCTTGCCTTTTCCCAGGGCTTCATTGGAAACCTGCCTGTGAACTGGTAACCAGCCAGGAGCACTGGGTCTTTGATAAACAACAAGGCAAAAACATTGGGTGCAGCAGACACTTACTGAAGGCTCAAGTGCTGTAGACAGACTATTGCACCCAGAGACACACAAAGAAGAAGATGCAACTTTCCCATCAAGGAAGACCCCTGGGTGGTGCAAACAGTTTGTGCTCACATGGTGTGCTCTGGGATAAGCACTGGACTACCAACCACAAGACTGGCTGTTCACACCCACCAGCCACTCGAAACCCTACACTGGGTTGTTATGAGTCAAAGTGACTCGACGGCACTTAACAGCAGCAACAACCAACCTAAACACTGATGGTTCAGATCTATCCATGGAACAAAGACAAGATGATTTGCTTCTGTAAAGAATACAGGCAAGAAAACCCTATGTTACAGTTCTACATTGTAATACAGGAGTCAGAATCACCTCAACAGTAGCTATTATATTATTATCTTCTCAAGGAGCACCGTCTGCTTGGCAGAGGCAATATCTCCAGGTAGTTTATGATCAACCTTCAGATGAACTGAACAGGTAAGAAATGAGTGCTGTTGGGAACAGAAGAGTAATCCTGTGGGTTGAACAGTTTTCTGTATAGTTAGTTTTTGTTTATGTTTTCTAACTATTTCTTTTAAAGCTTCTGGGCACCACCTGGTTTGAAGAAGGCATTGATTATGTTGTAGAAAGCTCACTTCGGTGGTAACACAAAGGTTGGATGGAAGGCAAGAGGGCAACAGTATGTTCCAACTCAGAGAAGTTTTTCAACAGGAGCTGGCTAGGCTTCAGAGTAAGGGGTAGTACTTAGGCACAAAGCTCTGTTGTCAGATCGCCTGGGTTCAAAGCCTGGCTCCATCACCTGTTAGCTATGGGACTTTGGGCAAGCATATCTGAGATTTCTGTGCTTCAGATACCTTATTTCCAAAGTGGGGATAATGGTAAGAATTCACAGGGCTGATGTGAAGACTACATGAATGATAGTGCTGATAGTCAGAGGCTGACTGGTAACCACTACGCTACCAGAGTGAACTAAATGGAATTGCCAGTTTTAGAAGTTAAAACAGCTCAGATAGAGACAGTTTCATATGGTTCACCCTCATTGCTTATTAGGGAGATGAAGGAGATACAGGTAGGGAAATGAAGCAGGGGAGGAAAGGCTGCCATGAAAGGGGAATTATCAAACCAGCTACCCTTCTGTGTCTCTGGAGCTTCATCCCATTGGAGCGTGTCAGGGAGGCAGTATGCAGCATACAGCTCAGAGTGATTCCACTGAAGGCAAGAGAGATGGGGGATGTATGCTCCCCTTCAGCCTTTGTTGAGGGCCACTGGCTAGGGAGCATTCTCTCCCTGCAATTTCTGCCTTGCAGCCTTGGTGGGCAGGTGGGTGCAAAGTGGGCTTCTTTGGCCAGAACGAGGCCTCAAATAAGTTTTGAGGTTTTGACAGTTGGAAGTCAGGTCTGTGCCTACGCAGAAGTTACGTTAATGGGTTCCAAAAGTGCTGTTAGCCGGTTCCTCCATCCACAAACTCAAATATATAAGGAAATGTGGTCTTGTTTTTCTATAACTACTGATTTTCTATTTTAAGTTGCTCATTTCACAAGATTTTGGAAAGTAAATCTCAGTTACTCACTCACTATGGAAGTTTCATTTTCCTAGAACTTTATCAGTTCCAGGAGTTCTGTTCAGTGCTCTGAGCCAGGGCATCTGCCCAGGCAGGCATCCACTTAGATGTCATCATCCGCCTCACTGATGGCCATCAGCCACATACATCCACACTGAGTATGGTTCACCAATACCTACAGGCCCAGTGGGTCTCCTGAGTACTTGATTTCGTTGCTTCTGTGACCAGTTAGGACATGGGGTAATGCTCCTTGTGGCCCTGTTCACCTTACACTGTGTGTCACGTCCCCCTGCCCAGGACTCTGGCTAAGGCAGGGCACCAGTGGAACACCATTTATGGTGACTCCATGTGTGTGAGAGTAGAACCATGTTCCACAAGATCGTCAGTGTGGATTTTTCAGAAGTAGATTGCCAGGTCTAACTTCCTTCCTTCCTTGAGTAGACCCAACTGTTCCTGTAGCAGCCAAATACGTTAACCATTTGCTCCACCCAGGGACTCCAGGGAAGGCACAGTGTCTTAGGCTGGATTCACCAGAGAAGCAAAACCAGTGCAACTTATACATGTGTATATATAAAGAGACATGTATTTCAAGGAACTGGCTCACAATTGTGGCTCTGGGGGAGTACCAAGTCTGGGTCAGATAAAAAATCAAGATCAGCAGGGAGGTTCCGCAGGCAGGCAGGTGGGTCCAGCAGTCAGACAGGCAGGGAGACCAGCAGGTCTTGCAGGTAGATAATATAGCAGGCCACTAGCTGAAGTCTAAAGAACTGGAGGTTGGAGGACAAGTCAGATGCAGTATCCAGATCAAGCAGAAAACTAGCAAGGCTTACTTGAGCTTATGTTATGTTAAAAGCAGGCTACACCCCTGAGGAAACATCCTTTCAATTGATTGGCTGTTCATAGCCAATCATCATAGAGTTAACTACATTGTATTAGATCTCACCTAGGAGGTAACCACATCCCAAATGTCAAACCATTGGAAGTCCTGGTCCAACCAAGTTGACATAGAACCTCAACTATCATATACAGATTCCCACTAATGTCTACACTGACCTGCTTCCCTTCTTCCTCCCATCTTCTCTCCAGTCTAGGGACTCGCTTCTTACTTTGGTATAGAATAGAAAGAGAACTTTTAATTTCCTTAAGCTCCTATACTCCAAGGTCACAAGTCTCCAACACCCTCCCTGAGGGGCCTGGCTATTTGAATGAAAACATCACTAATAATTTCAAAACTGGTACCCTGCCAGAGTCCTCAGACCACCCCCTACCCATGACCAAGACTTGTAGCATTGTCCTTTTCCACAGATGTTCCCTCTGCTAATTTGTGTCATTTTTGTTCATTATAACTTGTGTAACAGAGGAGGGAAAGTTGCTATCTTAAACAAAGAAGATATTTCTTCTTTCTTGGGGCCCATGATATGCTTCTGGGGATTCTTGAACTTGGATGTAAAAAAGAATATATTTGTTTTATGATCCTATAACAAAATAGACATATTCTTCATTTATGAATTTAGGCGATAAAACATAGCAGTAATAGCATGACCTGTGCTTTTGTCACCAATAGTCATCACAGGATTTTTTTCCTTACATGCCACTTGGTGCAGCTGCCTTGAAATATCATTTATACCCATCACTATCATGGTAGTTGTAAGATTCATCAGTAGATCTTTTAAAATGTGTTACTAATGAAATGCATCTGTTACTAAGTGATCATTTTGGTTTAAAGTATGTTAATAACTGTATTTCAGAATAATTTTTCAAAACTTTTTATTTGGGGAACCTACAACTGCCCGGGACAAGACAGCTAACTCAGCATTGACCAGGGGTTCCCTGGTGCAGTGCTTTGGCACATCTGTGGTCAGGCCATCTGCCGAGCGTCTAAAGCCACCTATTGAAACACATGGTGATGATGGTTGCTATGCCACTGCCCTTTTTCCTGCTGCAGCTAATCAGAATAAACTGGATCAAGTAGAAAGGAATTGTGGAGAGTAGCGCAACTTCTAAAGGAGCGCAAAGTGGCTGCTGCTACTCTGAATCCCCCTGTAAAGCATGCCATTAAAATGAAAAGCCTAAATGAAATCACAGCAAAAGAGGATTTCTCCCTTCACAGCCAACCTGATCAGTTTGCTTGCTGAATACCATTGCTTGAACAAGACATCATTTCTGCCTTTTTGACCATCATGAATGTCCACTGTGGGTAAGTTCCTTGCATTTACCACTGCATCTCCCTTAGACAGTGCCACTCTTCCTGAACTAAAAGTGGTCCTGCCCTGCTTCCTAAGTCAAGGCCAGGTTTTGAAATTGGAGGATAAGTCTGATCTCTTATTCATGGATATAATGATTGTCTGCATTGGAGAGAAATACGTGGATAAGCAACAATCAAGAAATTAAACAATGTACTGCAGTATGCAAATCTGCTGCACAAGACCTCTTTAAAGTGATCAAGAGCAAAGATGTCAGTTTGAGAACTAAGGTGTGTCTGACCTAAACCATGGCATTTTCAGTCACTTCATATTCATGTGAAAGTCAGACAGTAAATAAAGAAGACCACAGAAAAACTGATGCATTTGCATTACAGTGTTGAAGAAGAATATTAAAAGGACCATGGACTGCTAGAAGAACAAACAAATCTGTGTTAGAAGAAGCACAGCTAGAATGCTCCTCAGAAGCCAGGATGACAAGGTTTTGCTTCTCATGCTTTGGACATAGTATCAGGAGGGACCAGTCCCTGGAGAAAGATATTATACTTGATAAAGTGTAAGGTCATTAAAAAAAAAGAAAGAAAGCACTCCAATGAGATGACTTGTCATTGTGGCATTGGCAGTGGGCTCAAGTGTAACAGCAATTGTGAGGATGGCACAGGATCTGGCAGTGTTTCATTCTGTTGTGCATAGAGTCGCAATGAGTCAGAACCACTTGACAGCACTTAACAACAACAGCATGTATGCAAAATCCAAGATTCAGAAGCTGAGCAGGCCTGACACTATGTGAAAGTATTGATTTTCTATCATCAGTGAAATTTCTTAAATTTGGAGCATCAATAAAATGCTTCTTGGATTAAATTTTTTTTTTTTAATTATAGGATAATCATAGCTTCATGTGAAGTTATAAGAAATAATGGAGATAGATGTTGTATATCCTTTGCCTTGTTTCCTCCGATGGTAGCAATGTGCATAACTGTAATACAATGCCACAACCAGGAAATTGATATTGGTGCAATCTACCAAACTTATTCAGGTTTCACCAGTTTTACATACACTTGTTCATGTGTGTGACAGTTGACTAGAAGACATCCATGTTTGTGCCCTTTTTGAAGAAAAGTGACCCAGAGGAATGAGGAAGTGATTGAACAATATCATTAATATCACATGCAAGTAAAATTTTGCTGAAGATAATTTAAAAATGGTTGCAGTAGCACATCTACAGGGAGTTGCTAGAAATTCAAGTAAGATTCAGTAGCAGCTGTGGAACAAGAGATAGCACTGTTAAATTAATATCAGATGGCTCTTGCTTGAAAGCAGAGAATAACAAAGATGTTAACTTGCGCTTTATTGACTATGCAAAGACATTCAACTGTGTGGATCATTAAAAACTATGGCTAATACTGCAGAGAATGGGAATTCCAATACATTTAATTGTACTTGAGGAACCTGTATTTACATAGGCCAAGAGGCTGTCATTGGAAAAGAACAAGGAGGTACTGAATGGTTTAAAATTGGCAAAGGTGTGTGCCAGAGCTGTATTCTTTCACCACACTTATTCAATCTGTATGCTAAGCAAATAATCCACAAAGCTGGACTATATGAAAAAGAACGTGACATCAGGATTGGAGAAAGACTGTAATACGCAGATGATGCAACCTTGCTAGCTGAGTCATTACTGATGAATATAACAACTACATCATTCAACGTGGATTATAATTCAAGGTAAAAAAAAAACAAAAATCTCATAACTGGACCAATAAACAACATAATAAATGGAAAAAAGATTGAAGTCAGGGATTTAATGTTACTTGTATCCACAATCATTGGTTGTGGAAGCAGTAATCAAGAAATCAAAGGACATTTTGCATTTGGCCATTCTGCTGCAAAAGGCCAATTTAAAATGTTACAGGGCAAACATGTCACTTTGAGGACTGAGCCATGGTATTTTTGAATTATGGTATTGGTGAAGAATATTGAAGTAACGTAGACTGCCAGAAACCAAACAAATCTGTCTTGGAAGAAGTCCGACCAGAATGCCTCTTGAAAGTAAGGATGGCGGGACTTTGTCTGTTGTTCTTGAGACATACTATCAGGAGGGACCAGTCCCTGGAGAACGACATCATGTTTGGTAAAGTGGGTCAGCGAAAAAGAGGAAGACCCTTTAAGGTGGACTGACACAATGGTAACAACAATGGGCTCAAACTTAACAATTGTGAGGATGGGCAATGTTTCATTCTTTGTGCCTAGGGTCACTATGAGACAGAGCCGACTCAAAGGCACCTAACAAACAAACAAAACATTATTCACAAACCTTAGTTCACCAGTTTTATGTATACTTCTTTGTGTGTGTTTAGTTCTTTGCAGTTTTACCATTTGTAAGTTTATGTGATCTCCACCATAGTCAAGATATAAAACAGTTGCATCATCAAAGAGATCTTTCATGTCACCCTTTGATAGCCACAGACACTCCCATCTCCTCATGCTGTAAGCCTTTGAACCACTATGATCTATTCTCCACCTCGTAATTTTGTCATTTCAAGAGTGTTATATAAATGAAATCATACATATCTAACCTTGAAGTTGGATTTTTTTCACTTAACATAATTCCCTTGAGTTCTATCCAAAATGTATATATCAATAGTTTGTTCCTTTATATAGGATGGATGGTCCACAATGTCTTTACTTAACTCATTCAGCTGTTGAAGAGCATTGAGTTGCTTCCAGCGTTTGACTATAACTGCTTTTAACATATTTTATGCTTTAAAGGATATTGTTCTGAGAAGGAGTCCAAAGGCTTCAAACATCTGCTCAAGGAATCCATTGACAGAGAAAATTCAAAGAGGACAGGAATACAGATCTTGACATTGTTTCCTTCCATCCAAAGAGATTGGGTGGGAATGAGAACATAGAAAGGCAGAACGTTCAGAGCCTCTTCTTCCCGGATTTCTGTGCTGTTGAGTGAGACCAGAAGCAGATGGTCCCTGATGTTGCAACAGCACCACTGAGCTGGTCTGCTCTGTATGGAGAGGATAGAGTCTATGGAGGCAGAGAAGAATAAGAGAGGCCTGCCACATGGCAACTTGAAATCCAACCACTGCCCCAAACCTAATGAAAACCTGCTGCACTCTCACAGAGTCCTATGAGTGATTTTGGACAAAGTATAATAACAGGGCTGAGTTCCACACCTGGGCCTGTAGAGGGAGAAGGACACCTGTGAAAACTGAGCTGGGAGTGGATGGAGAACTCAACTCAGAGCTAGAAGTGACTGTGACAACGGAAGTCCTGGGACTAAGTGGAAGTCGAGGGGCAAGGCCACTTCATTTTAGTTCAAAGAAGAGTGTAAACTCAGCTGACAATTGGGTCTGACTTCATCTGTTGAGAATTTTCTTTTTTAGTTGGAGGAGTCAAGCCTCATGCTGTGATGATCTCCAAGCGTCCCATCCCCCAAGAACAGCACCTAAGTTGGAAATTCCACGAAGCATTTGCGTTCGGTCTCCTACTTGTTGCACTTAGCCTTATGGGGTACTGTGACCTGGACAGTACTCTGGCAGCTAAGTGTCAAGAAATGCCAGTAGCTAAGATGTCAGCTAGGAGGAAGATGGTAGAATAGGCAAGAGTCTGTAGGAGACTACAGGTCCCCAAAGCTAAGCCAGATCATTATGGCAGAATCACTGCAGAATTAATGGATCTTGACACTGAATATCAATGGATGCTCACTTCACAAGAGACTCCCAAACCGTACCTGCCTCCTGACAGCATTTACCCAGCATCACTTGCTAAATACTGTATTTTTACTCAGCTTCTGCATTTATTTGACAAAGTGCCCTCCTGCCACTGCAAGGTATTTTCATAAGCATGCTATGCCAATTAATTTTTGCATGTTGCTGTAAAAAAATTAGCATAGGGCACTTCCAAAAATAACTTTGTAGAGGGGAGAGTGAGTTGGCAAACAAACACAGAAACTGCATGTCATTTTTCTAAAGTATGGTAGTCATGCCAACCTTATCCAGCCTGTGTCTGATGAAACCGCCAACTTTCAGTTTACAGGAGCTAGAGAAGACAGAGAAGTATGTTAAACAAGACCATGAAGATACAATTGGCGAAATCTAGACTGTGGGAAACAGGGCGAACAACCAGTTTCTTCAGTAAATAAGCTGCAAGAAAACCCAAAAAAGTTGGAGATGGAGAGGGAATTTATAGAATTTTAAATAAAAATTAAAACAGGCTTAATATATCAACTAATCGCAATGCGTGGACCTTATCTCGAGTCTGATTCAAATAAACTGTAAATGACAAATAATTACAACCTGTATATAAAGATTAACTGGATATTTGATGATATGAATGAGTTAGGATTAATTTCTTTACGTGTGATGATGGCCAAACAATTTATCCTTAAAGATGTATATTCAAACGTTCAAAGAGGGAATGATAAGGTGTCTGATATTTACTTCAAAATAACATAGAGAAGTGTACTTGGCAGGGAGTGTAAGTGAAAAAGATTGGCCACTCATTGAAAACTGCTGAAGCTGGGTGACAGGAGCATTGTTGTTGTTGTTGTTGTTAAGTGCCGTGAAATCGATTCCAACTCATAGCAACCCTGTACAGGGATTCTGAGGAGCTGCTAGAGGGTTTGAACTGCACACCTTCTGGTTTATAGTCAAGTGCTTATCATACAGTGCCATCACAGGAGTTCAGGGTGTTTTGTTTTTTTCTGTTGTTTTGAGGGAGTACAATTTGGAAAGTGCCTAAACAAACCACTTAATAAAACTAAGAAGCCTGTCTGTTGAGGAGGCAATACTTGGATTCAGAAGGGAAGGTACAAAACCCATTTGGAGGAATCGATGGTGGTATTGTAGTGGGGAACAGGCTGCTTGGGCTCAAGTTGTAGCCCTAGAATTTGGAAAAGTCACTAATCTCTTTGTGTTTTCTTTTTCACATTATTAAATGGGGTTGCCAGGAGGATTTGATGAATTTTATATGCATGGAATACTTAAAGCAGTGACTGGTCCTGTGTAAATGCTCTATAATCATCAGCTAGTGTTATTCTGTCCCCAGGGTTCCACCTGGAGTCTGCCTAGGACAGGCACCCAGGGAGGGCTTCCTGGATGGGCAGATGGATTGAAAGTGAAGTTGAGGTCAGGTAAAGCCTTGAGTCCTCAACTGCTCATTAGCAGTGGACTGTGTCAGCTTCCTCATTTCCTGGGGACTTTGAAAACATGTAAAAGCAATCAATTCCAGAGGAATGAATCGAGCCACATAAAACTGGCAGCTCAGCTTCCCCACATCTCCCACCCACTTCCAGACTCAGTTCCGAGCACCAGTTTCCAAAATCTACACAATGTTTTCTGCTTTGCTTGGATCCTGAGGAGGTGCCCAGCTGCTTCTATTTGCTGTCCCTGACCTTAGCTTGCTGGGCAACCCAGTGTCCAGTCATGTGCTTTCAGGAGCACGAGCAGCAGTCCTCATGGGCCAAATCCCAGGGTCAGCCACAGGATGTCACGGTTTATGGGATTATGAGCATTGAGTCCCACCCTCCCTTCCGTTCTACAGATGGGAAAACGGAATCCCGGTTAGTGGAGTTAGCACAGAACTGGGGCCAGTCTTAGTAAGAGCTGGTAATTCTGGAAAGGCCTTTTGCACAGAAACATGCATTCACCCAATAAACTTTAATTGAGTGTCTGCTTTTATTGAGTGTTTATAAGCACTGGCTTAAGTTGTGTTGTGGGAACCCAGAGATGAGCAAGAAATAATTTCTGTTCCTGGAATCACTGATCAGATCAGAGTTTGGGACAAGAAAGGAGCAAAGAATTAAGCATAACGTCCGCATACATTGCATGTAATACCAGGTGACTTTTATCAGCTGTGTTTCTGGGTGACTGTATGAATTCCCCTTTATGAACTCTGGCAACCTTGTCTGCAAAATAAGTATGGTCCAGCTTATAGAGAAGGCATCTGGAGAATCGCTCCAGTCACTGTAATGTCTAACACATGGTTGAAGTTATTTCATAAATGTGTAAATTGATCGATTTAAAAAAATATGTCTCTTGCCTTATTATAAACATTATTTGAAATTAATGGCTTTATACATTCATGGGGAAAGGGGCTATATGTCCATCATTAGCTGAAAGCAGTTCACTCCCAAGGTCCTGAGGACAGTGCCTCTTGGTAGATGTGCAGCAGAAGAAGGGAAATTCACACTTTTATGACCCTAGAAATTGGACCAGACTGACCCCTGCATGGACTCATCCTGGAGTGAGGTGAGCTTTGCCCAAGGAAGACACTGAAATGGAGAGAAAGACAGGGAATACGACAAAGAATGAGGCAGGGCCAGTTTGTGGGCAAATCAACTGACCAGCATCTTTTAAGCTCTTACTCTATGTAGGGATACTGCCAAGCACTGTGTGTGCAGATGAGCAAGGATTACAGACTCTGATCAAAGTAGGGGGTCAGGGGAGCCTGAAGAGGACTGGGGAGGTTGTTTGAGGGAGGAGGCCTGGAACTGGGCAGTAGACAGCAGAAAGTCAGGTTGCAGGTAAAAGGTTCTAGAGAAGCAGGTATTTGGGAAATGTTTTGAAATATGGTACCATTTTTTTCATTGTGACAGTAGATGTGTCCATGTTTAAAGTGTAAATGTGCTAGGAAGTACTTAAGAATAGTAAAAATTCTAACACCTCTACCCAGAAGTTAAGGAGCTCTGGTAGTGTAGTGGTTATGAATCAGGCTGCTAACCTCACGGTCAGCAGTTCGAAACTACCAGCTGTTCCGCAAGAGAAAGATGAGGCTTTCTGCTCCCGTAAAGATTTACAGCCTCAGAAACCCTGCACAGGGTCACTATGAGTTGGAACCAATTCCATGGCACACCACCACCACCACCCAGAAGTTGGGAGTCCTGGTGTAGTGCTGTAGGATAAGCACTGGACCAAAAGGTTGATATGAACTACAAGGTGGGCTGTTCAAACTCACTGAAACCCTCTACAGGGTTGCAGTGAGTCAGCACTGAATCAGTGGCACTTAACAACAACCCAGAAGTTGGGAGTCCTGGTATGGCATTGTAGGGTAAACTAACCACAAAGTTGTGGGTTCAAACCCACCAGCCACTCCTTGGAAATCCTATCCCGGGTCACTGTGAGTCAGAGCTGGCTAGATGGCATTTAACCACCACAACAACAACCCAGAAGTTGAAGGGATACTGGAGATCAGTGACGGAATTCTTGCCTTTGATTCCACATCAATGCAGCCACCACCCATTTGTTAGTGAAGACTTGTGTGTTGCTCAGCAGCTTTCAGTGGAACTTGTAGATTCAATGGACTAGAAAAAAGACTTGGTTCCTAATCTGCTTCCAAAAGTCAGCCAGTGAATACCCTATGAATCCCAATGGTCTGATCCCCAATTCATCGAAAGGATGGCACTCGACTAGGCCCTCCTTGTGCCTGGGGTCACTATGAGCTGGGAGCCACTTGACAGCAGATAATGATAGCAACAACCATGAAGCTGAACAATAACATTGCAACCTGCAAGAAAAGCCCTGTGCATCAGAAGCTGGTCCAGAGCAAACAGTCTTCTTGAGTGTCTTAAAGACAGTCGCAGAGATAAGTTCACAGCCTTCTTTCTCCAACCTCCTCCAACATCAACCCTGCTCCCTGATTTGAGAGTTCCTTTTGCTGCAGTGCATTGTTATCTCTGCTTTGACTAGCTTTGGGGCTTGTGGGAGGAGTCTGATTGGCATAGTTTTTAAGCACTTAGCTGATAACCAAAAAGTCAGTGGTTCAAACCCACCAGTCACTTCTTGAGAGAAAGATGTGACAGTCTGGGCAGTCTGCTTCTGTGAAGATTTGGAAACCCTATGGGGCAGTTCTCTTCTATCCTGTAGGGCCACTGTGAGTCAGAATGGGCTCCATGGCAATGGGTTTGGTTAGGACTGGTGGAGGACAGCTTGTTACCATCTGGGTGGAGGCATTTCCTCTACATGAAAACATTTGGGCAAATGTTCACCACCTGGTTTTCTCTTTAAATATTCCTGCAACAGGGCAGAGAAGGAGAAGTCAAACAGGAAAAATTCAGGTCATGAGCTTATCTGGGATGCAGCTGGGGTGGGTCACTGGAAGAGTGGGTGACTGTTGTGCATTGGAAGCACCTGGGGTCACCTGGCCTGGTCAGCCCTGCTTGGAACTCCCACCCTTAAGCTGTGAATAATTTCCCCTGACTGGAACCTACCCATTCCTGGAAAAGGCCCAACCCTGGGTGGAAAAATCCCCCAGTGACCTGGCTACCCACATCTGGGGATCTCAGCTTCCCTTACAACCTGCCCTGCCCACCAGGGTGTAGGTGTATAATGCGTATGTGCAGTGGCTGGGGAGAGGCAAAGGGTGTGAGTGAATTAACCATAGCACAGATTTCATTAGGAAAACCAGTTCTACAGGAAACAGATGGGTGGAGAATTTTTTTTTTTTTAAAGATTGGGACCATTTGAACCCCAAATGAAACAATGATAATGGTGGGTGATAATCCACAGAATAAAAGAAATACCCTTGAGTCCCCAGTGATATAAGTAAATAATTGAACAAATGGGAGAAGGACCAATGCTTTCTTAAAGTAAAATTCTAATTTATCAATGAAGAAGGAATGATGGTTAAAGAAAATCATCATTACACAACCACCAAAGTCATAATTGTTGTCTGAAGAAACATTGATATATACAAATCATAGTGGGGAAAAGGTTGCTGAGAAACAGAATATTTTTATAGTTTCCCTCCTGTATGTTTATTCATTACAAAGGGAAAAATAATAACTTGATAGTGGAAAACCTGGCAGATGCTCTCTTAATAAAGTGATCAAAGGTAGGAAAGGAAAAACAGGCAGACAATAAAAACAGATGTCATCAAGCTGATTCCAACTCCATCGGGTTTCTCTGGATTTGGGGGGAGTAGGTTACCAGGACTTTCTTTCGTGGTGCCTCTGTGTAGACGTGAACCTTCAGCTTTTGGTTAGCAGTCCAAAGTGTTAACCATTTCCACTATCTAGAGACTCCAATTACAGTTAACATCATCAGAAATGAGACATAGCAACATCATGCACCCTTTGACACACTACTCAGAAAGGCAAAACCCCAACCAAGTCATGAGGAAGTAGCAAACCCAAGTGTAGGATCCTTCTCCAAATTGATTAGTGCTCCTCAAAACTGTCAAGATGAAACACAAAGCCAGACTGAGGAGTAGCCCCAGACTAGAAGACACTAAAGAGACATCACAACCAAATGCAATGTGGGGTCCTGGATTGGAAACAGAACCAGAGGAAGGCCATCCGTGGGTGGCTGGTGAAATTTGATTAAAATCTATAGATTAGTTAATAGTATTTTGCCAATGTTAATTTCATGATTCAGATAATTTCCTGTGGTTATATAAACTGTTGGAGTCCTAGTGTGGCGCTGTGGGTTAATGTGTTGGATTGCAGAGTTAGTTTGAATGACAAGGTCAGCAGTTCGAGCTTACCAGCTGTTTTATGGAAACCATATATAGGGTCGCTGTGAGTCAGAACTGACTCGACGGGATTCGATGGCACTGAGCAACAACACAACATCATATAAGATGTTAACGTTAGGGAAAGCTGGCTTCAGGTATACAGAAAAATGTGTACTATTTTTGTAACCTTTTTGGAAGTCTAAAAATTATTTTTAAATTTTTTAAATAAAGGAAGGTGATGGGGAAGGAGCCCCAGGTCCTGGAAGGCAGTGGTAAGGAGGGAATCAGGAGTCTGGGGTCATTTGGGGGCTCCCTTGTCTTCATTCTCCCTATTGATAACTAAGAATTTTGCCAGAAGAACTTGGGGGCCCACCCACTTGGAAGGTCCCTGCTCCTCTCCATCTCAGTTAAGAGCCCATCCCATCACAGGCTCAAACTCCACCCTGGGTGGCCTGTGAATCCTAAGGAAAGGATAATGTCTAAGTCTGTATTCATCTTTCTAGGGCATTCAGTCCTCAACACTCCTGTCTGGAGATATCATCCCCAGTTGTTAGGTGTGGTTAAGTCACCTCTGACTCATAGCAAGCTTATGCACAACAGAATGAAACACTGCCTAGTCCTACACCATCCTCACACCATTGTCATATTTTAGCCCATTGTTACTGCCACTATGCAATCCATCTTGTTGGGGGTCTTTCTCTTTTTCTCTGACCTTCCACTTTTCCAAGTATGATGTCCTTCTTCAGAGACTAGTCCTTCCTGACTACATGTCCTAAGTACAAGAGCTGAAGTCTCTCCCTCCTGGCTTCTAAGGAGCATTTGTCTGTACTTCTTCCAAGACAGATTTGTTTATTCTTTTGGCATTCCATGGTACTTTCACTATTCTTCACCAACACCATAATTCAAATGCATCGATTCTTCTACAGTCTTCCTTATTCACTGTCTAACTTTCACACGCATGTGAGGCAATTGAAAATACCATGCCTTAGGTCAGGTGCACTTCAGTCCTTAAACTGACATCTTTGCTCTTGAACTCTTTAAAGAGGTCTTTTACAACACATTTGCCTACTGCAATACGTCATTTGATTTCTTGACTGCTGCTTCTGTGAGTGTTGGTTGTGAATCCAAGCAAAACAAAAGCTTTGACAGCTTCAATCTTTTCTCCAATTATCCCACTGTTATTTATTGGTTCCACTGTGGGATTTTTGTTTTCTTTATATTAGGGTGCAATTCATACTGAAGACTGGAGTGTCTGATCTTCATCAGTAAGTATTTCAAGTTCTCTGTTATCAGCAAGCAAGGTTGTATCATCTGCATATCTCACATTGTTAATGAGATCAGGTTCATCTTCATATAATCCTGTTTCTCAGGTTTTTTGCTTAGCATACAGACTGAATAAGTATGGTGAGAAGATACAACTCTGACACATACCTTTCCTGATTTAAATATCCCCTTGTTCTGGTCAGATGACTGCCTCTTGTCTATGTATGGGTTCCTCATGCACACAATTAAGTATTCTGGAATACAGATTCTTCACAATGTTATCCATAGTTTGTTAGGATCCACATAGTCAAATGTCTTTGCATAGTCAATAAAGCACAAGTAAACAGGTTTTTGGTATTCTGTGCTTTCAGCCAAGATCAATATGACATCAGCAATACTATTCCTCATTCCACATCTCTTCTGAAGCCAGCTTGAATTTCTGGCAGCTCTTTGTTGATAAACTGCTGCAATTATTTTTTAATTATCTTCACCAAAATTATTGATATTGTTGAATTATTTCCGCATCTGTTGGATCACCTTTCTTTGGAATGAGCACAAATATGGATTTCTTCCAGTTGGTGGCCAGGTAGCTGTCTTCCATATTTCTGACATAAACGAGTCTGTCAATTCCTGGAGCCTTGTTTTTCACCAATGCCTTTAGTGTAGCTTGGACTTCTTCCTTCAGTACCATCAATTCTTGATCCTATGACCCCTCTTGATTGGGTATCAACCAGTTATTTTTGGTACAATGACTCTGTATAGCCCTGCCATTTCTTTTGATGTTTCCAGCATCATTTAATATTGTACCTATTGAATCCTTCAATATTGCAAATGAGGCTTGATTTTTGTTTTTCCCCCTTCAATTCTTTCAGCTTGAGAAATGCTGCACATGCTCTTGCCTTTTGGTTTTCTCACTCCAGGTCTTTACACATTTCATTATAATACTTGTCTTTTTGAGCTGCCTTTTGAAATTTCCTGTTCAGTGCTTTTACTTCATCAGTTCTTCCAGTCTCTTTAGCTTCCCCAGTACTGGTGGAAAAACTGAAACTCCGAGAGGGAAAGCTACCATCTCTAGGTCACACAGCAGGTAAATGCAAAAGCCAGGCTCAGGCTGAGCTCTTTGTGACTTCAATGTGAGTGCCTTTAAACACCTAGCAGTATTGCTCCATTCTGGTTAAGATTAGGAGGAGGCCACAGGGTTCGAGCTACTGCTAGAGGTGAAGATGGCTGAGACGTGGTTTGCATACCACAGGTGCTGCCCTGGGACAGAGGGACCCTGACATTACTGAGGCAGTGCCACATAAACATGCATTTCCTCAGTCATTCCCTGCTCTTGCTTGGCCCTCAGCTTGGGACTGGGAGCTCCGGACAGAGAGCAGGAACAGGCAATTTATGGAGATATATCCCTGCATGGGGCAAGGGGATGGGGAGAAGAGAGAAGGAAAGAGGAAAGGTGGTTTGGAAAGCCAGGAGATAAAGATGTGGTGCATGCACTGTGGGTACAGCCGACACAACACTGCTTGGAAACAGTTATGTTATAGCTAGAGAAGGAGATTCTGGGTGGGGTTTAGGAATGGGGAAGGCCATGGGTGGCTTCTGCTGGGGAGCCATCCAAGTGGGTGACAGGGTAAGAAACTTGGAGGCCTGACCCGGAGCCATTGGTTCTAGGGACTGGGGAAAATATTTCAGAAAGGTGTGATTGTAGATATATGTTTTCTACAGTAATTAGACTATCCTGGGGGTGCTTCATTGGGGGGCAGTCATTTGAGCTGGACTCATTTGTCAACTAGGAAAATAGCTGAGATTGGGGAGGGGGGGCGGAGAGGAAGGGAGGGAGGCGTGGCCAGAGGCAAAGGGAAGATGCAACTTGCAGCCCTCAGTAGGATTCGTCCAAGCTCCTGAGTGAAAAGAGCTCCCTGAGAAGAGTCAAGCTCCCTCTGCACTTCCCGGAGACCAGGGACTCTGCCAGCTCAGGCAAGTGGGGGCTGGCTTCCCTGGCTGGGGTGAGCCCTGCTCAGGAACTACAGGGAGAGGCTGGACCCAGTGGTTTGGGCACAGGTACTAGGGAAAGGAAGAGATTAGAGGTGAGTGTGCAGAGCTGTCTTTGGAGTCTCTGTTAGAGAGCCAACCGAGCAGTAGGGATGAAGAGGTCCCTTGGATCCTGCCCCTTTAAACTCAACTCTAGCTCAGTGGGAAAAGACTAAGTGGGGGGGAGAGTTTGGGGGAGTCCCTGGGAGTTGGGTCTTAGACCGAGTGAGTGACCTCAGTCAGGTATTTCCTTCTGTTTTGAACCTCATTTTCCCCAGCTGTCCTGATGGGGGCAGATGAGATTGTCTATACAGGGTCTCCTCCCAGGGCAAATGTTCCTTAGCTCTTGCATACTTCCACCCTCCTTACACATGTGCTCATCCAACCTCCTTACCCGAGTTCTCAGCCCTGGCCCCTGAACAGCATGAGAACCCCTCCCTTCCATCCTTGCCTAAGTCAAGTGTCACTTAATCCGTGAGTTTACTCATTTCAGGACCTGGTTTAACTGTTATAACAACCCTATGAGGGAAGCATTTATGGGTGACAGAGTCTCAGTAATTTGCCCAGGATTACCCAGCTGTTAATAATAAAGGTTTAGTTTGTGTTTTGTCTGTTCCATCATGCTGTGTATACTGTCCTCCCTGGTGGATATTTGGATTTAAACCCAGCATAATACCGAAAAGGAGCTCTGGTAGCGTAGTGGTTACAAATCGGGCTGCTAACCTCAAGGTCAGCAGTTCGAAACTACCAGCTGTTCCGCGGGAGAAAGATGAGGCTTTCTGCTCCCTGTAAGATTTACAGCCTCAGAAACCCTGTACAGGGTCACTATGAGTCGGAACTGACTCCCCGGTACTTAACACCAACAATAATACAGAAATACAAACACCAGGTTTTGGTGACATTTCAGGCAACAATGAAGGAGGCAAAAGAATATTCGAACGACATGAACACTGTACCTTCTCCTGTCTTGTAGTAGCAGCTGCTTGGAGTCGGGTTCTCTAAGTCCTTAACTTGGATTAATTGAAATCAGCCTTTGAGGGAGTGGCTACTCTTGTGATTTTATCAATGTCACAAACATTCTGTTTCCTGAAGAAAGCCAGGAAACATTGAGTAATGTGGGGTCCCAGGGAGTGTGTGGAGCCGTGGAGCTCGCCCATCCCAGGGGACAGGAGGTGGAGTGCCTATCAGGGCTGCAGGGGGACAGAACAGGGTGACTCCCTTTCAGTCCCAGGACACTGACTGCATAAATCTAGGGCAGGCTGCCTCAGCAGTTGGGACTCTGAGCACAAATGTGGACAGGAAAGAAGTATACCAAGAGATTCCCTGGGGACTTTTTAGGCTCTCCACCTCCGCCCCCGACCCCCCTCCCCGTATTTTCACAATCAGGAAAAAAAGTGCCTGTTAAAAAAGTAAAGAATGAAAAGGAGAACAGTGTGGTCTGTGTGTCAGAGGCCAGGGCCCTGGGTTTCCTGTGAAACTCGGTAGTGATACCCACCTCTTCAATGGGAACCAGGAGACTCTAACTAGGACTGAGACATGAGGGCGCCTGGGGAAATAGGATCCCCATGTAGATGTAGTTGTGGATTAGCATTGTTTTGTAGTTTCATGCTCTGGTAGTGTAGTGGTTATGAATTGGGCTGCTAACCTCAGGGTCAGCAGTTTGAAACTACCAGCTGTTCGGCGAGAGAAAGATGAGGCTTTCTGCTCCTATAAAGATTTACAGCCTCAGAAACCCTGTACAGGGTCACTGTGAGTCAGAACCGACTCCACAGCACATAACAGCAACACCAACATGACAGTGGATTCACATTTCCTGTGGCAGCCCATCCTGCTAGTCTGAGAAAGGCAGTTCACACAGACTTCCTAACATGTGGTTCAGGGGCTATGAGTTAGGAACAAACCCCAAGGCCTGGATTTCTGATCCTGCTTTACGCTTGCTAAGCATCCTTGGACATGTTACCCCACCATGTGTTACACCACCACACTTAGTGTTACATCACCACAGTGAGCCATAGTTCCTCATCTGTAAATAGGGATAACAGTAGCGGCTGTCTCTTGTTGTTTGTTGTGAATATGAAGTATATTGATCCATATAAAACTTAGGAAGGAGGAAGGTCACAACCAGCTTATTTTCTTGGAGAGGCGGTATAAAGTAAAGAGTGTGGATTTCAAATTCTGGCTCTATCACTCTATAACCTCTGTGTGCCACAGCTGTTAAATGGGTGAATGATAATATTTACTTCTGGAATGGTAATGTGAGAATCAAATAAGTAAATATGTCTAAAGCCCTTACCCCAGTGCCTAGCACATGGCCAAGGCTCCTTAAGTGTTCAAGGTTTTAATGATTGCATCTGATTTAATTCTCACAGAATCCTTCACTGTAAGTATTATTAGGTGATCCCACGTGTGTCAGAGGAGAACTGTGCACCACAGTGTCCACTTTTTAAAATAATCTATCACTGTGTTTTCATTGAACATTTGCACAGCAAATTAGGTTCCCGTTTGACAGCTTCTATACAAATTGTTCAGTGACATTAATTACATTTTTTACAATGTGTTAACATTTTCTTGGCTTATGTTCATTTTGTTCTATTTCCAGTACTCTAGCTTCCCTGCTCCCTTACTTTCTCATCTCTGCTTTAGAGTAATTGTTGATCTGTTGGTCTTGTGTGGATAGTTTTTTGCTGAAGATAATACAAAAGTGATTGCAGCAGTATATTGACAAGGAACTTCCAGAAATTCAAGCAGATTCAGAAGAGGATGCAGATTTAGGGATATCATTGCTGAAGACAGATGGATCTTGGCTGAAAGCACAGAATACCAGAAAGATGTTTACTTGTGCTTTATTGACTATGTAAAGGTATTCGACTGTGTGGATCATAACAAACTATGGATAACATTGTGGAGAATGAGTATTCCAGAATACTTAATTGTGATTATGACTTGCCTATACATTGACCAAGAGGCAGTCATTTGAACAAAACAAATGAATACTAAATGGTTTAAAATCAGGAAAGGTATATGTCAGAGTTGTATCCTTTCACCATACTTACTAAATCTGTAAACTGAGCAAACAACCCGAGAAGCTGGATTATATGAAGGAGGAGAACATTGCATAGGATTGAAATAAGATTTGTTAACAACCTGTGATATGCAGATGATGCAACCCTGCTTGCTGGAAGTGAAGAGGACTTGAAATATTTATTGATAAAGAACAAACCCTTCAGATGGATTGTACCTCATTTTAAAGAAAACAAACATCCTCACTCTTGGAACAATAAATAACATCATGATAAATGGAGAAAAGATTAAAGTTGTCAAATACTTCATTTTGCTTGACTCCACCATCAACACTACTGGAAGCAGTAATCAAGAAATCAAACAACATATTTCATTGGCAAATCTGCTGCACAAGACCTGTATAAAGTGCTCAAGAACAAAGATGTCAGTTTGAGGACTAAGGTATGCCTGACCCAAGCTGTGATATTTTCAATAGCTTCATATGCATGTGAAAGTTGGACGATGAATAAGGAAGAACGTAAAAGAATTGATGCACTTGAGTTATGGTGTTGGTGAAGAATACTGAAAGTACCATGGGCTGCCAGAAGAACAAACAAATCTGTCTTGGAAGAAATACAGCCAGAAAGCTACTCAGAAGCCAGAATGGCTAGACATTGTCTCTCATATTTAGGACATGTAGTCTGGACAGACCAGTCTCTGAAGACGAGCATCATACTTGGAAAAGTGGAGGGTCAGAGAATAGATGGATTGACACAGTGATGGGAACAACAGACTCAAACATAAAGAGAATTGTAAGGATGGCACAGGAATGGGCAGTGTTTTGTTCTGCTGTGCATAGGATTGCTATGAGTCAGCACTGATGTGACAGCACCTACAAGCAACAACCGATAGTGTCTTAGAATTCATAGCTGGATTCTCTAGAGAAGCAAAACCAGTGAAATTTATGTGTAAAGAGGGGTTTATATCAAAGAAACTGATCACACAGTTGTAGAGGTGGACAAGTCCCAAGTCCATCGGTCAGATGTCAGGCAGACAAGGTCGGGAGGTAAGAAGGCAGGCTGCTGGCAGCAGGCTGCTGGCTCAAGTTCAAAGAACTAGATGTTGGGTGACGAGTCAGATGCAGGATTCGGATCCAGCAAAAAGCAAGCAAGCTTTTCCAGAGTGTCCAGTATTTGAGAAGCAGGCCAAAGCCCCTGAAGAAACTTCTTTTCATTTGATTGCCTGCTCATAGCAGATCTCATCATGGAGTTGACTACATTAGACTAGTTCCCATCATGAGGGATTATTATGTCTTAACTGCCAAACCACTGAGAATCCTGGGAAATTTTTAAGAATTTGAGTTCTGTTTCACATTTTCCTTTCCTCTCATTCTACCAGAGTCCATCTAATGTTGTCCTTATCAGAATAGTCAGTAATGGTAGCTAGGCACCATCTAATTCTACTGGTCTCATAGATGAAACCATGGGTCCCACCAGCAATGGACATTTTCCAATAGCTCCATATCCTCATCAACATTTGTTGTTATCTGTCATTGTTTTAATCAGTGTCATTTAGCCAAGGTGGTATCTCATTGTAATTTTGATTTTCGTCTTCCTAATGGCTAATGGAGTCCTGGTGTGGCACTGTGGGCTAATGCGTCAGACTGCAAAGTTGTTTGAACTGCAAGGGCAGTGGTTCAAGCTCACCACCCTGCTCCTTGGAAACCCTATTTCATTGACAGGGTCACTATGGGTCAGAATGGACTCGATGGCATTTAACAACAACAACAATGACTAATTGTCTCATGCTGATCGATAAGCACTGGGCTGCTAACCTCAAGGTCAGCAATTCAAACCCACCAGTCGCTTATTGGAAACCCTATACAGGGTCAATGTGTCTGTATCAACTAAACAGCACTTAACAACAACAATGGCAGATATTCTTGAGCATCTTTTCGTGTGTGTGTTGGCCATTTGAATGTTCTTTTTGGTGAAGTGTTTGTTCATGTCCTTTGCCCATTTTTAAATTATTTATTTTTGTTGTTGACTTACTGAATTTTCTATATAGTTTCAAGAATAGATCCTAATTGGATATGCCATTTGTGAAGATTTTCCCCCAGTCTGTAGGTTGTCTTATTACTCTTTTGATAAGCATATGTGTTTAATTTTTTATTAGGTCCTAATTTTTTATTAGGTCCCAATTCTTTAATTTGTCTTCTGCTAGTGGCACATTTGTAGTTGTCTGCTAGTCTGTTTTTTTAAAATTAGGCCCTGTGGTTTTCTCCCTATGTTTATTTCTTGTAACTACAGTTCTAAGTTTAACATTTAGATCTTTGGTCCATTTTGATCCATATGGATCCTGTTTCATTTTTCTTTAAGTGGATATCCAATTTTGCTAGCACCACTTATTAAAGAGACTGATTCTTTCCCATTGAATAGATTCTGACCCCTTGTCAAAAATTAGTTGTCCATCACCATGGTCAATTAGCATAGCATAATCTACAAGGACAATATTCAACATCCTACTTTTGTGAGTAGTGACTGGGTCTTAAAATCTCATATATAAGAGACTCAATGGGAATACATGCTCTGATTGGGGAAGTGAGGGAAAAACAGCAATGAAGCGGTGAGTTAAGCCCTACAACGTTCAATAGACTCCTGTGAACCTAGGTGGAGACCTGGTTGGCCAGCAGTGTGGCAAGACCTGGGGACTCCTGGGCCCAGAGTCAGTGACATAGCCACAGAGGACTAGAGTGGAGAGTGAAGCGTCCAGCTGATAAGAAGAGAGGGAATATGCACAAGAGCACCCACACTTGCAGATAATACCCACTTGACCTGGCTTCCATGACTGGATGATCAGAGCTCAACTAGAAGAAAAAAAGAGTAATCTGATACAATTTTATGAAATTGACCTACACCTAGAGAAACAGTCGCTCAAAAGAGGGAACAAGTCCTTACAGCAAGAATCATTCCCACCCTCTCCATACACAGAATAGACAGGGATGGGCAACTTGGACATTGGCTACCCAAAATGGGGGGACTACAAAGGCAAGAAGTGACTGGCTAGATCCAGAGGGCATGGAAGAAGGTAGAATCTCCACTGAGTAGTATCCAAACTGTCTGGGCAGGGCTGGTGAAAGGCAATGCGGATAGGTCTGTTGTGATACAATGGTGAATAATTGTTATCAAGACTGATCGTGAGGGTTGAAAATGTAAAGTTAGACGTTTTGTAGCAAGGAGGGGAGTGATTGACTTTGCAGTCTACGAGCGGAGGTCCCTGGGACCATCAAGGGAGGCAAGTGGGACCCTACCCAGAGAAGCAGTGATGCCAGAGATGGAGGCAGAGACGATGATGTGGAGAGATGGAGTGGCTGGGGACTTTAGACACAGAGAGGGACAGCGCTGTGTGCTGATGACTGGGCCGGGGATGGGGGGTGGTGGGCAGGCTTGCAGGGTGTTTCCTTTGGTTGGTTGATGATGCATGGAGGGGATTGTAACCATGACAATGAAACGATATATGATAGGATGAATATAAAACTAATGTTCTCCCATGTAAAGTATCACATAATTTATAAAAAAAACATTAAAATAAAAAGCTCATGAGCATCCATCTAAGGTGCAAGTATTGGTCTCTCCATATGAAGGAAAGAAAAGTGAAGAAAATTGAAGATACTTGGAAACAATTAGTCCAATGGACTAATATAACACATGAATATCAGTTGGCATGACCCTGAGAGCAGAGTACTAGATGGTGCCCAGTTACCACTACTGGTTCTGATAGGGATCATATTAGAAGGTCCTGGATAAGGTGAGAAAAAATGTGGAACAAAACTCAAAATTATATTTAAAAAAGGAAAAAAAAAAAAGACTAGGCTTCCTAGTCAGATAGACTGGAGGAACCCCAAGACTGTGGCCCTGGGTCACCCTTTAGGTCTGGGACTGAACTTACCCTCATGGCTTAATTTTCAGCCATGTAGTAGATAAGTACATAGTGGGGGTGGGGAGAACAACATCACTAGTGAGGTTTGCACGCTCTGGAACAGTAAACCATTCAAGATCAAAAGGGCAGTATTCATCTAAGGACAAAACTCAGAAGGCTTGGATAAGGAGGTTGAATGAAAACAAGAATCATAGGGAGGAAGTGGGATAACTGATGTTACATGGAAGAGATTGTAGTGATTGAAATGAAGTATATAATTTATTGACTGTAAAACCAATTATCTACTCTGTAAACCTTCAGTTAATTCACAATAAAACGTTTTTTCAAAAAGAGTATAAAGGGGAAGAAAATGAGTTGTCCCAACCCTCGTCTATGAGTTTGTCATACTTTGGAGGCTTGTGTGTTGCTCTGGTGCTGGAAGCTATGCCTTCAGTATTTTAAATACCAGTAGGGTCACCCATGATGAACAGGTTTCAGCTGAGCTTCCAGACTAAGCTAGACTAGGAAGATTGAGAAGCACACTACTTCTGAATGCTTTGTTGTTGTTAAGTGCTGCCCAGTAGGTTCCAGCTTATAGCGGCCCTGTATAGAGTTTCCAAGGGGCAAGTGGTGGGTTTGAACCACCAACCTTGCAGTTCAGTACACCTTGTGGTTCAGTGTGTTATCCTGCAGCACCCACTGAAAAGCCTTATGAAAAGCAGTGGAACACTGTCAGATAGCACTATAATATTGAATATTGAAACATTATGAGTAGCACCAGAATATTGTCAGATATAGTATAGGAAGATGAACCCCTCAGGTTGGAAGGCACTCAAAATATGAATGGGGAAGTGTTGCCTCCTCAAAGTAGAGCTGACCATGATGACACAAATGGAGGGAAAACATCTATTAATAGTAGGAAAATGGAATTTATGAATCTAGAAAAATTGGAATTTGTCAAAAATGAAATGGAATGCTTAAAGATTGATATCCTAAGCGTCAATGTGATAAAATGGAATGGTATTGGCCATTTTAAGTCTGACAATCATATGGATTACTATGCCAGGAATGACAAATTGAGGAATGGTATCAAATTCATCATCAAAAAGAGCATTTCAAGATCTATCTTGAAGTACAATGCTGTCTATGATAGGATAATATCCATATGCTTATAAGGAAGACCAGTTAATACCAGTAATATCCAAATTTATGCACCAACTGCTAAAGGCAGTGATAATGAAGTTGAAGAATTCTACTAACTCCTTCAGTCTGAAATTGATCGAACATGTAAGCAAGATGTATTGAAAATTACTGGTGAATGCAAATATTGAAAACAAAGAGGAAGGGTTAGTAATTGGAAAATGTGGCCTTGGTGAAAGAAATGATGCTGGAGATCACATAATAGAATCTTGCAAGATCAATGACTTCTTCATTGCAAATAACTTTTTAAAACAACATGAAAGACCTCACTAGATGGAATACACAGAAATCAAATTGGTGGAAAAGCTCCATATCATCAGCCAAAACAAGGCCATGGACAGACTGTGGAACAACCATTAACTTCTCATATACAATTCAGGCTGAAGCTGAAGAAAACTAAAACAATGAGAGCCAAAATGTGACTTGAATTTAGAGACCATCTCAAGAACAGATTTGATGCATTAAACACACTAACGACCAAAGACCAGAGGATTGTAGGTTGACATCAAGAACATCATACAGGAAGAAAGCAAAAGGTCATTAAGAAGACAGGAAAGAAGGAAAAGAACAAAATGGATGTTTTTGGCCCATAAACTGATGGCTTTATTTCTGGGTCCATAGGGTTTTCAGTGACTGATTTATTGAACATAGATCACCAGGCCTTTCTTTGGAGGCACCACTCAGTGGACTTCCAACTTTTCAGTTAGGAACTGAGCACATAACCCAAGGACTCCATGAGGCAGGAAACTTTTTATTTTAAGTATGATTTATTTTACAGATAGGTTCTGGTGGCAGTCAGGGCCCTGGACTGGAAACCCTACCTTTGTCTTGAGGCTGGCAGGGCCTAAAGGTTTAAGTCCAATGGCACCTCTAACTGAGCAGTGAAACCAAGCTCTGCCTCCAGAGTTGGGCCTTTGTGAGTTCCTTTCCATGGTGCCATTCCTGGAGTGCTGGGCTTCTTGCCTGCATCTTCGACATATAGCACCAAGTTATAGTTCCTGTTTTCCATTTGCTCACTTCCAGCCTTCTCACCAGCTTTCTGTTCAGGCATGCTGTTATTTTTCTACCGCTAGGCCCACCCCTGACCCCATATCATGATGGGAACTAGCCTTGATTCTGGCCTGGATTTAAATACAAGCTCTGCCACTTACTAACTGTGTGACCCTTGGTTTCAGTTTCCTCATATGTGTGATGGAGATAATACAAGGATGACTCACAAATTATCTGCACTCAGGTTTTCTTAAAATGCCTGTACATGTCCAAGGTTAATGACAACATTGAGCATGCACATGAACTGAATTTGATGAACAGACGAGTGACAGTGGATTATGTGGCAAATCATTTGCAAATCAGCCATGGCTCTGCGCATGAAATAATCCATGACAGACTTAGATTTCGAAAAGTTTGTGTGAGATGGGTACTGAAACAACTCATAAAAGAGCATAAACAGAGTGTTTGGATGTTTGCAAACAAAATTTGGACTGATATTCAAAGAAAGGTAAAAGTTTCTGTAAAAGAATTGTTACTGCTGACAAGACATGGATTCGGATTCATCACTACAAGCCTGAAAGTAAACGGCAGAATATCGGGAATGGAAACATCCTCATTCACCGGCCAAGAAAAACTTCAAAAGTCAACCATCAGCTGGAAAATTGATGCTTACAGTTTTCTGAGATTCTCAAGGGCTGAAACACTATCAGGAAAAAGGTTCAACAATAAACAGTGCTTATTACAGTGAGATGCTCGCTGAAGAACTGAAGCCTCAACTTTGGATCAAACAAAGATTGCTATCCAAGGGCTTTGTGATCTTCTAAGACAATGCACATCCACATACCTCTGCCCACACTCTTGACACTCTGCAAAAACTTCGTTTTGAGGTTTTTTCAAGAGTTAAAGAATTCACCCGATAGTCCTGATTTTGCCCTATTGAACTTTCACCTGTTTGGTCCCCTGAAAGCAGCCCTTCGAGGACCAAGATTCACCTCTCTGGTTAAGAAGTGAAGACAGTGGTGCATTCGTGGCTCGCAGCTCAGCCTAAAACATTTTTAAATAAGGAAATACAAAAGATTGTTGACAGATAAACAAAGTGTATTGAAAAGCAAGGCAATTTTGTTGAAAGTGATGTATTTGTCTTTTCTAAAAGTGTATTAAAATAAATTCTACAGCCAGAGTTTGGATAATTTTTGAGTCACACTAGTAGTAGAGTTATTATAAGGATAAAATAAATCACTGTATGTTTTAAGTTCTGAAAACCAAACCTGGCACATGAGTGCTATAAAGCATCAAGTATTATTATTATTGTTGGTGTTATTGTTATATACACATACTTCAATATCTACTACTGGTTTCCCCCAGGAGCCCTGGACCACTAACCACGAGGTCAGCAGTCCTAAGCTACCAGTAGCTCTGTGGAAAAACAATGAGACTTTCTGTTCCTGTAAATATTTACAACCTTGGAAACCCTATACAGGGTCACTATGAGTCAGAATCAACTTGGTGGCACACACCCACCACCATGGGTTTCCCCAGAGGCACATGCTCTGTCACTTGTGCTCGACAGCTCTGTTCTGTACTGTCCCAAGGACAGACGCTGTGGTTGGAGCCTGAGTCACTACACAACTCCTCAACTTTTCCAGTGACAGCTGGGCCAGGGATGTGGAATGGGAATACTAGAGGGATGGGCAGAGGGCCAGAGGGGCCCATCTCTAACGGAATCCAGGTGGAGTCCAGTCCTTTGGACCCATCTTTACCCACTCCTTAAAGGAGCACTGAAGGGACCATCTGGGAGGGAGATGGAATGACTCCGAGGCCACCTCCTGTGATGCTGGTCCAAGGAGGCTGTGCCAGCTAGAGGAGTCACTTGTACTGTGGCTCAGCGGAAACAGTGGGGGCTCTGGGCTTGTCACACTCCCTGATCATGGGTTCCCAAGGCTGTCTGGGCTAGCAGAGCTGACCTGGTCTGGGGAAACAATTCATAGAGGGTCTTGGCTCAGCTGTGTCCCAGGCATCAGCAGGGGAAGTAGAAAACCAAGCAAAGGAAAAATGAGAAGAGAAGAAAAGCAGGGCAGAGAGTGCTTGTGCTAAGTAATTCCATGACGTTTTATAAATGCCACCCAGTGCTAGGAACTGTTCTGGCAACTCTGGGACACAGTTCAATCCCTGGGAACCTCCAATCTACAACTTCAAAAGATGAATCGTCTGTTAGGAGGTGGGTCCTAATGCTGAGAGGTGACCTTCTAGGAGTGTTGGGCAAGGGCAAGGATGGGAAGGAGCTTCACCTGGCTAGTGACACAGGGAGGCTTCTGGGAGGAGAGTATTCAGATTACATTTTATATGCATTTTCATGTTGAAAGGAATCAAGCAAAAGTATTGTGATGTGTCCACTAGAAAACACTGATGGTGTTATTGGTTTTCTATTTATGTCCAAAGTTCATGTAGCCTCTTCAGATCATACTTGATCTTATTTATTTATTCTCAGGCCTCAGAGTACCAGGGAGGAGACCCACGTGTAGCCCTCATATGTGGCCTTTGCTTTCCAGAGCTCTTAGTTGGGGGTAGGATGGGGGTGATGCTCAGACTGATGAAAGGTGGTGAGAAATGCAGAGAGGGGGAAAACAAGTTAAGCAAGCCAGGTCAAGTTCTGTAGAGTCCTGATCAGTAGCATGCTGGTCAAGATTTGACAAGTTTCCAGCACACCTCCAGACCTGAATCCTCTCTTCCACTTACTACAGAGACTCGAAATCTCAGCATCCTTAAAATCCAAGTTTGGTCTGTATGAGAAATGGGAGCCATTGTACCTTTTATTGTTAGAGTTGTCCAAACCTGGATCCATGGTTTGCTGATCTGAGACTGCAAGCAATTGGGTTTTACCTCTCTGAAGCCTCAGTTTCTTCATCTGGAAAATGGAGTTCATCCTAGTACTGCCTCCCAGGATTATGGTAAGAATTAAATGAGAAAATTACATGTTAGTTCTCAGCTCCAAGACGAGAGTCAACAACATGGCTGCCTTCCTGTGAAGACAAATGTAGCAGTATCTTCCCCTTTACTACCTCAACTGTAACTTCTCTGAGAGGCTTTGAAAGGTGGCCTTTAGGTCCCCAGGAGGTGATGTTTCTTCTCCAAGTAGATGTTCTTGGTGAAGTTGAACTTAGGTCAACCCAGGCCAATGGTCCTCATGTAGTCTCCAAGAGGATGATATGATTACCGCTGTATGCTTGGATTTGTGGTAGGAGAAGCCCAGCCAAACTTTCTGTTGCTGTACCTCTTCCATAGGCCTCCTTCCCAGCCCCAGCATAGTTCTTTAGATTCCCCAGAAACCCCACTACAGAGCTTCACCCAAGGCTGCCTTGTCGGTGATGGTGTTAAGTGTTGTCGAGTCAGTTCTGACTCATAGTACAACAGAAATGAAACACTGTCCAGTTGTGCACCTCCTCATAATTGTTATGTTTGAGCCTACTGTTGAACCCCAGTGTGGCAATCCTCTTTTTGGTTGACCCCCTACTGCCTTGTTATTAGTGTCGTTAAGTGCTGGCTACTGCCTTGTTGTTAAATATCGCCAATTTGGTTCCAACTCACAGCGACCCTCTATAGGTTTTCCGAAGATTGACTGGTGAGTTTGAACTGTCAACCTTACAATTAGCAGTTCAGTGTTTATCCTACAGCACCACTCAAGGACTCCTTGTTGTTGTTAAGTGTCATTGAGTCAGTTCTGAGTCATAAGAATCCTGTATAGAGTTTCCAAGGAGCAACTGATAGGCTTGAACTGCCGTCCTTGTGGTTAGCAGTCCAGTGCTTATGCTACGGCACCACACCAAGGCTCCCCAGACTCCTTATTACCTGCTAATTCATACCAGGATGCAAACGACTGGTCTCCCAAGTTATTTCTCTCATGGTGTTATTGTATAAACCAAATAAATTTAGGCAATAAGGGAAAGTGAAAATAGAAAAAAACAGAATGGGGATGGGGACTGTCATAGGTGAGGTAGCTAGGCAGAGACCCCAACCACAGCTAGCAACAGCATGACCACTCATTGTGTGCTTTGCACAAGTTGTTCCCCATTTTTGAGCCTCCATTTCCTCACCTGTACATTGAAGGAGACAGATACAATCCTCTTTTACTCTCTCAGTCTGAGATTCTGAGGAACTGAAGGATCATGGGCAGTGTATTAGTTTCCCATTGCTGCTGTAACAAATAACCACAAATTTATTATCTTACAGTTCTAGACGTCAGAAGACTGAAATGGGTCAACAGTGCTGTGTTCCTCTGGAGGATCAAGGGGAGAATCCATTCCTTGCCGCTCACAGCTTCTAGAGTTGGCTGAGACATCTGCTTCTGTTGTGTATCTCCGCCTTCAACTCTCCTGCCTACCTCTGGTAAGGGCCCTTGTAATGAGATGAGGTCATCTGACCCACCCAGAATACTCTCTTCGTCTCAAGATCCTCAACTTAATTACACATGCAGTATCTCTTTTGCCATGTAAAGTAGCATAGGTGTTAGGGATTACAGTATGGGTATCTCTGGGGGACATTATTCTGCCTACCACAAAGAGGCTACACTTTGCAATGAGGTTCAATCAAACCTTCCTTGCAGCATGAATGGTAGAATCTAGAGCAGTTAGACCAGTCAAGGAGGGTAATATCCTGAACGACAAAGATGATCCGAGCTCAACCACAGCTGCCTTCTGTACCCTTCTCAGGTGATCCCTTTTGATAACTGGTGAGAGGGGCAGAACAGAAGTCAAGGATGAGTTGAGGCTAAGTACGAGGTACTGGGTCTGGCGTCCAAAGATCTGAGTTTCAGGAGCATCTTGGGTGGTGACTCTCTGTTTGACCTTGAAAATGCTGCTTTGTTTCTGGGTGAAGTGGAGGTGACAGTTCCTTCCTTGTTGACCTTACAGGAGTATCACAGTGGATATGACAGTGTCTGGTCCGTTGTAATGTGCACACGAGGATGCTAGCTATTGTTGTTGTTGATGATATGATATATTGCTGATGAAAGGGACTGTGGCCCCAGAAGCCAGGGAGACCTGGAAAGACTCCTAGGGTGAAAGGTCAGGGAAGCTCCGAGAAGAAAAGAAACAGAATGTTTCACGGGAGGAACCCTTTAAAGATGGCCTGCAGTAGCCCCAGATCTGCTGGCCCTGACCTCTGGCTTTGATTAAAGCAACTGTCAGATTGCTTTCTACTGTTTGCTAAAGCAAACCTTGATCCAGAGTTAGATCAAGGTCAGTGCTGACAGCCCAGAAGAATTGTTTAATTATTTGCAACTCCTGACTGAGAGGCCCCAAATTAGGCTTAAGTACACAAAAGAGCCCCCACCTTAATTGTTACCAGGACTGATTCTGAGGGTTGGAAATGTAAAGGTAGACATTTTATAGCAAAAGGAGGGGAGTGATTGACTTTGCAGTCCAGGAGCAAAGGTCCCTGGGACCATCAAGGGAGAAGAGCAGAGTGAGAGACCCTACCCAGAGAAGCAGTGACCCCAGACATGGAGGCAGAGACGATGACATGGAGAGATGGAGTGGCTGGGAACTTTAGAGCCAGAGAGGGAGAGGGGCTGTGAGCTGACAACTGGGGGGCCAGGCTTGCAGGGTATACCCTTTGGTTGGTTGATTTTGCATGGAGGGGATTGTAACCATGGCAAGGAAATGATATACGGTAGGATGAATGTAAAGCTAATGTTCTCCCATGTAAACTATCACATAATTCACAATAAAACATTAAAAAAAAAAAAAAAAAAGAGCCCCGCCTTACTCCCAGCAGCCCACAGACTCCCAACACGAGCCCATGTATTGGGGAAGTCTTTGCTGCTATGCAGTATCAGGAGGAAGCAGTGATGGGAGGCCCCACATGCACAGGAGGGGACTGGAGGACCAAAAAAGGAAGGTGTGGAGCCAAGTTCCCAGTGGCAGTCAGGGCAAAACTGCACCCTAGATAAGGTTGCTCTGGCTGCTCCCAGAGTTGGGGCAGGGGAGTGTGATTTCCCCCAACATTTTTCATTTGACAAGAGTCCAAGGTCGAGTCATGGAGTGGGTGGACCCCCAGGATCCCCAGAAGAGGTTCCATCTCAGTAGCACTGATATTTCTATCATCTATGAGGTCCCAGAATCATGAGTACTAGAAGGGTCAGCTGAAGGCCTGAGTCAACATCTACCTGGATGGGCAAAAGGGGGGAAATAATGTGAAGATGCTTGGCTGTTTTTTGAATCATTTTCACTGGCATACCATTATAAAATAGACGCTTGAGGGGGAGAGAAAGGAATAGCCAGAAATATCACCATAGGAAGCTTGTAAGTCTGTCTGCTTCCTGTAACTGATTGGAATACCTAAAATGGGACTACAATTGGAATACCTAAAATGGGACCCACTGAAGGAGGCTTCCTGTGGAGCCTCTGTCTTACATAAGACCATAGGTGGAATCCTGAACTCCATCCAGAATCTTCTGAGGTGGGAAATTTACACTGGAAAGGACAAGCAGACCAACTTGGAGTGGCTAGAAGAGCAGAAGATACTTGTTGAAAGAAAGACCAACAGGAAAAATACAAAACAATAATGGCAGTCTTACTGACCACTTCAAGAACAAACAAGTTGCTCGCCCAGGAGACAGCAAGGCAAGCAGTCGGGTCCCCTCAGGGCAAACCCCCTCCCAAGACTGAGACTCAATGGGAATACGCAAGTAGACAGGCGCTCTGACTGGTGACCACGTTGGTCACCAATAAGGGGAATGAGGGAAAAACAGTAATAAAGCTGCAAACTAAGTCTGACCACATTCAATACACTCCTGTGAACCTGGGTGGAGACCTGGTTGGCCAGCAGTTTGGCAAGACCTGGGGACTCCTGAGCCCAGAGTCAGTGACATAGCCACAGAGGATAAAAGTGGAGAGTGAAGTGTCCAGCAGATAAGAAGAGAGGATATATGCACAAGAACACCCACAGTTGCACATAATACCCACTTGACCTGGCTTCAATGGCTGGATGATCAGAGCTCAACTAGATGAAGAAAGAAGAGGAAAAAAAGAGTAATCTGATACAATTTGATGAACTTGACCTACACCTATGGATGCAGTAGCTCAAAGGAGGGAACAAATCTTTACGGCGCGGATCATTCTCACCCCCTCAATACACATGGTAGACAGGGATTGGCAACTTGGACATTGGCTACCCAAAATGGGGTTGGGGACTACAAAGGCAAGAAGTGACTGGCTTACAAGCTTTCCAGAGGGCACGGAGGAAGGTAGAATCTCCACTGAGTAGTATCCAATCTCTCTGGGCAGGCCTGATGAAAGGAGATGTGGACAGCACCCATGTGGTACAACAGTGAATAATTACTATCAGGACTGACTGTGATGGTTGGAAATGTAAAGGTAGACATTTTATAGCAAGGAGGGGAGTGGTTGACTTTACAGTCCAGGAGTAGAGGTCCCTGGGATCATCAAGGGAGAAAGAGCAGAATGTGGGACCCTACCCAGAGAAGCAGTGACGCCAGAGATAGAGGCAGAGATGATGACATGGAGAGATGGGGCAGCTGGGAACTCTAGACTCAAAAACGGAGAGTTGCTGTGTGCTGACAACCAGGGGGCATGTTTGCGGGGTGTACCATTTGGTTGGTTGATGGTGCCTGGAGGGGATTATAACTAAGGCAATGTAACGATATACAATACGATAAATGTAAAGCTAATGTTCTCCCATATAAGTTCCTATAATTGACAATAAAACCTTAAAAAAAAAAAAAAAAAAAAAGACCCTACCTGGAAAAAAAACTTCTACAAGGAAGGAATTGCAGAAAATGTTTCCAATATGTGTAGGAAAAGTTAAAATTCCTACAAAGACCTCTTGAAAAATGAGAACCCCCCATTCCAGTAAAACAATAAATAGGAGAGCTCTCAATGAACATTGAATGGATGACAGAGTCTGAGCTCACTTGAATCAAAGAACACAAAATAAATGCAGGGACAAGTAGGGTTAATGTCATCGCTCACTTTTACCCACAATCATTACCAGCTCATAGGCCCTTCTCTCTCTGCCTGCATGGGCCACTTAATCCTTTTTATCTCCTTTCTTGCTCCTCCCCAGTCCCCATTTCCCAGTGGTGAACTCTTTTTCTGTCCTTCTGGAGCATAGAACAAGATTGAAAATAATGCTTGGTTCATGACAGTCTCACATCAATGGTTTGTGTGAAGTTCCCTTTTTAAAAATTATTTATTTTTGGTAACACAATAAACACCTGAGAAACCATCCCCTGAAAGAAACAATACCACAGACATTTCCACCACTATCTGAGTGCCTTCCTCATTTCATTCCCCTGGCTTCTGCTGCCGAGGCTGCCTCCATCCTGAATCCTGTGTTTGTCATTCTCCTCTTTCCCTTTCATGTATCCATACTACTTCCAAGTGTTTATTTTATTTCCTTTGTTTTAACTTTATTAAAAGGGTATCATGTTGTGTATATCTTTGTGGGACTTGTAGATAAGTAGACATATTCTAGTGGCATTAGGAGATAGAGACTAACAGGATGATGGTGAGGGGGATGAGGGAGGAATAGGGGATGTTTTAGTCTTAGATGACTGATGGTGTTATTTCATTAGACGCAGGATAGAAGAAAAAGCTGAGCTTTTAGAAGAAGATGATGGGCTCAGTTTTAGGCAAGGCAATAATATAAGTTAACACTAAATGTCTGCTGGTTTAGTGGGTTAAACTGGGTTCAAACCCACTAGCCACTCTTCAGGAGAAAGATGTGACTGTCTGCTTCCATAACAAATACAGCCTCAGAAACCCTATGGGGTAGCTCTATTCTGTCTGTTAGGGTCACAGTGGGTGTGATATGGTTTATCTGTATGCTAGGCAATCTTCTTGTTAAGGGCCATCAAGTCAGTTCCAACTCATAGCAACCCTGTATGGGGTTTCTGAAGAGTGGCTGGTGAACTTGAATCCCTAACCTTGCAGTTCAAACCAACACTGTAGTCCAGCACATTTGCCCGCAGCTAACAACAGATTTGAAGAATTTATAGAACATCCCACAGCAAAAGCAAAGTGGGTTTGAGGAATGCTAGAGAATGTCTGGTTTCACTGCATTCTTTCTTTCAGACCACCATCCAGTCTTCAGAGCTCCAGATCTGGACTTGTTCCCTTAAACATGGCTGCCACCACCACCTCACATCTGTTGCTCACCACCAAGGACACCCATTCTGAGAACAGCAGCTTCTACTATGACTATGACTACTTGGATGAACTGACCTTCATGCTCTGTAGGAAGGACGCAATGCTGTCCTTTGGCAAAATCTTCCAGCCTGTCTTCTATAGCCTGATCTTTGTTTTTGGTCTGGGTGGGAACCTCCTCCTTCTTGTGATCTTGCTCTATTATGTGCCTCGCCGGAGGATGGCTGAGGTCTACCTGGTGAACCTGGCCATTTCCAACCTCTTATTTGTGGTGACACTGCCCTTCTGGGGCATCTCTGTGGCCTGGCATTGGGTCTTTGGAAATTTCTTGTGCAAGATGGTAAGCACCCTCTATACCATTAACTTCTACAGTGGCATCTTCTTCATTAGCTGCATGAACCTGGACAAATACCTGGAGATTGTCCATGCACAGCCCTACCACAGACTGAGGACACAGGCCAAGAGTCTGATCCTGTCTGCCGTGGTATGGGGCGTGGCCCTGGCCATGTCCATTCCGGACATGGTCTTTGTAAGGACACATGAAAACCCCAAGGGTGTATGGAACTGCTACCCAGACTTCGGCGGGCATGGAACCATCTGGAAGCTCTTTCTCTGCATCCAACAGAACATCATGGGGTTTCTCCTTCCGCTCTTTGCCATGATCTTCTTCTACTCCCGAATTGGCTGTGTCCTGGTGAAGCTGAGGCCCCCAGGCCAGGGCCGGGCTCTCAGGATGGCTGCAGCCCTTGTGGTGGCCTTCTTCGTACTATGGTTCCCCTACAACCTTACCTTGTTTCTGCACTCACTGCAGGACCTGCAATTCTTTGGGGACTGTGAGGTCAGCCACCACCTAGACTATGCCCTGCAGGTGACAGAAAGCATCGCCTTCCTTCACTGCTGCTTCACCCCCATCCTCTATGCCTTCTCCAGCCGCCGCTTCCGCCAGTACCTGAAAACTTTCCTGGCCACTGTGGTTGGATGGCGCCTGGCATCTGGTACTACACAGAACTCACTGCATAGCTGTTCTGAGAGCAGCAGGCTAACTGCCCAAGAAGAAATGACTGGCATGAATGAGCTTGGGAAGAGGCAGGCTGAGGGCTCCTCCAACAAGGGGGATGTAGAAAAATTAAGCTGGAATGGCCCAACCACAGTCTGATGAGAGATGATGTTTGATGCGACCAAGCTCACTTAAAACCTTCACCTCTACTGCCATCAGAATTGCTCTCACCAAGAGCTTCAGAGACTACATAGCTAAGTTATTGGTTTCAACTCATATCGACCCACACGACAAAGCAGAACCATCCCATAGGGTTTCCTGTCATCTTTACCAAAGCAAACTGCCACATCTTTTGCCCACGGAGGGATTGGTGGATTCAAACAAGTGATCTTTTGGTTAGCAGATAAGCACTGAACCACTGTGTCACCAGGGGTCCTTTAATGATGGCTACAGAACCAGACAGTTAAGAAGGGCTTGGTGGGTATGGAGGAGACCTGGTAACGCTGTGGGTTAGTCATTGGACTGCTAACCGTAAAGTAGTTGGTTCAAACTCACCAGCTGCTCTATGGGAGTAAGATGAAGCTGTCTGCTCCCATAAAGACTTAGTGTCTTGGAAACCCTAAGGAGAAGTTCTGCTCTGTCCTAGAGAATCACTCTGAGTCAGATTGAGTGATTTGGGGAGAGCGTGGCGGTGTCCCACCCAAAGATCCACCTAGGAATATGTTAGCCTACAGGAGGGAGGTGAAATGACTCCTGTGTTCCAGGGGACCAGAAGACTGCCCTGTGTCTCCCCACCCTGCCTCTCATGCTACAGCTGAAGAGACATTGTTTTGAACTGCAACGTTGGTGGTTCAAACACACCAGCTGCTCCTCAGAACCCCTGTACAGGATCGCTATGAGTCAGAACCAACTCAGCAGCACTTAACAATAACAGCAGTGGTAGGAAGAGTAGATGTGGATATCTTTGTGTGCAACCAGAAGACAGGACCATGAGGAAAAAAATAGAGGCTAGGACCTTGCTCTTTTTGCAGGATAGATATTGTCTTTTCTAAAAAATACCTTCTGCTGAATAGTAAAAAAAAAAGATCAAGTAAATAATTTACATTTCATTAAAAAGAGAGAACCTAAATGTGAGTTCCAGAATTATGAAGATCATCAATGAAAAAATTGGGACAAATGTGAAGGCACTAATGATGGGAATACATGGACTACAAAATATTTTGGAAACCACACAA
>NW_006408642.1:3514827-3540058 GCF_000296735.1 Chrysochloris asiatica
CCCTGGATATCCACAGACAAATGTAAAAACCTCCCCTAAAAGCCGAAACTGTAAATTCCAATAAGCCAAGTCCCCCCCCCATCCAAAAAAGAAAAAAAGCTAAAGAGGATAGAGAGAAACACTGTAAACTGATGATATATAGTGGGGATAATAATCAATGTAATGAAACAAGCTATATGAATGGTTGAATGTGAAGCTGATGATGTGCCCTGTAAACTTTCACTCAATGCAAAATAGAAACATTTAATTAAAAAAAAAAAAAAAGAGTGAGAGAGAGACATTGGTGTTCTCTGAGACCTACACAATGAAGTCCAAAATCTTTGTCTGACTTCAAGGCGAGGGCTTTAGCAGGTAGTACCTCCGGTCTTCTACTCTTCTACTTTATCCTCCTTCCCCCATGGCCCTATTCATATCCTGGATGTGCTGTTTCCTGCACATTCCCATCTCTGTGTTTTTCCTTTGCCGGCTGGCTCATGTAATGGGGACCTCTCGTAATGTACCTAGGACTGCTAAGACTTTAAAGAGTAGAAATGTATCTTAGCACAGTTCTGGTGGCCAAAGTCCAAACCATAGTCTCCTTCCGTGTCAGTAGTCGTGGGTCGTTCTTTGGTCCTTGACTTGTAGAGGATGGTCTCATGGGGTCTGATTTCCCTCCTCTGTGTCAAATCTGTTTATTTTATAACTTAGAAATTATTAGAATTAGAACCCATTACCATAACAAATTAACAATAAAATCCTATTTCCAAAAATACTGGATACACCTACAGATTTAGGGGTTAGGAATCCAATACGATTTTTGGGGAGATGGTCACAGTTGAATCCAAGCATCCTGCCAAACATCCTTGCCCTTATCTTCTGATTCCCATTTACTCTGGGAAACTACTCCATCACTCAGCCCTATGCTTTGAGTGGTGGCTGGTTGGGACAGGCACATGGCTCTGGCAGAGCCAATGAAATGCATTGGGCTTTGGCTGGGGTACTAGAGCACAGAGAGGCTGGGAAGATGTGAGGTCTGGAGCTACGCTCTCCATCCACTGGCACTTGAGAATGTGAAGAGGGGTACGCAAGTGAGTGAGCAGATCTGCAGCAGTGATTGATCCCAGAATCAAGGTCTATCTGAAGCTTACCCCAGTTCTAGAATAGACTTGTCAGTTACATGGACTCAAAAATTCCTTTCTGGTTTGAGAATTGTATTTTTTGTAAGTTGCAAACTTAGGATTTCTGCCTTGGTGCTTTCCTTTTCATGTCTCCAAGGCCCAGGTCCTCCCTACCCATGGACTCTTAACGCCTTCGTCAAGAAAGCTGCTGGCCTACGGTGACGTTCTTCTAGAGTGTCTTCAGCACTCTTTACTTACCCTACCTCACAACCTGCCCCATCTTGCCCCATTTGTCTTGCTAGATTTGTTTCAGTTCTTCCCGTGGGCCAGGTTAGCTAGTGAGATACAGCCTGAGCTTTCCCAGCAGGATCTAGATACCTAGAGTCCCTGCCTTTGTGCCCCTTGGACCCTGATGGACTGGGGCAAGGGATGCCAAACAAGACCAGAAGGACTTGTCAGCAGTCTTGTTAGATGTGTGTGTGTGTGTGTGTGCGTGCACGCACGTGTGTACGTGTATGAAGTCTGCATGCCTGTGTCTGTGTTACTATGGATAGTGGAGCTGATGTGAATGTGGCACTGTCTATGTGGGGTGAGTATGTGCCCGTGGTTACATGTTGCTGTGTGATTGCTGCAAAGAGCTGTCTGATCATCAGTGCTTTGAAGCCTGTGCCCAAAGAAGGGGAGAAAGGCTGCTTACAGGTGGCCCATGGGACCCTATCACTCTCCAAGGTACATATGATGTAGCTAACCGTAGGGAAGGCTTTGACCCCAGTGCTGTTCATAAGAAAGCAAGTTGGGCACTGGGCAGGGTATGCATTGGGGGTGGTTTCTCACCTTTTGGACCAAGACAGTGCTGTCTTTCCAACCATACTTCCTAGCTGGACCCTGGTCCCTCCTGCTGCTCTCTGTCTGTCCAAAGGCTTGACAGCCTGGCTCCCTGTCTGCGCTGCTCAGGCTAGCCCAGAGGGACTCAGCAAAGATCCCAGATTTCTATGGGCTTTAGGGCTCTGAGTCAAGATGGACCCTTCCCCAGAGCTGATTGAAGAACTATAGGAGGGGCTTTGCCTGTGAGCAGGTTTGCTGTTTAACCCCCTGAAGAGTGAGGTGAGCATTCCAGCAGTTATTCCCTATGAGAAATAGATGACTTTTTCCCCCTGATGGTTAAGATCCCACAATTGGAGAGTCACTCCTGAGCTTGCTATGGTGTAAGCTTTTCTCAGAGAGAACGCATTTAGTGGGCTGTGCTCTGAGGCTTTGAAGACAGGAGTGAAGATGGTAGTGATAAAACTAGGAGCAGAAATGAAGACTGGGGAGTAAGACTACTGGTCAGGAAAGTAGTGACCAGACCCTCAGCCTCCAGATCACAGCCAAGAAAGGAGGTTGTTGGCGTAGAGGGTGTATCCAAAAGTCCCCATGACGGTGCACCTGCTTAGAGAGGCTGGAGACCGTGACCTCCCAACCCTGCCAACAGATGGGCGTTGGTCTCACCTGTGCTCTCCTAATGCTGCGGTGCTCTCTGCTCCCCAGACAGCTTGTTATGGTGGATGACGTTCTTGGCCCTGACTCTCTTCATCTCCCACCTGTCCCACTGCAGCTGCCCTCTGCCCCCGGCTTATCCCTGACTTAGTCAGACTCTGGACTCAGACCCTCAGGTTTGCCCCCGCCTGTCCACAGGCCAGGTTGCTGGTTCATATTTCCTCGGCAGGGTTTGGTAGGAGGTAGGAGTGGAAAAAGAAGAGGCTGCAGCACCTAGGCTGGCCCGGGACAAGGAAGTGTGGGTGAGCCCCCTCCCCTTGCAAGCCGCTTCCCCACTTCCAGACTGGGCACATCCACTGTGTGGGGAGGTCATTAACCAGTGTCCCATGGCTGGCTCCCAGCCTCCCAGTCACATTGTCCTCCTCCTGTGCCTCCCCACCCCCTCTCCTTGTGTTTCCAGCCCCTGTTGGAATCGAGTGGATTTTCCTGGCATCTCCCAGACTGTCAAAGTTCCAGGTGGTGGTGATGGGCCACGGAGTTGGTTCTGACTCCAGGTAGACATCATTATTTTGTGGCAGTTAGTCCTAAAAAGGCGCCCTGGTGTGGTGCTATAGGATAAGCACTGAACTGCTAGCCACAAAGCAGTTCAAACCCATCAAGCACTTCTTGGAAACCCTATACATGGTTGCTATGAGTGGGAACTGACTTGATGGCACTTCACAACAACAGATTTGGAGACAGATAGACCTGGTCTAAGATCACAGAACTAGTGGAGACACACTCCTGCCCCCAGCTCAGCTCCTGTCTGCTCCAGTGACCTATGATCCAGGTATAATTCAGTATCAAACAGGCAGTCCCAGGAGGAGGCCATTTAGAGATGTGAGCTGGGGGTGTCAGAGCAAAGCCCCTGCGTGTTCCCTGGTGAGTGCTCCATGCTGCCTGGACCTCCCTTCTCTTCCAGGACCCTCCACCAGCTCCCACATTCATTTCCCTATTGTTGCAGAGCAGCCAGGGCCCTGCCATCAGTCCACTACCTCTCTGGGCTCAGCATCCTCCCCTTCCTGGCCCTGAGAAGCTTACCTGGCAGTAGGGATTGTCTCTGTTTTCCATGTCAGCAAGCTGAGGTCAGAGAGGGGCAGGACATGATTCAAGAACACGAAGTATGTTAAGCAGAGATTTCTAGAATCTAAGCTTAGGTTCTTGGGGGAAGGGATGAATGAATAAGATACCAAACCCTAGAGGACTCCAGTTTGGGGCCAGGGACAGGGAGCGAGAACCAGGTCACAGAAAGTAGCACACTTAACAAACATGCTGTGTGTGATACAGACAACTCTGGAAGAACCGGGAGCAGAGGCCATTTCCCACCAGAAGATGAGAGGGGGAGATCCAAGGGAACTTTCAGGCGGTTGTGAGTAAAAGCAATACTCCATCCTCAGGGATGGTTCCATTAGGAAAAAAAAAGAGTTGGCCAAGTTGAGTTGAAGTGGAATGAGAATTTGGGGGGGGGGGCGGCTGAATCGTGGTGAAACTTAAATGTCAGGTGTGTAGTGGCAAAGGGAGTCAGGAAGGTAGAAGACTGAAAGTCAGAGGCACTTTCTGACAACAAAACAAAACAAAAACAATAGGCAGTGCAGAGAGCCAGCCCATCAGTAGCTCTTGTGGATATAAATGTGGAGCTCTCTGAATAGCAGCAGGCATGGGGCATGTGTGTTGGGGTGGGGGCACATTTCAGGGGGTGAGCTGACAGGACTGGTGATCTGACTGTATGTGGGTGAGAGGAAGGTGACAGTATCTCCTGGTTCTTTCCCTTGGGGGGTGGGGGTGGCTGTTAGCGTCCCCAGCAGAGGAAACCAAGAGAAGGGGGTGTCAAGGCATGAGTTTGGGGAACAGATGTCAAGTTCTGTGTGTACCAAACTGAGTTAGAGGAGCTGGAGAAATTGGAGGTCTGGGGCTAGGAGAGAGGTTTTGAGCTCAGTAACGGTTGATTCAACTAGGAAGGGGCTAAAGTGGAAGTGCCGAGGGATGAGGACACTGAAAAGGGATCTTGAATACTACCTTCATGAGAGGCAGCATCTCTCTAGACCTGCTCTTCAAATCAGTAGCCACTAGCCACACAGGGCTAAGGAGCCCCGGGAATGGTGTTAATCTGAACTGCAAACCACTGCAAGCATAGAGGACACGCCAGAGTTTGAAGATAATATGAAGAAAGAAAGAGTAAAACTAGGTCATTAATATTTTTTATGTTGCTTACATGTCGAAATACTAATATTTTAGATAGATTGGGTTAAATAAAATATAAATATGAATTCTTTCACCTGCCTCTTTACTTTTTTTTAATGTGTCTGCTAGGAAATTTAGGTGCCATGATGGCACAATGGGTTAAGCATTATCCAGCTGATCCATGGGAAACAGATGAGGTAATCAACTTCCTTCAACATTGATAGCCTTGGAAACCCTAGGGGGCAGCTGTACTCTGTCCTACAGGGTCTCCATGGGTTGGAATAGACTTGACAGTAGTGAGTTTAGATTTACAAGGAAATTTAAAATTAGATACAAGGGTTGCCTTTTATTTCTATTGAATAATATTGCTGTAGAGCATGAATTCCATTCAGTGTGCAATACGTTTATGGGGGGAAAACAAGCAGAGAGGAGGGAGGTAGAGGCTAATGTCTGAGAAATGCAGCATTCCTTGCGATCGCTTTCTATACCACAGGACTGCTAAAGGTGGCCATCATCTGCCAAGTGGCTTGGCCCACAGGTACCCCCTCCCCCCACACACATACTGTGAGAGGAGGATTCTGTAGGTCCCACTTGAGAGAAGGTATCTTAAAGGGACAGTGACAAGCATATGAGATGATTAGAAGGGGGTCAGAGAGAGAGGAGGACAAGCACAGCAGAAGCAGGGGTGCCATAGAACCAGAGGGAGGGGTGCTCAGTGAGGCCTGGTGATATAGAGGGGCAAGCTGGAGGAGGTGGACACTCAGTGCCCAGCCTTGAGACAGGCTTGGCCAAGCTCACTCAGTGGGCTGCAGGCGGTAGCGGAAACGCACATCATGGCTGGGTTGTGTGGTGCCAAAACCCCAGCGCTGGGGGTTAATCGGTGGCACAGGTGTATCAGGGTCCACCAGTTCCAGATCAAAGTATGAGACCAAGAGCAGGATGAAGAGCTTCATTTCACTGAGGGCGAAGAACCTCCCAGGGCAGATGGAGACACCTGCACCCCAAGGCATGTTGTAGTAATGAATCTTCTTGCCTTCCTTGTAAAAGTCCACTTTTCGGGTGCCATCGGGGTTGAGAAAGCGATCATACTTAAAGACAGTGGGCTCGGGATGGATGTCAGGATCCATTTGCACAGAGAGGTAGGGGAAGATGGCCACTTTGTCTCCATTGCGGAGCAGGTACTGCTGCCCATTGGCCATCTTCAGGCTTTGGTCACTCTTTACCACCCTGAGGAGGGTAGGTGAAGCCCCCAGGCGCAGTGACTCCTCCATCACGCTGTCCAGCACTGGGGTGCATTTCAGGACGCTGAGGTCACAGCTAAAGGCCTGGTTAACCTCCAACTTGGTCTTACCCAGGACCTTGCTGGCCTCCTCCTTCACAGCCTGCATGGCTTCTGGGTACTTCAAGAGGAAAAAGATGACCCAGAAAGTGGCTGGCCCTGTGTTCCCCTGGGAGGCCCAGAGCATCATGAAGTTGAACTTGTCCTGCATGGCTGGAGCTACTTCTTCCTCCTTCAGAAACTGAAGCATGTCAGATATCCAGTTGCTTATACCATTCTTCTTCTGATTGTGTTTCACAGAAAGCACTTCATGGAAGAGACGCTGGAGCCGGCCCACTTCCAGCCATTCCCGGGGCCCTAGCAGGGAGTAGACAAACCTGGGGAACAGGATGTCGAATTTACGAAACTCTACAAAGATCTCCTCTGCCTGTAGCAGGTCCTGCTCCTTGTCTTCTGTATAGCCGAACAAGGTCAGGTAGCCAGCTTTGAACAAGATATTGTAGCAGAAATGGAAGAGGCCATCCTCACACCAGCAACTGGCATCCGGACTCCGGCCCTTCAGCCCCAGCATTAATAAGGACAGGCTGTCCAGCATGGCCTCGTTGAGTTCCTCCAAGCCAGCCCCCATCAGGTGCTTTGTGCTGGCTGAGTGGATCATCTGGTAGTCTCCCTGTAGTGGTGCGTATCCAAATACTTTTAGCACTAGTTCTTTGGCATATTCCACAAAGTCCAGTTTTCTCTTTGTATCCTTGATGATTGGGCCAAAGGAGCAGGGGTCCATTACAAAGGTGAAGTACTGTCCACCTAGCTGCACAGTAAACACATCCCCATGCTTGGCCTGCATGTGTTTCAGGAATTCAACCATATTTTTCCGGAATGCTATGGCATGGCCCAGCCAGGGCACAGGGCCTTTGTCCAGAGGGGGTTCCTGGGGCTTGCGTTGTCGGGAGAGCCTGGACACGTACAGGTACCCAACGATGACCACCAGCAGGGCTCCCAGGACCAGACCCCAGAGCTCCATGGCTATGCTCCTCTAGGTTGAGCTCCAAACACACTGAGTGCTCTCTGCAGGCCAGGAGTTTGAAAAGGCCTTGACAAATCAGGGATGGAGATGTGGACCTTGCCCTGTGGCTGCAAATTACAGTAAATAACCCATGACATAGTACATGGGAGCAAAATGTTCTCCTGAACTTAGCAATTCCCAGAGCCTGGCTATTTGGAGGGAGGAGGTCCGGCCGGGAAGGTCGGGTCACAGAGCCCTACAGCTTCAGACCTTATTCTGACCTTTTCAGACTCAGCTCCAGCACCTTCTCCATGAAGCCTTCCTTGACGACACTACAACCCCAATCCTGATTTAACATTCACACCTTTATTTGCGTACACATTCAGTTACATTTATGTAACAAAATGCTTATTAAATTATTTGCTAGATTATTCAACCCATTGCTTTTTAAGTTTCACGCTCATTCTTTCCTCATCTTTAACAGACCCAACTCACGTCCCTTTCTTTCTTGATCATCCTGGGTAGTTATGTAACCCAGTTATATCTCTGGTCCCTCATTTGTGAAGTCGGGTTAGTAATAGGGCTGCATAGGTGCCGTTTCGAGGTACAAAAGAGACAATGCATGAAAAACACAACAGTGGCTGGCTCAGAGTACATGCTCAGTGCATGTCAGCTCTTTCCTTAAAGCTTTTTCCCATCCCTCCCACCACCTGTCCTGGACCCCATGGCTCTCTGTGCCCACCTCCTCATCCTTTCCCGAGTTTGTCGTCACTTCTGGTCTCAAAACTGCTTGCATTGAGGCAGAGCTGCATTGGAATTGTGTTTGCTCCCAGCTTCACATACACAGGGTACATATAGTACATCAAGTGAAGACTGAATTTCAGGGAGCTCTGATAGCGTAGTGGAGGCCTGGTGTGGCACTGTGGGTTAATGTGCTGAACTGCAAGTTCAGTTTGAACCATAAGGCCAGCAGTTCAAGCTCACCAGCCATTCCTAAGAAACCCTATACAGGGTTGCTATAAGTCAGAACCAACTCGACAGCACTTAACAACACCAGCTGGTAGAGTAGTGGTTGTGAGTTGTGCTGCTAACCTCAAGGTCAGCAGTTCGAAACTACCAGCCTTTCCTCCGGAGAAAAGATGAGGCTTTCTGCTCCCATAAAGGTTTATAGCTTGGAAAACCTACTCAGGGACACTGAGTCAGAACCGATTCCATGGCACTACCACCATCAAGATTACTGAAAGAAGAATATTGAAATTTCCATGAACTGCCATAAGAACTAATAACTTTCTTGGAAAAAACACAGCCAGAAGTGCTTCTCAGAAGAGCGCGGTGAGACTTTGTCTCATATGTTATTGTTGTTAAATGCCTTGTATCATGCAGGTTCCGATAGCGACCCTGTATAGAGTTTCCAAGGCTTTAAGTCTTCACTCCATGGCACTTCCAACATTTGATGCTTTTGAGTTACGGTATTGGAGGAGAATATTGAAAGTGTCATGGGCTACCAAAAGAACCAACAGATCTGTGTTGGAAGAAGTACAGCCAGAGTGCCCCTTAGAGGCCAGGATGGCCAAACTTCATCTCTCATACTTCAGACATATTGTCAGGAGGGACCAGTCACTGGAGAAGGATATCATGTTTGGTAAGGTGGAGGGTCAGAGAAAATGAGGAAGACCTCCAGCGAAATGGATTGGCACAGTGGCAGCATCAATGGGCTCAAGCGTGGCAACAGTAGTGAGATTGGCCCAGGATCAGGCAGTGTTTCGTTCTGCTGTGCATAAGGTCGATATGAGTCTGTACCAACTTGATGGCACCTAACAACAACAACAACCATAACTCAAATGCATCGAGTCTTTTACGGCCTTCCTTATTCACTGCCCAGCTTTCACATGCATATGAGGCTGTTGAAAATACCATGGCTTGGGTCAGGCGCACCTTAGTCCTCAAACTGACATCCTCGCTCTTCGACTCTTTAAAAAGTTCTTGTGCCGCAGATTTGCGTAATGCAACGTGCCCTTTGATTTGGTGACTGCTGCTTTCATGAGTGTTGATGGTTGATCTGAGCAAAATGAAGTCTTTGACAACTTTAATCTTTTCTACATTTACACAGATGTTTATTGGTCCATTGGTGAGGATTTTTATCTTCTTTACATTGAGGTGCAACCTTTATCAACTCTTCTGATCTTTGGTCTTTAGTGGCTAATACCTCAAATTTTGTTCATTGGATGAGCTCTACATTTAGGTGGGATATATTTAAGATCCTATTTTGGCTCTTGTGGAATTGTTTTCATTTTCTTCAGCATCAACCTGAGTTTGCATATGAACAATTGATGGTCTGTTGCACAGTCTGCCCCTGATCTTGTTTTGACTAAAGATACAGAGCTTTTCATCTGTCTCTTTCCACAGATGTAATCAATTTTATTTCTGTGTATTCCATCTGGTGAGGTCCATGTGTATAGTCATCTTTTATGTTGTTTAAAATGATATTTGCAAGGAGCAAATCATTGGTTTTGTAAAATTCCATCATGCAATCAACAGTATTATTTCTGTCATCAAGATTGTATTTCCTAACAAATAATCCTTCCTATTTCTAATCTTTGCATTCCATTCACCAGTAGTTATCAATACATCTTGATTGCATGTTTGATCAAGATCAATTTAGTTCCGACCCATACCGACCCTTTATAGGGGTTCCCAGGAGTGACTGGTGAGCTTGACCTGCTGACTTTGTGATTCAAACGGACTTTGCAATCCAGTGCACTAACTCATGGTGCCATACCAGGACTCCAAAGAAATTTGTAGAATTCCTCATTTTCATCATTACTGGTTTTAGTGGTTGCTGGATAAATTTGAATAACAGTGGTATTAACTGGTCTTCCTTGTGGTGGTGGTGGTTATGTGTTGTGGAGTCGGTTCCGACTCATAGCGATCCTGTACAGGGTTTCCGAGGCTGTGAATCTTTGCGGGAGCAGAAAGCCTCATCTTTCTCCCATGGAACTGCTGGTAGTTTCGAACTGCTGACCTTGCGGTTCACAGCCTGATTCTTAACCACAACGCTATGTATGGATATTATCCTATCACAGACAGCATTGTACTTCAAGACAGATCTTGAAATGTTCTTTTTGATGATGAATATGATGCCATTCCTTTTCAATTTTTCATTCCTGGCATAGTAAAACATGTGAGTGTTAGATTCAAAATGGCCAATACCAGTCCACTTTACCTCACCAGTACCTAGGATATTAATGTTTATGCGTTTCATTTTTGACAATTTTCTACTTTCCTAGATTAATACTTCATACATTCCATGTTCTGATTATTAATGAATGTTCACAAACAACTGTTTCTCTTCAATTTGAGTTGTACCCCTTCAGTATATGAAGGTCCTGAAGACTTTACTTCAAGGAGGCAGCATTACGCAGTCATATTTTGAATGCCTTCCAGACTGAAGGGGCTCATCTTCCGGCACTATATCTGACAGTATTATGGTGCTCTTCATCATGTTTCAATATTCAGTATTCTGGTGCTGACAGTGTTCCACAGCGATTCGTATGGTTTTCACTAAGTATTCTAAAGACGTCTTTCTTCCCAGTCTGTCTTTATCTGAAGGCTCAGCTGAAATCTGCCCACTATGGATGACCCTGCTGATATTTAAAATACCTGTGGCATAGCTTATAGAATCAGAGCAACACAGAAGCCATGACAGTATGACAAACTGACAGACAAGTGGTGGACCTGGACATAGTATGATTGAGTCCAGCTGAGACAACTAGAGTCAGAACTGAATCTGAACCTCTGACTTGAAGAGCTCTCACTAGACCAGCTGACTAGCCTGTACTCTTCTTTTAGGGAAGAATCCTAGTATCGTGCATTGTCAGACACAAAGGAACTTCAAACCAATAGCTTTAGTTTATAATGAGGAACTAGGCCCACGGCCCAGTGGAGACTTTTTTGGACAGTTGCCCTGGTTTGTGGCATTGAGATGAACCAAACATTGCCTGGGGGCCTTCTGTGAGGGGTCAGTCCAGGTCTCTGCCAGCATGCCCAAGGAGAAAGCTATGTTAATAGTTCCAAAGTATTACTAGATCGCATTAGATTCAGACTCAATTCAACCATCTCTGGAAAACCTCAAGTTACTATATAACTTTCCAGAAACCTGTAAATAAGAACTTTGGTCTCTCAATCATAGGATCCCCTCATGTCCTCCTGAGTGAGCTCCGTTTATGTTGTACAGTTCCTCTTAGCAGGAAACTTCAAACATCCATACTCTGCCTCCTGTAAACCCTCTGTGATTTCTCAGAGCAACCAGAGCAAATACCCAATATCATCTCTTCTCAGCCTAAGAATTCACTGTCAGCAACTGTCTGTGGGCCAGATCCAGTGAGATCAACTTTGTCCCTGGCAGTGCCATTTATCCATTCACCTCCTTTCTTCACTTTCTCTTTGGAGCACCTTATCTATCAACTCAATGAGTATTTATTGGCTACCTACTATGTACTAAGGACTTTTGGTGTGATGCTATAGGATAAGCACTGAATTGCTAACCAAAAGGTCACGGCTCAAACCTACCAACAGCTCCTCAAAAACCCGATACAGGGTTGCTATGAGTCAGAACCAACTCACTGGCACTTAACAACAATAACAATGTACCACAGGAGCCCTGGTAGAATAGTAGATTACAAACTGGGTGCTAACAGTTAGCAGTTGGAAACTACCAATCACTCTGTGGGAGGAAAATACGGCTTTCTGCACCTATAAAGATTTACAGCCTCTGAAACCCTATGCAGGGTTGCTATGAGTCAGAACTTACTCCACAGCACACCATCCCAATGGTAACAACTGTTACCACAAAAATATTCAAACCCCACAAATTCTGGGTGCCAAATTTTGCAACTCCAAATGGGATGTTCCTTGTTGGGAGTCTTCTAATGTGCTTCAAAAGCTAAAAAGTAGCAAATTTGACAGAATGTTCATATCATCAGTTGATTTTATCTATTAAACTGCAGTCTTCAGTTCGCTGGTGTTAGCAGCCCAGCTCCTAATTCACCATGCTCCATATGGTAACTATGTTGTTAAGTGCCATTGAGTAGGTTCTGACTCATAGCGACCCTGTATAGGGTTTCTGAGGAGCAGCTGGTGCTGCTGGGTCTGAACTGCTAAACTTGTGGTTCAAAGTTCAGTGCTGATCCTATTGTAGCACACGAGGAGCAGAAAAAAAAAAAAAAAGGCTACTCTTTTGGGGACTGAAAATCTAATTTTTTTTCTCTCTGTTGGGAGGGATATTTCTTATCTTTCTTTAAAGTTATACTTTTTAAGTGCTGTGGAGTCATTTCCAACTCATAGTGACTCTGTATAGGGTTTCTAAAGATGGGCTGATAGGTTTGAACCCCCGATCTAGTGGTTAGCAATCTAGTGCTTATTCTATAGTACCACAGGACTCCAAAGTTATACTTGTTACTGGTAAGTGCTGTAGAGTCGGTTCCAACTTATAGCGGCCCTGTATAGGGTTTCTGAGGAGCAGCTGGTGAGTTTGAACTGCCGACCTTGTGGTTCAAACCAACACAGCACCACACCAGGACTCCAAAGTTATACTTGGGCCATATGAATTCAAACTATCCTCCCCCACGTCTGGAACACATTTAAAGAAAGCAAAATAACTAGGTTAGTTAATACTGGCCTAAGTAATTTGAAAAAATAATTGTTGTTAAGTGCAGTCCAATCATTTGAGACTCACAGAGGCCCTGTATTGGGTTTCATGGAAGTAGCAGGTGGGTTTGAATTATCTACCTTGCAGTGTACAGTACAGCGCCACAAAGTCAAAATTCCTACAAGGGATCTCTTTAAGTCCCTGGTGTGGCGCTGTAGGATCAGTACTAGACCACAAGGTTGGTTTGAACTACAAAGTCAGCAGTTCAAACTCATCAGCCACTCCTGGGAAACCCTATACAGTGTGACTACGAGTCAGAACCAGCTCCTTGGCACTACACATATCATAGCTAAATAAAAAATATTAAATAATGAAACTAATTTTTTGCAGTATATAGTTCAACGTTTTTAGGCCAGAGCTGTTATAAATACAAAGGCCTGTGGAAATGAGAATATTTCATTTATTTTCTGTAATTTTAAAATTATTTAGCCCATGAGCACACACGTGTGGAAAAAATAATGCAGTTCAAGAATATTAATTCAATACTCTACAGAGGCAAAATCATACTTTGATAGTAATTAGGGCAATGATTCTTCTCCAGAGCACACTTTAAACGAAACCCATGTAAATCTCATGGGGGAGAGAAAACATGAACAGGTTGTTTTCCTTTCTGTGGCAACGACATAAAACAAAGCAATACACATGTCTTTCCCCTACCCCAAACCTTCTAAAACCCAGCAAAGCCTTCGCTCTGGGAGATGGGGAGATGCGTTAAGCCCTCCTCATCCGTTTACAAGCTTCTTTCTTATAAAAAACCTTTGCTTATAATGCAACTCTGCCTCACTTGGCTAACAATTCTTAATCTGCAGAAGGCAAGGCCCGTCTCCTGAAGGGTGGAGATGTGGGTAGCACTGGGGTAAGACACCCACACTGGGATCAATGAGCCCTTCCCGGACTTTAACTCATCATGTTGCACGGACCCACTCCCAGCAGGCCTGTGCAGACACCCCCGTGTCCGGGTTCAGCTCACAGGGGCCGCAGTGGGGTGGCTGCAGGAACCATCAGTGGCTATTGGCTCTCCCTCGGGCGGACTGCTGGTGTTGCGCTGTAAAATAAGCACTGCATTGCTAACTCGAGGTCGGTGGTTCAAACCCACCAGCCGCTCCTTGATAAACCTATACAGGGTAACTGAGTCGGAACTGACTCAAACAACAACAAGGGCAAAGGCTGGTCTGCTCACACAGACGGCCACTCAGGTCTCCCCAGGGGCTGGTGACCAGCGACACAGAATTAGCCATGTGAGCCCCGGACAAGCCACAGGTTGGTCTCTTCCGCCCAGATGGCGGGGTTAAGGTGATGGGGTTGGTGTGCCGGGAAGGACCAACGACGCGTAGCGGTTGGGCCTCCGGCGTCCTAGAGCGGACGCAGGCCCGAGGGTCGGAAAGGCGGTGACGGGTTTCCGGAGCCGTAGCTTCCGCGAGGCGGCTGTAGAGTGATGGGGAGGCGCGGTCCCCGGGAGGGTATGCAGAGCATTGTGCCCAGGCGCTATGTGTGAGTTGGTAAGCAGGGGGCTTGGGCTGAGAGAGAACGTACAGTGGAGGCAGCCTCATCTCATTAGCCGGAATGAACCCCATATCGGTTGTCCTTCAGCGGTTTGGTTTTTTGACATTTTTTTCATGCTTATTTGCACGTTCTGTGGTGAGCTGAGGGTGGGTGAAGTTTTCTAAACTTGGCTGAAGCGGGTCTCTGGTTCTATCCGGCTGCTTACCTTATTATTCCATCGATGACTCAGAATTTTGGGCGGAACACCTGGGCACAGACTTGGGGATTCCGTTTACCTGTTCTGGTACCTATATACAGGCTCTCCTCTGGGTGCCCTAGACCCGGTTAAGAGTCGTCTGCTTCCTGTTTACACTTCTCCAGTGCCTGGCCTCTGCCTCACTCCCGGCTGTCAGCAGTAAGTAGTGCCATTGGAACGAAAATACAGAAGAAAGTTTGTCACCCCGACTTTAGCTCAGAGTCCTGGTGTAGCGCTGTAGGTTAAGCATTAGACTGCATCAGATAAGGAACGCTGGTGGCGCAGTGGGTTAAGCGTTGACCATTTAACCGAAATGTAAGCGATTCAAACCCACCAGCGATTCTTTTGGAGAAAGATATGGCAGTTTTCTCCCCCAAACATTTACCGCCTTGGAAACCCAATGGAGGAATTCTACTCTGCTGTGTAGGGTCACTCTGAGTTGGAATCAACTGATGGCGCTGGGTTAGAGTAGGTGTTGTTGTTGTGATGTGCCGTGGAGTCGTCCGACTCATAGCGACCCTGTACAGGGTTTCCGAGGCTGTAAATCTTTACGGGAGCAGACAGCTTCATCTTTCTCCCACGGAACAACTGATAGTTTGGAACTGCTGACCTTGCGGTTCGCAGCCGGATTCGTAACCACTACGCTACCAGAGCAGATATTAGTCATTTAATTTAGGCTTGGGCTTCTTTAGTGCGCCCTTACCATTCTAGCTTTCTAGGTTCCTTCTTTTCTTCCGGGAGGAGAAGAAAAAAAAAAAAAATCCCTCCGTGGCAACTGGGTTTGTAACAGGTTGGCCACAGGTGGGCTGGGCTTACCCCCTAGCCTATATCACATATGTATCACTGGCTTCACATACCATACCAGGGGATGGTAAAGCCAGGGCAGGATATAAAGGGTAAACCTGGGTTCTTAACTCCGTTAGTAATATATAACAACAGATAGTTCATTTCCCCTCTCTGGGTCTCTCTGTTCTGATAGGGTAAAACAGGAGACTGAGCTTGCTGTCCTTGTCAGCAGTGGGGTATTGTTATAAATGGGTTGTGCATTCACTGGGAGGCTAAGAGATGTCGGGACATATACAGGAAGAGATGAGTGGGAACTGGGAATACTTTACATGGAGCTCCTACCGTGTGCTGCCCATTCCCATTGCTGCCATGCCCATCACCATTCTCAGCTACTTCATTTTAAGAATTTACCATGAGCCAAAATTTATGCTAAATATTTTACACGTATTATGTCATTTAATCCTCAATATACGTTGAAGGGGTGGTGGTTTGGAAGACCACTGTCATATTCAAAACTTGATTAGACTATCTCAAGTAACTTAGCATGTACTTGTCCCTGTGACTAAGATTCATTAAAGCAATATAGTAAGGTAAACAGCTAATCATAAGGGGAAAAGACACAGCTGGCTTCTGGAGGAGTTCCTCCATCTTCTAAGGGCTCACACACAGCTAGTTTTCTCCCCAGCAATGAAAATACTGCAACTTGTATGCATTGTTTCTACTTAGGAGAACCCAAGGTTTGTACTGGGGGTTTGTCACACAGACATCTTGCACATACAGAGGTATGTACCTTGCACGTACCAAAATTTCAGACTCCCAGAAGGAAAGTAAGTATTCAAACTAATTCATAATCTTTGCAGGGTGTAGCCACAGTGAACTAGCTGTATCAATTAACTATTAACTTTAATCAATTAACAATTAACTATTAACACTCCAAGAGCCAAATTAACAGCCAGGGGCCAACCTTGCAAACAGGTCTGTTTTTAAGAATAATAGTCTTGGGGCCAATATGCTGTACACACAACCCTGTGAAGCCTTAACACTCTCACTTAGCAGAGACCAAAAGTGAGACTTCAAGAGGTCAGTGAGTTGCCTGGAGTTACACAGTTAGCAAGTTGCAGAGCCCAGATTCCTACTTGTCTGTTCACTTCTGAGCATAAGCTCTCCTATCCTATGGCCTCTTCAAGTCCTTTCACTTGTCATTCTTTCTGCCTAAAATGTTATTCTTTATCCTTTTGCGTGACTGGCGTCTTTCCATCGCTCAGGATTCAGCTCAGATTTTACCTTACCAGAAAGAAAGGTCTTTCCTTAGCACCTATGTAAAGTGGGCTTCTTGCTTTTAGACACTTTGTAGTATATTATCCTATTTATGTTTCTTCAAAACATAGTTCAGTATGTTAAATTGTCACTCTGGGAAAGAAGACCCTAATCTGTAGGGTTTTCCAGTTTCTGTGGTATAAATAAACCAACCTCCCCTGGCCAATTTCAAGCTACCAACTTGAGGTCACTAAAGAAATGACCAGTATGTGCTGGTACCAGCACATCACTGAGCTCTTAAAAGCAAGGACTGTGTCTTGTTTATCATTGTATCCCAGACCTAGCTCAGTGTCTGGACTTAGTAACAAAATGTTTGTTGAATGGTGGAGTAATTCACTAATTCCATCTTTCAGATTCACTATACTCTATTGTACAATAAAAACATGAGGACCCAGAGACGAGAGGAACTCTCTCATGGGCACACATAGAGTAGATAACAGAAACAAATATTGACTCTTGCCAGTTTGTTTGTATAAAATTCACTGGTAAGTAGGTTGTTGTCATTGTTGTTGTTAAGTGCCATCGAGTCGATTCTGACCCATAGCGGCCCTATATAGGGTTTCCAAGGAGCAGTTGGTGAGCTTGAACTGCCGACCTTGCAGTTCAGACGGCTTGGCAGTCTGGCGCATTAACCCGCAGCGCCAAGAGAAAGACCAAATGGGAGAAACCGAGGCTAGGGAGTCACGTTGTAGTGTACAATTCCGTAGTTCATCTCAATAAATCACTTACTACATCCTCCAGTCTCTAGAGAAGGATATCATGTTTGGTAAGGTGGAGGGTCAGAGAATAAGAGGAAGATCCCCAGCAAAGTGTCAGCATCACTGGGGTCAAGCATGGCAACAATTGTGAGGTTGGCCCAGAACTGGGCAGTGTTTCATTCTGTTGTACATAGAGGATTACTGTGAGTCAGTACCACCTTGATGGCGCCTAACGACAACAGTCTCTCATGTACAAGGTATTCTCTTAGGCACTGTAGGGGAGGCAAAAGAGGTTTAAAAAACGGTCCTTGCTTCAAGAAGCTCCTACCCTACAAAGAAAATGAAACAAGTACTTAAATATCAAAAGCACAGTGCTAGGAGAGATACAAGTCAAATGTCAGAGGATTTTTAGGTTATATCCTGTTAGGGGAAAGAGAACAGGATCTGAAAGGCATTATTTGAACTGAACTAGAAAGGATTCTGGTATGTAGATCAGCTTGTGGATGGAAAGGTAGGACATTTCAGGCAAAGGGAAGAGTCGCCGCATATGGAAAAGGTCTGCGTTGCTGGTTAGATGTGTTTAAAGAAAAGTCCAGTTTGGTGTGTCATGCCAACTCAGGCAGGCTTAGACACTAGATTGCGTACAGAGGTGCTCTCTCGGAAACTGAGCTTTAGTTCCACGTCCAGCAAGGCCTCAAGAAAATATTGGAGTTAGCAGCTATTTGCAGCTGCACAGGAGGCAGCCTTGCTGGTAGAGTCTCCAAAGCAGTTGGGAGGGGCTATAGGGTATAAGTTTTGGCCTCTGCTCCTTCGAATTGGCTTAGGAGCTGGGGTGATATAGTGGGTTACCAGTTGGGCTGCTAATGGGAAAGTCAGCAGCTTGAATCTACCAACTACTCAGAGGGAGAAAGGTGAGGCTTTCTGCTGCCGTAAAGATTTACAGCCTTGGAAACGTAAACAGGGTCGCTATGAGTCAGAACCGATTCTGTAGCACACAACCACTACCCCCGAATGGCAAGGAGAACTTTGTGAAGTACTTGGTTGGATCCCTACTGCATTCAGGCAATATCTTCATCAGTAGAACACCTTTCTAGGGAATTTGAAGGCCAGGAAACTTGGCCTTTCATACTGAGGCTGGATTGCATGGTTTGCCTATGTCTGATGGCACCCTTCTGTCCGTCATCAGCTGTGCAGTTGTTGTTGTTGAGTGCCATTGACTCGGTTCTGACCCATAGCAACCCTGTATAGGGCTTCCGAGGAGCAACTGGTGAGCTTGAACCACCGACCTTGCAGTTCAGACAGCTTTGCAGTCTGGCATATTAACCCACAGCACCATGCAGTAGGGTGGGAATTAATAGAGACACTGCTGCAAAGATTACTTAGAACCTATTTTAAAGTTCCTAGGATTCCCCTGATACAGCACTGTAGAATAATACACTGGACTGCAGGGTCTATTTGAACTGTGTGGTTGGTGGTTCAGGCTCACCAGCTGCTTCTTGGAAACCCTATATAGGGTTGCTACAAGTTGGACTTGGCTCAACAGCATTTATCAACAACAACAAGAATTCACTTGGGGAATGGTCCTTTAAAAGGCCATGGGGAACCACAGAAGATTTTGAGCAAAGGAGAAAAGCTTCAGAAGAGTTAGCATATTAAGATTTTACATCTGAGATTAGGAAAAAAGTGTAGTTCTCAGTGAATAGCAGGAAATGAGGAGAATGAAGGAACGTAAGGATGTAAAGAAAGATACAGGTAGGAAAAGGGAGTGCTGATTTTTGCTTTCCCCAAAAGAAGAGAAGGAAGACCCTGGGAAACTGGGGAGTGCATTCTAAGTGGAACTAAAGATGAACAAGGGATATTGGATGTATAATTTTAGGAGTATGTTGGTTGGCAGATCCCCAGCCTGTTAGTGAGCTATAGGATATCTGGCCATGGGTTTACCGAGATTTCCCTCTGCAAACCAAGGGCAACTTCATCCTTTCTTAGTATCTTCCTTTCTCCTGTGACATCTCAGATCTTTGGGTTTCCCCAAGGGTCAAAGATTATGACTGACATTTGATCTAGATTTTTTTTATTACTTAGGTCTAAACTGCATGCTGATTTAGGGTTCAGCAGTAGGTTGGATTGAGTCTTGGTGTGGCACTATAGAGTAAAGCACTTGACACAAGGTTGGCTTGACCCACAAGATCAATGGTTCAAACCCACTAGCCGCTCCTTGGAAACCATATACAGGGTCACTGTGAGTTGGAGTTCGATGGCACTTAACAATGAGTGGGTTGGATAGAGGGAGCCAGGTGAAGAAAAAGCACTGTAAGAATTTAGAACTAGTCTACATAGATTGGGGAAAGTCTTGAGCTTTAATCTGACGATAATTTTAAAAAATAAAACAAAAACTAGCTGTAGTGTTCTTCCATCATATAATGATAATTGCTTGTTACAGGAACTGTATGGTATATTATAAAGGGAGTAGAAGAAAATGGAACTCATCTGTAAATCTACAACAGCAGAGTTTGATTTTTATAACTTTATATTATTGCATTGTATCATATTTTCTCATATCATTAAAAATTCTCTCTAAACATTTTAATAGACTCTGCATTATTTTGTTATAGAATTTTAATTCAGTCCCTTGTTATTGAGCAAGCAGATTGTTTTCAGTTAAAAATAATAGGAGAGCAACTTGTTTTAAAAATCTTTGTACCTAAGATTCTTTCCTCAGGATAGATTTCTAAAGTGGAATCATCAGACAGAGGAATTTCACGTTCATTTTAAGACTCTTGATAACTATTTTGGAATTACTTTTAGAACAACTCTACCAGGTTTATACTCATACCTGTAGTATAGCAGAACATACATTACACCTTGCCCTGACTGTTTTCTAAAAGGTGATTTATAGTTTTAGTTTATTTGAACTAGGAGTTCCATTTCTCATAGAAGCAGTAATGTATATATGGTCTTAGTTTCCTAGATTGGTCCATAAATACCTACTAAATCCATAAGTAAGTGGACAGTGAATAAGGAAGATCGTAGAAGAATTGATGCCTTTTAGTTGTGGTGTTGGAGGAGAATACTGAAAGTGCCATGGACTGCCAAAAGAACCAATAGATCTGTTTTGGAAGAAGTGCAGCCAGAGTGCTCCTTGGAGGCCAGGATGGCTAAGCTTCATCTCTCATTCTTTGGACATATTGTCCGGAGGAAACAGTTGCTGGAGAAGGATGTCATGCTGGGTAAGGTGGAGGGTCAGAGAAAAAGAGGAAGACCCCTATCAAGATGGATTAGCCAGGTGGCATCATTGATGGACTCAAGTGTGGCAGCGGTAGTGAGGTTGGCCCAGGATCGGACATTGTTTTGTTCTGCTGTGCATGGGGTCGCTATGAGTCGGTTCCGACTCGATGGCACCTGACAACAACAACAACAAATCCATAAAATGGCTCAGAGTTTTAACTGGATTGGAATCTTTAACTTCAGGTAACAGTGAAGTTTCCCTGGCAGTGTCTTTGTCTTTCTCTGTTTCTTCTCCCCACTTGGTTACTGTTTATTCAATCCATGTATATGTGATTACCCTCACCACCTTCTCTGTTGTGAGTTTGTCTGGGGGATCAGGAACCTGTTGGTCCAGGAAATGACCTTTGAGGACATTGCTGTATACTTCACCAGAAGGAAAAGATATGGTTTGACCCCTGCTTAGAGGTCCTGTACAGGGGTGTAATGCTGAAGGATTCTGAAAGTAAGGCCTACTTGGGTAAGGCCTTCTATTCCTAGGATTCAACTTCTTTCCTCTCTCAGATGCTGAGGGGTTTCTGATAATCCTCAGATGAGTGATTGTTCTTGGAGCAAAGTCTCCAACTTCAGGAGTTTCAGGACAGGGATAGTCCTAAGGTTTGTATTTTTGCTTCCTTGAGGAATGCAGAAAGCTGAGCACAGGTAGGAATGAGTAGAATCCACTAATGAGTAGAATTCACTATTTTTTGTCCTCTGCATCCTTCCTATCCTCTCTGAGATCATCTTTCCTGGGTCCAAAAGTGTCTTCCAGAAACCCGTTGTACAATGTGAATTTCTTTTCCTCTTATCAAGATTAATTGTCCTTTAGATTAATTCCTTATCCCACCAATTCTATTGAATTATAATCCTGAGTCTCCTTGATGTCTTTGCATTTCTCTCCAAGCTAACCTTATTTGACCTCAGTAGCTTACCTCCCATCTCCCAGCCTTAAGACATAGATCTGAGAAGGTCTTGGCAGCAGCTCTGCTTGCTTCTATTTGCCCTCACATTCCATTTCTTTCCTCTTTGAGCAACATTCCATTCCCCCAACTAGCTGTGAGTGCTCGATTGAAGCGATGGGAAGAACCAGAGGACATAGATCTTCTGAGAACACAGGAGAACATGGTATTGAGGCAGGTCCATAGACATAAGTGAGGCAGAAGTTAATGGAGTTGAACTTCTCGGCCTGTTAAAATTTTAAAAATTAAAAAGAATATAAAATATTACAAGAAGGAAAATTTTTTATAATCCTACCGTTCCTATGGAGTCCTGATGTGGCACTGTGGGTTAATGCACCAGACTGCAAAGCTGTTTGAACTGCAAAGTTGGCTGTTCAAGCTCACCAGCTGCTCCTCGGAAACCTTATACAGGGTCACGATGGGTCAGAACTGACTCGATGGCACTTAACAACAACAACTACCGTTCCTGTGTAAGGGTTGATAATCAATTTGTGTTTTTTCTTATCTTTTTCCTACAGATAATAAATGTATGTATATACTTGCTATTATTGATTGAAGTGTGGTTCCCCCAAAATATGTCTATAAATCCTAACCTTATGCTTGTGGTGATAATCCCAGTTGGGAAAGAGTTTTGCATTACGTTGATGAAGCAGGATTAGTATTGGGTGTGTCTTGAGTTAATCGCTTACAAGAGATAAGGCGAGCAGGTTAGTCAAGAAGAGGTGGAAGAAGATAGATGTCAACACACGTGGAGATCTCCAAGAAATCAAGAAACAAATTGAAAAGACAAGGACCCTTCCCCAGAGCTGACAGACAGAGAAAGCCCTCCCCTAGAGCTAGTGCTCTGAACTCAAACTTCTGGTCTCCAAACCTGTGAGAGAATAAATTTCTGTTTGTTAAAGCCATGTGCTTATAGTATTTCTGTTATGGGAGCACTAGATAGCTAAGAGTTGTGCCTAGGAAAAATACCATGCATAGTTCTATGTCCTGCTTTTTCCTTCTAATAATTTATTAGGAATATTTTCCATATCAGAAATTTTTCATAAACTTAGTTGTTATGTGTAAGAATGGTGTGAGGGTGGTATCTAACCTCCTCTGTCTCACGTTATAAGGGGGAAGAAAGAACCAAACTCAACATTAACCCACAGTTAGTTGCTGTGAGGTGGAGTGGAGGTCAAATTTGCCTCCACCCTCCAGCCATCTTCGCCAGTTTTGACACCAGCCATCCTTCCCATGGCACTTTGCTTCTCTGCTGGGCTTGGCCACACGAAATTCACAGACAGTACTCATGATTATGAAGTTTATTAGGGAAGTTAATAGGTTACAATTCAGAATCAGAAATGATCAGGATACAGTCCTTTGGTCTGGAGTGCTTCTTCTCAACCATGCCCACAACAGGCTTCGCTGGTCATTGGCCTCAGCCATGTGGCCCCTTGGCCTCTGCCCGACTCAGACAATGTTACAAAGCTCTTTTAGTGCTGCTGATAGATGCCCCCAAGGCACCCCACTCTCTCATAAGCCTCATCCCTATGGCACTTAGCTCTGTGGGTCAGCAAACTAGCTTCCCCCCTTAATTGCCTGGTGATAACCCACTCTACAAGTGGTTTATCACCTCCTGCCAAAAAGCACTCCTGTGGGCCAGGAAGCCCACAGCTATCTTAGGTTCTAGCTCTTTGTTCTGTTATTGTTCTTCTGCTGCTCCTCTGGTGTCACAGCTCTTTGTCTACTGGATTAAGGAGGCTTAACACACAGGAATCTCAGGGTCCACTCCTGACTCTTCTTTCTGGGTGATGTCCCATACCTGCTTCTGAGATGACTCATTTAAAACCCAAGGTGACCAGTCATCTCGGATATACATACATCTTTTTTGCATGGTCCCATCTAGTCATTTTTCTGTCAGTTTGTTGTGGTGGCTTGTGTGTTGCTGTGATGCTGGAAGCTACTATGCCACGTGTTTTAAACTCCAGCAGGGTTACTGTGATAGTTAAGGTTGTCTGTCAACTTGGCTGGACCAGGATTCTCAGTGGTTTAGCAATTAAAATGTAGCTAACGCCTCTATGACTTTACCTAACATAATGCAATCAATCCCATGACCTGATAACTTCGAATCTGATGTAATTATTCTTTGTTGTAAATCTTTACTTCTATTATGTTAATGAGGTCAGATGCAGTCTACAGGATTGGGTTGTATCTTAAATCTACCTCTTTTGAGATGTAAAAGGAGAGAGAAGTGAGCTAAGAGGGACCTACTACCAACTAAATAGAAGCACCAGGAGTGAAGTGTGTCCTTAGGACCAGGGTCCCTGTGCTGTGATCCTCCTAGAGCCAGGGGAAGATTGATGCCCAGATGTCTGGAGGTCTCCAAGAAATGTTGGGCCTATAACAGAAGTCTCCCCTAAGAGCTGGCACTCTAAATTTGGATTTCTAACCCTGAACTGTGAAAAGGAATGCTGATGTGGCACTGTGGGTTAATGCACCAGACTGCAAAGCCATTTGAACTGCAAGGTCGGTGGTTCAAGCTCACCAGCCACTCTTTGGAAATCCTATACAGGGTCACTATGGGTTGGAACCTACTTGACAGCACTTCACAACAACAACAAACTGTGAAAGAATATGTGTCTGGTTCTTAAAGCCATCTGCTTGTATTTCTGTTGTAGCAGCATCCGATAAATAAGACAGTTACCCATGGTGGACAGGTTTCAGCGGAGCTTCTAGACTAAGACAGACTAGGAAGAAGGAGAGGCAGACCAATTCTGATTGGTTAGCCACTGAAAACCTAATGATACGGTACTGGAAGATGAGCCCTTCAGGTTGGAAGGCATTCATAATACAGCTGGAGAAGAACTTCACCCTCAAAGTAGAGTTGACTGACCATAATGACATGAATGGAGCAGCTCTGGGGACTTTTATTTGCTGATGGGGCACAATTCAAAATGAGAAACAGCTGTTGTTGTTAGGTGCCATCGAGTCGGTACCAACCTATAGCGACCTTATGCACAGCAGAATGAAACACTGCCCGATCCTGGGCCAACCTCACTACTGTTGCCATGCTCGAGTCCATCGATGCTGCATTTGGCCACTCCATCTCATTGGAGGTCTTCCTCTTTTTCTCTGTCCGAATATTTAGTCACTGAAAACCTTAGGAATAGTAGAGAAATTGGGTGCCATAAGAGAAACAGCTGTACAAATCCATTAATAATGGGAATGTGGAACGTACAAATTATGAATCTAGGAAAATTGGAAGTTGTCAAAAATGAAATGGAACTCAGAGGTTGATATCCTAGGCATTAATGAGCTGAAATGGACTAGTATTGGCCGTTTTGAATCAGATAGAAATCATGATTTACTGTGCCGAGAAGGTCAAATTTAAGAGGAATGGCATTCCATTCTTCATAAAAAAAAAAATTTCAAGATCTTTCTTGAAGTAACATGCTGTCTGTGATAGGATAATTCCATCTGCCTACAAGGAAGACCAGTTAACACTATTACTCAAATTATGCACCAACCACTAAAGCCAGTGATGATGAAATTGAAGAATTCTACCAGCTTCTTCAGTCTGAAATTGATCAGACATGCATTCAAGATGTATTGACTGGTTATTGGAATGCAAAAGATGAAAACAAAGAGGAAAGATCAGTAGTTGGAAAATAAGACCTTGGCAATAGTACTGATGCCAGAGATTACATGATA
>NW_006408642.1:3540158-3546907 GCF_000296735.1 Chrysochloris asiatica
TTCTACCAGCCAAACATAGGAAACAATTTGATGTTTTTTCTCTTTGAAAAAGGAAAATTTATATTACCACTAAAATTTACCTTCCTCATAAAGATCCCATTGGATTTTCAAAAACAACTCATGGTTAGTTCTCTACTGAACGGCTGGAGGAGGTATATAAGATAAAAAAAATAAGAAGGTGGTTCCCTTTATAGAGGAAGACCACAGGGTGCTGACAGGCAGCCAAAGGGTCGTGCACTAGGCAGTCAGAGCACCAAGAAGAAAAAGCACACCACATAGACCACCAGGCTGGTTAGAACCTTCAGCGGGGAATGCCCATTCCCGACGTTGTGAGAGGCTGCAATTTCATTGTCCTTATGATTTTCTTGCTTGCTTCCAGGCGTGTCCTCCACATCCAGATCATAAACTAGCTGTGCAAAGAAGTGGAGCTGGTTCTTGACTTTCATCACCCCATCTCCAGAACCTCCAATACACTCATCTTCATCATCGCCACAGTCTCTACTTCCAAGCCCTTTCTCATCCAGGGTCTTATCCAGAACCTGGGCACAGACATGGTTCTCAGGAGGTCCAAACATTTCAGCCACAGAACATTTTGCAGAACATTACGAATGAGGGCTTCTGTTTAGTCAGTACTGATCATCTGGTCTTTAACAGTAGTAGTAGTAAATATCTTTTTTGAACAACATAAAAGCTGTACGTGTGGACCTCACCAGATGGAATATACAAGGATTAACTAGACTACATTTGTGGAAAGAGCCAATGTAGAAGAACAATATCATCAGCCAAAAGTCCAGGGGGCATATGCATAAGAACATCCACACTTGCAGATAATACCCACTTGACCTGACTTCAATGACTGGATAACCAGAGCTCAACTAGAAGAAGAAAGAAGCGGGAAAAAAATGAGTAATCTGATACAATTGGATGAACTTGACCTACACCTATGGATGCAGTAGCTCAAAAGCGGGAACTAATCTTTATAGTGAGGATCATTCCCACCCCCTCCAAGTTGGACATTGGCTACCCAAAATGGGGGTGGGGAGCAAGAAGTGACTGGTTTACAAGCTTTCAAGAGGGAACCTAGATCCAGAGGGCACAGAGGAAGGTACAATCTCCACTGAGTGTTATCCAGTCTGTCTGGGCAGGGCTAATGAAAGGAGATGGGGCAACCTCTGGTACGATGGTGAATAATTGTTATCAGGACTGAGAGGGTTGGAAATGTAAAGGTGGATGTTTTGTAGCAAAAGGAGGGGAATGATTGACTATGCAGTCCAGGAGCCAAGGTTTCTGGATCCATCAAGGGAGAAGAGCGGAGTGCAAGACCCTATCCAGAGAAGCAGTGACCCAGAGAGGAAGAGGGACTGTGTGCTGATGACTGGGGGGCAGGCTTGCAGGATATACCCTTTGGTTGGTTGATGATACAAGGAGGGGACTGTAACCATGGCAATGAAACGATATACGGTAGGATGAATATAAAGCTAATGTTCTCCCATGTAAACTATCACATAATTCACAATAAAACATAAAAAAAAAATAAAAAAAAAATTCCAGAGAAAGACTGGAAGAGACCATCAGTTGTTCATATGCAAGTTCAGGCTAAAGCTAAAGAAAATGAAAACAAGTTTTCATTCACGAGAGCGGAAATATGACTTTGAATATATCCCACCTGAATTTAGAGACCATCTCAAGGACAGATTTGATTTTGGGGGATGACATCAAGAACAACATGCCAAAAGCTCATCAGCAACCATCTGAGGTACAGCTTTTGATCTTTCCATATGCAGAAGAAAGAAGAGTGATGAAAATTTTAAATGCTTGGAATCAATTGGTCCAATGGACTAATGGAACATGTAAATATCACTCTCAAAGATTCTGAGACCAGAACTAGATGGTGCCTGGCTACCAAGGCTCTGAAAGGGATCACATTAGAAGGTCTTAGATAGAGTGGGAGAAAATGTGAAGTGAAACTCAAAATTATTATTATTTTTAAACTGGGCTTACTACTCAGATACAGGAGGGACCCAAGACTATGGCCCTCAGCCACCCTTCAGGTCTGGAATGGAACTCAACCTTGTGGCCCAATTTTCAACTAAGCAATAAATAGTTCTGCAGGTGGGGAGAACAACACTAAGGTAAGCTTATGGAGTCTTGGTGTGATGATGCAGGATAATGTGCTGGACTGCAAGGTCAGTGAGCCGCAAGGTTGGTGGTTCATACCCACCAGCCGCTCTTTGGAAACCCTATACAGGGTCTCTATGAGCCGGAACTAACTCAACAGTACTTAACAACAACAAGAAGGTATGCTTACTGTGAAATGGTCAACCATTCAAGATAAAAAGGGTAACATTTACCTAAGGATGAAGTTCAGAAGGGTTGAGAAGGTGGGTGAAATGAAAATAAGGACCACAGCAAGGAAGTGGGATAGCTATTTTTGCATGGAAGGGATTGCAATCACTGAAATGTATGATTTGAAACAATGTATGATTTGTTGAATGTAAAACTGATATCTGCTCAGTAAACATTCAATTCACAAAAAATGTTTAATAAAAAAAGAATATCATACAGTAAAAAGCAAAAGATCTTTAGAAAGACAGGAAAGAAAGAAGAGACTCTGAAACTTGCTCTCCAGTATAGAGAAGCTAAAGTGAATGGAAGAAATGAGGAAATAAAAACTCAACAGAATATTTAAGAGCAACTTCAGAAGACAAAGTAAAATACTATTATGAAATATACAAAGACCTGGAGTTAGAAAACCAAAGAGAAAGAACACACTCAGCATTTCTCAAGCTGAAAGAACTGAAGGAAAAATTCAAGCCTTGAAGAATTCTGTGGCACAATATTGAATGATGCTGAAAGTATCAAAAAAAGATAGAAGGAATTCACAGTCACTGTACCAAAAAGCAACACTCTGTGTTCAACCATTTAAGGAGGTAGTATATAATCAAGAGTCAGTGGAACTGAAGGAAGAAGTTCAAGCTACACTGAAGGCACTGGCAAAAAAAATAAGGCTTCAGGAATTGACGGAATACAAATAGAAATCTTCATAAACTAATGCAGCACCAGAGGCGCTCACTTGTCTATGCCAAAAAATTTGGAAGACAGCTACCTGGCCAACCCATTAGAAGAGATCCCCATCTGTGTGCATTCCAAAAAGAGGTGACCCAATCAAACAATATCATTAATATTACATGTAAGTAAAATTTTGCTGAAGTTAATGTAAAAAATGGTTGCGAAAGTACATTGACAGGGAACTGCTAGAAATTCAAATCAGATTCAGAAGAGCATGTAGAACTAGGGATATCATTGCTGACATCAGATGGATCTTTGGCTGAAATCAGAGAATACCAGAACAGTGTTTACTTGTGCTTTATTGACTATGCAAACACTTTCAATTGTGGATCATGACAAGCTTTGGATAACATTGCAAATAAGTGATATTCAAGAACACTTAATTGTGCTCATGAGGAACCTGTACATAGACCAAGAGACAGTTATTTGAACAGAACAACAGAGGAAGGGCTGGTTGGTCTGAAGTTTTGGGAGACTTGGGAACTCTTGAGCCCGTGTACACTGACCTAGCCACGGGGAGCTAGACCTGAGAGTGAAGTGTCCAGCTGATATGAAGTGGGGGAGGCATAAAAGAATGCCTCAACCTCCAGATAGTACCCATTTCACCTAGCTTGGATGGCTTGAGCATCAGAACTCAACTAGAGGAAAACAAAGAAATTTGATATAGGAAACAAGTGTAAATTGCTACAATTTTATGAATTTGACCTTTACTTATGGATGTAGTTGCTCAAAGTACCAACTGAGAGGGAAGGAGTCTTCAACAAGGATCAAGCCTATCCCCTCAGTATACAGGGTTGATAGGGACAGGCAACTTAGACATTGACTACCTAAAATAGGGGAGCTATAAAGGCACAAAATGGCTGGCTTACAAGTTTTCCAGAGGGAGTTTAGTTTCAGAGCAAGTAGGGAAAAGCAGATTCCCCACTGAATAGTTTTCATCTTGTCTAGATGGGTATGGTAGCGTAGTGGTTACGAATCGGGCTGTGAACCGCAAGGTCAGCAGTTCGAAACTACCAGCTGCTCCGTGGGAGAAAGATGAGGCTTTCTGCTCCCGTAAAGATTTACAGCCTCGGAAACCCTGTACAGGGTCGCTATGGGTCGGAACCAACTCAACGGCACTTAACAACTACAACAAGATGGGTATGGTAAAAGGAGTTGGGAATAGGATTTTTTTTTTTTTTAATTCAGTAGTGAGTAATTGTTATGACTAATTGTGATCGTCACAACTGTAAAGGTAGAAGTTGTGTAACAAAAAGGGGGGAGTAGTTAATTTTACATTCCAGGAGCAGAGGACCTTAGGACCATCAAGAGAGCAGAAAAAGAGAACATGGGATGCTAACCATAGAAGCAGCAACATCTCTGGTGCTGCAGAGATGAGAACACAGAGAGATAGAGCAGCTAAGGACTCTAGACTCAAAAAGAGAAAGGCTGCATGCTGGGGGCAGGTGGCTAGCTTGCAGAATGTGCCCTTTGGCTTTTTAAACAATTATATATTCCTGCATGTTTTTGTGTACATCTAAAAAAACGGAATAGAGGTAAATACTGTTAACTGATGGTGCATGGAGGGAATTGTAGTCATTGCTATGAAACAAAATAGGATTGGCTGAGTGCAAAACCAATTTTCTACAAAGTAAACTATCACTTCATAATAAAATAATTCATAATGAAAGCTTAAAAAAAGATCTATATAAAGTAAACTACAAAACACTACTTCAAACTACAAGAACAAGCAAATTGTTCACCGGGGAGCCATCAAGGCAAACAAGTCCCTTCAGGACAAACCCCCTCCCAAGACTGAAACTTAAAGGGAGTACATGAGCAGGCATGTAAGCTTGCTGGTGACCACATTGGTCTACTGGTGAGAGAAAGTGGGGGAAAAGCCGCAGTGAAGAGGTAGGCTGAGTCCAACCAAGATACATAGACTCCCATTGACCTGGAGTATGGTGAGAGCTGGTTGGCCCAAAGTATGGTGAGACCTGGGGACTCCTGATCCCATGAACAAGGACATAGCCACGGAGGGCTAATGCTGAGAGTGAAGCGTCCAGGTGATATGAAGAGGGGATATGCACAAGGGATCCCAAACTTGCAGACAGTGCCATTGGACCTAGCATCAATGGCTGGATCTTCAGAACCCAACTAATGGAAGGAAAAGAGGGAAAGGTGTAAATCGCTACAGTCTGATGAACTTGACCAATACTTATGGATGTGGTGGTGGTGGTGGTGATGTGCTGTGGAGTCGGTTCTGACTCAGCAACCCTGTACAGGGTTTCCGAAGCTATAAATCTTTAAAGGAGCAGAAAGCCTCGTCTTTCTCCTGAGGAACAGCTGGTAGTTTTGAACTGCTGACCTTGTGGTTCACAGCCCAATTCATAACCACTATGCTACAAGAGTTCCTTACTTATGGATGTAGTAGCTTAAAATACCAACCAAGAAGGAAATAATTTTTTTAGCAAGGATTGTTTCCGTACCCTCTGTATACAAGGTTGGAGATTGATAGGGATGGGCAACTTAGACACTGGCTACCTAAAATGGGGGGTGGGGGCTGTAAAAGCACAAAGTGACTGGCTTACAAGTTTTCAAGAGGGAGGTTAGATTCAGAGTGTGCAGGGGTGGGGGAGGGGTGGGTAGAATCTTGTCTAGATGGGTCTGGTGAAAGGAGATGAGGACAAGACTCTCATGATTTAATGAGTAATTGTTATCATAACTAATTGTGATTGTCACAACTGTAAAGGTAGACATTTTGTAGCAAAAAGCGGTGAGTGGTCAATCTTACAATCCCAGAGCTGAGAACCTTGGGACCATCAAGGAAGAAAAGCGGGAATGGAGTGTGGGACCCTACCCAGACTAGCGGTGACACCAGAGATGGAGGCAGAGATGATGAAATGGAGAGAAGGAACAGCTAAGGATTCTAGACTCATGGAGGAAGACAGGATATGTGCTGGTGGCCAGGGGGCAGGGTGTGCCCTTTGGTTGTTTGAATGATTATATAGTCCTGAGTGTTTTGGTGCATATCCAAATATATATATTGCTGAATGATGAAGCATGCAGGGGATTGTAATCATTGCAATGAAACAAACTGATGTTCCCCCATGTAAACTATCACTCAATTCACAATAAAAACTTTAAAAAACAAAAAAATACTACTAGAAGAAACCAAAAAAGAGATTTACAAAAATGAAAGAATGTACCTTGCTTATGCAAAGGAAGTCTTAACATGGTGAAAATGTCAATATACCCAAAGCAATCTATAGATAAAACACAATACAAGTCCAGATGCCAAAATCATTCTTTCAAGAGATGGAAAAAATTACCACAAACTTTACATGGAGAGGAAAGAGAGCTCAGATAAAGCACTGCTTAAGAAGAAGAACAAAGTTGGAGGCCTCTCTCTCCTTGATCTCAAAAATTACTCCTCAGCCACAGTGATCAAAACAGCCTGGTACTCTACAAGGAAAGATTCATAGATCAATGGAATTGAATTGAGAATCCAGAAGTGAATCCATCCACATACAGTCAACTCATCTTTGACAAAGGGCCAAAACACATTAAATAGGTAAGAGATAGTCTTTTCAACAAATGGTGCTGGCAAAACTGGAAATTGATTTATAGAAGAATGAAACAAGACCTTTACTTCACACCATATACAAAGACAAACTCAACATGGATTAAAGACCTAAATG
>NW_006408642.1:3547827-3548757 GCF_000296735.1 Chrysochloris asiatica
TTCGTAACCACTACGGTACCAGAGCTCCTTACATTAATAGCTAAGTTAAAAAAGAAAACAAATACTGGAGAGGGTGCAGAGAGACTGCTGACCTTCCTACAATGCTATTGGGACTATAAAATGGTTCAGTCTCTCTAGAGAACAATATAGTGATTCCTCAGAAAGTTGGAAATAGATAACTACCTTATGACTCAGAAATCACTATACTTGGTATATATCCACAAGAAATACAAGCCAGGACACAAACAGATATATGCACACCAATGTACATCACAGCACTATTCACAATAGCAAAAGTTAGAGACAGACTCTGTGCCCATCAGTGGAAGAATGGATAAACAAACTTTGGTACATACACACAATGGAATACTATGCAGTGTGGAAGAATAATGATGAATCTGTGAAACACCTCATAACTTATATGGACCTGGAGGACATTATGCTGAATGAAATTAGTCACAAAAGGATAGATACTGTATGAGACCATTATTGTAAAAGCTTAAGAAAAAGTTTCCAGACTAAAAGAAACATTCTTTAATGGTTACAAGTGGTAGAAAGGAGGGTAGAGTAATTCACTGGCTAGAGGGCAGACACATGTTAGCTTGGGTGACAGGGAAGTACACAAGAAGGGAGAGGGCAATATATGAGAAGAGGGAGGGTAGCAGAAGAATAATGAAGACACAGGAAGGTATTGTGGGAAATAGTGATTATATATATACAACCTTGGAATAACAAATATTCTATGGGTAGATATATGAACAGACACATTTTGAATGGGTATGGGAGGCAGAGCAATATATATGTGTGTGTGTGTGTATGTGTATATGGAGCTCTGGTAGCGTAGTGGTTACGAATTGGGCTGTGAACCGCAAGGTCAGCAGTTTGAAACTACCAGCGGTTCCGCGGGAGAAAGATGAGGCGTTCTGCTCC
>NW_006408642.1:3548857-3556363 GCF_000296735.1 Chrysochloris asiatica
GTAAAGATTTACAGCCTCGGAAACCCTGTGCAGGGTCGCTATGAGTCGGAACCGACTCTACGGCACTTAACAACAACAACAACTATCTATCTATCTATCTATCTATCTATCTGTCAACAACAACAACTATCTATCTATCTATCTATCTATCTATCTATCTATCTATCTATCTGTATGTATGTATGTATATCTCACAGATAAACAAGAATTTGAAAGAGGATATTGGTACATTAGTATTTACCTTTCCTGTGAACACAACTGTAAATGTGATAGAGCATACAGCAAGCAAAATGATGAAAACTTCCTAGATATCAAATATCTTAAGGCAGTGAGTAGTTGAGTCTGGAGGCTTAGGACCATAATCTCAGGGGACACCATGGTCACTTGGCATAGTACACAAAGACAATGTTCCACATGCTACTTAGGTGAGTAGTGTCTGAGATATTAAAAGCTCATGAGTGGCCATCTAAGGCACAGCTATTAATCTCTCCATGTGCAGAAGAAGTGTGATGAGAAATGAAGATGCTTGGAATCAATTAGCTCAATGAACTAACGGACGTGTGAACATCAGTCTCTATAACTCTGAGACCAGGAAAATTAGATGGTGCCCAGATACCACTACCAACTGCTCTGAAAGGAATAACATTTGAAGGCCCCAATAGAGTGGCAGAATATGTTTAACAAAACTCAAAATTCCTAAAAACAAAAACCAACCACAACAACAAAAAACTGGGCTTACTGGTCAGAGGGAGACTTGAGGTACCTGAGACTATAGCACTCAACTACTCTTCAGGTCTGGAAAGGAACTCAGCCTTGTGGCCCAATTTTCAGCCAAGCAGTAGATAGTAAATGGGGGAACAACATGAGTAAGGTGTCAGGCTAGGTTTTCTAGAGAAGCAAAACCAGTGCAACTTATATAGACATATAGAGATAAGTTTATCATCAAGGAAATGGCTTCAATTACAGAGCCCCAGGTCCCCAGTGGAAGACAGAGCCAGCTTGTCCCATGTGTTTGCTATATTGAGAGCAGCCCACACCCCTAAGGAAGCATCCCTTTGATTGACTGGCTGCTCATGCCATTCATCATAGAGCTAACTATGCCTGTATTAGGTTTCATTGCTGTAAGGAAAAGAAAGAGACGAAGGAGAGAGTCTTGGCTTCAACAGCAGGCAGGTTTATTGAGAGTAAACCTGGGAGGGGGTACCCTTAAGTCACCAAAGGAGACCAAGAGCCCGTCTGTTACCTTACAGACTGGGGTATTTATAGTCCGTGTGGTCTGGGTATAGTTCTGGCGAGTTTACAATGGGTGGGGGTATAGAGATTTGAGCAGAGATATGGAGATTTTCCTGAAACCTGGAATTTTGGGGGGGGGAGGGAGGGTCTCCAGGTGTAACAAAGACCCAAGCTTCCTGGGAGATCAGAAGCTCAAGCCAGCCCAGTGTCATTTGGGGTAGTTGCAATGCCATTCCGTTGATCAGGTGCAAAGGCTTTCAATTGCCAAGACAATAAGCACATTCTAATTGTCAAACTTCTGGACATCCTGACTTAATCAAGTTGACAGAAAACCCATTCCATAAGGTATACTCACTAAAATCAAAGGGGGTAACATGTGCCTAAGGACAAAGGTGAGAATGGATGGGAAGGCGGGTGGAATAGAAATAGGAACCATAGGGAGGAAGCAGTATAACTGTTGTTTCATGGAGAGGATTGCAGTCATTGAGATGAGACAAAGTGTGTGATTTGTTGAATGTAAAAGTGATGATGTCTGTAAACCTTAACTCAATTCACAATAAAATGTTTTAAAAATACCATGGACTGCCTGAAGAACAAACATCTTTCATGGAAGAAGTGCAGCCAGAATGCTCCTTCGAAGCCAGAATGGTGATACTTCATCTCTCATACGTGTTATCAGGTAGGAACAGTCCCCAGAGAAGGACCTCATGCTTGGTAAAGTGGAGGGTCAGCAGAAAAGAGGAAGCCCCTCAATGAGATGAATTTTTACTGTGGCACCAACAGTGGGCTCAAATGTAACAGTGATTGTGAGGATGATGTAGGACCAGGCACTGTTTCATTCTGTTGTGCATGGGGTCATGGGTTGGATCTGATTTTGTCGCACATAACAACAACTAACAACCCACTTAGGCTTGCTAGATTTGGGTAATTGTAGATACTATGATAATTAATATAAAATGACAAATACTAAGGTGGCCTGGGAAGAACCCACATGTCAGAGAGTGGGAAATGTCTCAGGGTGGTACAAGTTAATAATAAGGTTATGTTTTTAAGTGCTGTCAAGTCATTTCTGAGTTACAGCTACCCTGTATAGCATTTCCAAGGAGCGGCTAGTGGGCTTGAACCATCTTCCTTGTGCTTAGCAGTCCAGTGGTTATCCTATAGCACCACTACAAAACTCCAACGCCAACACCAACAAAAAGACAGAAAAAAAGAAAAAAGGTGGTACAAGGAAGAAAGAAACTCATGACTTAATTAGGGTTGAATTTGCACATGTGTGTGGGTAAGACATGGGAAGCATTGGAAACAGGTGAAGTGATTGCTGCCGAACTTTATCATGATGATCATGTAGCTGTGGAAGGTGAGAAACGCTGCAGCCTGGTGAGGAAAGAACGCCTCATAATGAAAAGTTAAGCGTGAAGGATGGGATCATTGTTCTCTCTCAGCTGTTTTCTGCCGGCCATGCCACCAATTCATCCTGGACTTCTACCACCACCCTCAACTTTACCACTGACCAACAATTTTTAAACTCCCAGTAACCTTCCAACTGCTACTGACAACCGAAATAAATAGTTTCCACTCTAAAAGAACAAGACTATCTGGACACTGATATGATTCCTGATAGCCACATCATGTTATTATTGGACTGTTGTAGGTTTTTTTTCACAAACTACTACTGTTTGTTCTAAACAGTCAGCATGAGTGGTAATGAAGAAGCATTGCCCTGAATTTCCAGTTGGCCAGTTCAGGTGAGTGTGTTCCATTACCAATGCCTCTTGCTACACCTGGATACATGACATGTTTCACTGGTTTGGTGTGGATGGGGAGCCTGGCTGCAGTCTGTTCTCTAGGAGGATCTGAACACTCTATTGGGAGTTAACATCAATGTTGCCTAAGATAAAATGGAATGGATTTGCCCAAACCTGTATTAGTACAATTGGAGTATTTGGAGGGCTGTGTGGTAGTTTATGCTTAGAATTCTTTGCTGGATGTGTGAAAGGTCTGTGGTGGAGAGCGGAATTGTAGGGCAATCGCTCCGTCATAGTGCATGGGAATCCTGCACGTTTCTGAGTTTTGGCAGATCACCTTAGAATCCTTCCAGCACATGAGAGGAGATTTACGAAGCCATAACTTTGCACTTACCAACGCTGAAAAAAACATTTATTTGGTGGGAGTGCCTAACGACTCTGTATAAGGTTTCAGAAGCTGTAAATCTTATGAGAGCAGAAAGCCTCAGCTTCTCCCGTGGAGCGGCTGGTGGATTTGAACTGCTGACCTTATGGTTAGCAGGCCAACACTATCCACGGTCAGCAGGGCTCCTTAAAGACTATGTTGTTGTTGTTATTTGCCGTCGAGTTGGTTCCGACCCACAGCGACCCTATATAGGATTTCCAAGTCTGTAAATCTTTACGGGAGCAGAAAGCCTCATCTTTCTCCCACGGAACAGCTGGTAGTTTCGAACTGCGTACTTTGCGGTTAGCAGCCCGACTCATAACCACTACGCTATGGCTAGAAGTAATTGCACGTGGGACCATGACGTGGTAATCAAGCATTTTCAAGGTCATTCTTCAATTAGCGAAAACCTCATAAGTGTTTTGAAACCCTGTTCAATTTTTTCCAATCCTTTCCCAAGCAGGTTATGGAAAACGTGTGCTCAACCTACCTACTGACCTTCACTGTAGTTAAGAGTCACTGTCTCCTTCTCAGCACTCACAACTGGTGCCCATCACAAGCTTCTTTAATATCCTCTTAAAAACAAACCAGGGAGCTATCTGAGGTCTCCTTTGCTCTGTGATTTTCCACAGGCGTGGTATCTGATAGTGCTAAGGATCTGGAGAGCTAAAAGAATCCCAGCAGCTGAGCCTTGTCCACTGTGTTTAAAAGGTTTTCTTACTGAGTTGCTTTGTAATGTTAGGCAAGCCGTTTCCTCCCTTTGGGCCTGACTTCAACTGAAAAACTGACAGGCTGAACATTTATTTATTCATTCTTTTATTCAGCAGATATTTCTTGGCTCTTAAGAAATTGGGCCCCATGAGATGACAGGCATCGGGCGGACATTAGAGGCACAAAAATGAATGTCAAGGATGTAATCTGCCTTCTGGAGATGTAAAACCTACAAAAGTGCGGCAGGTAACTCGAACAGGCGCAGTCAAGTGAAATATGGGGTGCTGTGTATCAGCATCCATCCCCGCTAGATGCAGCGATTTGCCAGAGGAAGGCGTGGTTCGTGGGAGGAGCGCGGCTGATGAGGCGCCCACGGTGAGATCGCCAGTGCCTAGGCGAGGTTTAGACTTCGTTCCTCTCCCTCTTGCTCTGCGGGGAGGGGAAGGACCACAGAGACGCTGCTCCCTCCGCCATCCTAGAGAAGTCGGAGTGCAGCGGCCTCAGTATCCCGGACGCCGAGTTCTGGGGCATAGAGCACCTGGGGCTGACAGGGCGTGCGTCTGTTGTCTGGGTCCTTGTGCCAGGTTGACCCAGCCCGGAGCGCCCCTCCCGAGCCCCGCAGTTCCGGGGCTGGTGCCGCTCGCCTCCCCAGGGGGCTGCCCCGGCCATGGCGTCCGCGGCCCTGGCATGTGGGGTCCACCTTGGCTCTGCTCGCAAGCTGCTGCCCAGACGAGCCGCGCCGTCCCGGGCGCGCCGGGTGAGTGTGGGGCCAGTGCCTGGAAGCTGGGTCCCTGATGGTAAATGCTATTGTCTGTGGCGCAGAGGAATTTGGACTTTTTTAGGTAGGCAGAGGCTAGCCAGCCTTTGAGCTCTGGAGTGCTAGTGCTGGGACTTCGCAGGGCAAGGTTTGAAGTGTAATGAACCAGAATCATCACCTCCTAATTGTTGTTGTTGTTGTTATGTGCCTTACAGTCGGTTCCGACTCATAGCGACCCTGTACAGGGTTTCCGAGGGTGTAAATCTTCACGGGAGTAAAACGCCTCATCTTTCTCCCGCGGAACCACTGGTAGTTTCGAACTGCTGACCTTGTGGTTCGCAGCCCGATTCGTAACCACTACGCTACCAGAGCCCTAAGCAGACAGAAAGCCTGAATCATTATTTTGTTGTTAAGTACTGTCTAGTCAGTTCTGACTCATAGGGACCCTGAACAAGGGTTTCCAGGGATCCGTTGGTAGGTTTGAACTGCTGATCTACAGCGTTACACCAGGAACCCGTATAATAGAGGAAATTAGAGGAAGTCTAATTTAACACTGGAAGAGCAGGTGACAGGAAGGAAAGAGACATGAAGCATAGCTCAGGTTCCCAAAGAGGGAACATCACAACTGAAACATAGGAAAGAAAGTGTGGCAGAATGTGGTAGGTGGAGCGTTGAGGGTGGAGGGTGCAGTAAAGTCAGAGCTAAGATTTATCCTGTTGAGTGCAGTATCCAGGGTAGCTTGAATGCCTCTGGTTGGTTGCAGTGATTGGGGGTGGGGGGTGGGGGCAAAGAGGCAGGGTCCTACAGAGAGAGCATGAAAGGGTGTCTGGAGTGAAAATAGAAGGGAGTGTGGCCTAGTAGGTAAAAGCCAGAGTCAGGCAGGCTTGTCGCTCTGTGACTTTGGGAAAGCTGATTGGAGCCTCAGTTTCCTCTTCTATAAAATGAATATAGCACTTTCTTCAGAGACCTTGAGGCATAAACAGCATAAAGTGTAAAGTGTTTGGCACAGGCTCAACACATGGTAGTTCTTACTCTCAAGGGTTGGGAACCTTTGAAGAAGGACACTGGAGAAAAGATGGGGTCTAGAACACAGGTGGTAGTTTTGAGCATAAAGATGAAAAAGGAGAACTCTTGCAGAGACTAGTAAAAAAAAAAATGTTTACTGCAATACAAATGATGAGACATGAGAAAATTGATGATTGATCTTTTATATCTTTTCTGTAAGTAGGAGATGAAATCTGCTTAGAGTACCTGCAGATACTCAGAATGCAGGAACCAAGCAGGCTTTCCTTGCAGAACCTCTTGGTACCTACCCGGTCTTCCCCTTCTTCCAGGCCTGGATCCTGGGGTTGTCTTGATGGTGGTGTGCCATGGAGTCGATTCCAACTCATAGCGACCCTGCATAGCGCTTCCGTGGCTGTAAATCTTTATGAGAGCAGAAAGCCTCATCTTTCTCCTATGGGATGACTGGTAGTTTCGAACTTGTAACCACTACGCTACCAGAGTAAATACCTGTCGTTTCAGGAGCCAGTTACCTTTGAGGATGTAGCGGTCTACTTCTCTGAGAACGAATGGAGCAGCCTAGCCCCTGCCCAGAGGGCTCTGTATAGGGATGTGATGCTGGAAAATTATGGGGCTGTGGCTTCCCTAGGTAAGAGTTTCTTCCTTTGGGCTCAGAGTTTCCTAGCTCCTTCTCCTCAGAGGTCCAAGAGTCATTCATAACCCTGAGTTGCGTAGTAGTTTCAGACTCTTGACTTAATGGCCCAACCTCAGAGGTTTCTGAGAAGTGGGGAGTTGGGGTGTCACATTGGGCCTCACTCAGGACTTCCTAGAAATGCTAACCTCCCCAACCCAGCCTCTCTTATGTGAGTACAGTAGGAAGAGAAGATTCCTGGGACTCCACTGAACTCTCAGATCCCTGCCCCACAATTTCGTAGAAGAGATCCTGGCCCAATATTGGTCATCCCCCCCCCATATAGATGTCTGAACTTGAGAGGTCTAACAGAGAGAGAGGACAAGAAAGCTCAGTTCCTCCAGAGTGAAGTTTTCCATTTGTTCATTCAAACTGTTACTGAGCTCCTCTGACTTATTCTGTCTACTTCTAGACCTTTGTAAGCCTCCTGGCCCTCCCTGAGGGTCTCCTGCCCCTCATCCTGTCGTGCTCTCTCTAGTTATTTTCCTTCTTTCCCCTCCTGCCCCAGAAGACAGGGATCTAGGAGGATTGCTCTGTGTGACTCTACTCACGTGCTTATTCCATTTCTTTCACTTCAAGCAGCATTTTCATTTCCCAAACCAGCTCTGATTTCCCAGCTGGAGCGAGGAGAAGCACCCTGGAGCTTGGCTCCTCAGGGAGCTCTGGATGGAGAGGGCTCAAGGGGCATCTCCACAGGTGAGTGAGGACACATGTCCGTCATCTGACCACTTCCCCTGTCTTGATCTTTAAACTGTAATTGGTATGTGTTCTATTAACCCAATGCTTAGACTCTGGTGGAATTCCCAGTTATCTTTTTTTTTCCCCTTTGGTTTCCATCTCCTTTGTTATTGTTAAGTGCCGTACAGTTGGTTCTGATTCATAGTGACCCTGTAAAGGGTTTCCAAGGAGAGGCTGGTGGGTTTGAACCACTACCTTGCAA
>NW_006408642.1:3573298-3574986 GCF_000296735.1 Chrysochloris asiatica
CAGCCCTCTCCTTCTCTTTCCCGTGTTAAAAAACAGAACAAAAAGCAAACAAGAAAAGTTCAAAGCCTGTTCTTGGACTGAGTATCTGTCGGCCATTTGGTTTTAAGTGGAAACTGTCTCTTTAAATTTCGAGGAGATCTATGCATATGCGTAGTAGAACCCTCTGAGGGTGGGGCTGGGTAGCCACTAGCTCAGGCACCCCTATAGTTACCAGAATGGAGGTACGCAGACAGCAAGGGACCAACGAAAAGATACCAAAAATAAAATGAAAAAAAGAAAGTCCACACCTCTATCTCTGCAGCTCTGTCAGGCGTCTGTGGCTGCTCTGATCCTTTCCCTGCTTGGCCCCACACAAAATGGCGGCTCCTGGAGCAGCTGAGCGTCCCGAACCAGGAAGCAATGGATTTCTTGCTTCTGCCACAAACTCCCCAGCTGTAAGTCTTCCAACCGTCTAAATATTCCTTTATATGTGGTTCAGAGTACTGGGACCAACCTCTGAGCCTTCTTGGTCCTGTATTCTGTGTTGTTCCCGGCAGAGCTCGTCACTGTACTTCCACCAGATCTGCCATCTTTTTCCGGAAGTCTCCTTCCATCTTCTTTAGTCTTTGTTTTATTTATCCTGTTCTCTTTTGGCTCTTATGTGCCATCTTCATTCACCTCATCTCTGCTGTTCTTAAGATGGCCACCGTTTTCCTTTACTCCCTGATTTTCCTGTTTACTCCTGATCTTTAGTGGCCTTTATACTTTTCTGGCCTGCTATAATCTTCCAGTAGAAGATTCTTACTCTGCCCTTGCCATGTGACTTTCTTTCTTTTTTTTCCTGGTTCTTGGCATATAATTTTTATCATTAGAAGTCAAGAAGTCTCGATAATTTTCAGCCAATAGTTCTTTTTCCTCAGGGATTGCTGTTGGGGGATATCCTAGGATTCCTTTTGGCTTTTCTGTTCCTAGCTTCCTAGTGAGACTTGTATCTCCCTAGTGTCTCTCTGGCCCTATTCCATTTGTTTCCTACCAAGGCTCTTCTTAAGGTACAGAGGGACTGAAGCTTAGTTTCAACTTCCCCATTCTCATTGTTCTTTACTGTATCTGGCAGTCTTTCAATATTAGCGTACTTTTGGTTTCAAGTAGAGAACCCAACTCAAACTGACTTAAACAATAAAAAAGAATTTATTATTTTATATAATTGCAAGTGCTTAGGTAGAGTGAGCTGTAAGATGTCATTTGATTATAATTCTAGTCTCTTCTCTTGTCTCCTTGTATGTCATCTTTGGCCAGTCTGGCTTCTCTTATGGTTGTAAAGTAATCAGTAGTTGTACCCCAGGCCTTTTTGCTTCCTTTTTCATACTTATGGGGAGAAACACGGTGGGCCTTTCTCAGCCTTTAGCCATTGGGAATCAGAGTTCCTAGAATTGCTTTAATTGGAACATTGTAGGCCAGGGAAATACTATGCCCTGATTGACGTGACATGGATGACCTATTCCTGAACCATTTACTATTGTTAGTAAGTGGGATGTGCTTAACATATTGGATTCTGCTAGTTAGGGTCTAGGAGCTCTGGGAGCGTAGTAGTTATGAATCAGGCTGCAAACCGCAAGAACAGTAGTTCGAAACTACCAGCTCTTCCGCAGGAGAAAGATGAGGCTTTCTGCTCCCGTAAAGATTTACAGCCTTGGAAACCCTGTACAGGG
>NW_006408642.1:3580544-3581986 GCF_000296735.1 Chrysochloris asiatica
TGCCTATCAGTGATGTATCCACCCTGGCTTTGGGGTGCCTCTTTGTCTCTCTCTTTGTCTCCTGTGTCTCCTTTTGTGTATTCTTGATATATATGAATCGCCGTCAGGTATCCTCTCCTCATGAACTGAACCCCAATGTCGAGGCGGGTCCCCGACAATTCCCTATTGATGTACTGTTGCAGTCAATTTTGAATTATCTTTAATAACTAACAACTCCTTCTTAGTCTTTGTATAGGTTTCTCATTAGTACTGAACTGCTAATTACAAGGCTGGTGGTTGAAACCCACCAGCCACTCCTTGGAAACCCTATACAGGATCGCTATGAGTCAGAACTGACATTACAACAACAATTCAGTCTGTCTGCTGAGCAAATAATCCAAGAAGCTGTATTATTTGAAATAAAACGTGGCACCAGGATTGGAAGAAGACTCAGTAACAATCTGCAAATTAAACACTTATCAAATATATGATTTCCAAATAGAGTCTCCCATTTTTTAGGTTATCTCTTTGCTTTGTTTATAGTCTTTTTATAAAAAATTTTTGCTTGTAAAGTCACTCATAGTTTTGGCTTTGTTACTCATGGTTTTGATGTCATATCTTAATTCATTGTCCAGAATAAGGTCCTGAAGTTCTTCTTTTGTGGTTTCATCTAAGAATTTTATGGTTTTAGCTTTTAAGTCATGAATCCACTTTAAGCTAATTTTTATAGATGGTGTTAGATATACATCTTCATTCTTTTACATGTAAAGACCCAAGTGTCTCAAAAACACTTGTTGAAGAGAGTATTCTTCCCTAATTGAATGAACTTGGCATCCTTGTTGAAAATTAATTGGTCATTAGTCTATACACGTTTACCCTATCTGAAAGGAAAGCATTCCTTTGAAATCTTTCATAGGTGGAAATGTTGGAAAGGGAAGAAGCAGTTACCATTAATTTATCTGAAAATTATGAGTTATCCCAAAAATAACCAACCAAATAACACTAACATAGTTTTAAAATAAAAAGACTATGTTCACCTGTTCCATTAGCCCATTGGCCTAATTGATTACAAGTGTTTTCAATTTTCATTATTTTTTTACCACCTTGATCCCACCCCCGGCACAGGGAGAGACCAATAGTTGCACCTTAGATGGATGCTCACAAGCTCGTGAATCACTGATATCTTAACACTGAGTCTTAATTTTTTTGTGTAGATCTTGTACATCTTTTGTCATATTTATTCCTAAATATGCTATATATTTGGAAGCTCTGTAAATTTTTTGAATATATATATAAATGTATATATACATACATTGTGTTGTATATATACATTTATATATAACTAACTCCTCAGGAGAAAGATGAGATTATCTGTTCCCATAAAGATGTACGGTTTTGGAAACCCTACATAGGGTCACTATAAATTGGGGTTAACTAGATGGCAGTGGAATTAGTTGTGGCGC